>NW_022589707.1:56445489-56821266 GCF_004348235.1 Phoca vitulina
TGAGGGAATTTACCAGACAAGCCATCTAAAGTTTTTGTTGCAGGAAGATATTTAATTATGAATTCGATTTCTTGGATATGGGATTTTTCTTTTTTTTTTTTCTTGTGTCAGTTTTGGTTAATTTTCTTATATCTATAAATAAGTCCATTTCATCTAAGTTGTTGAATTTATTGACAAAAAATAGCTTATGTATGTGGAAACTATAGTGATATTTTTCATTCTAAATCTGTTTTTGGCAATGTTTTTTTCTGTTCAGTCCAGTCAGCAAGTGATCAACTATTGCTGATTCTTTAGAAAAGAATTAACATTTGGTTTTGCAGATTTTTCTCTAATGTTTGTATGTTTCTATTTCACTTATTTTCACTCTTATTGTTGTTATTTCCTTATTCCTGTATACTTTGCAGTTGATTCGGTCTTTTGTAATTTCTTAAAGTGGAAACATAGCTCATTGGTTTAAATTTTATTTTTTATAATATAAACATTTAAAGTTAATGTTTGTCACTAAGCACTGTCTTAGATTCATCCCACACATTTTTATTATTTTTCTTTTACTTTCATTTACTTTGAACTAATATCTAATTTCCTTTTTGAGGTTGTTGACCTAAGGCTTATAAAGTAGAACATTGGATAATTTCCAAATACTTGGGGATTTTGTCACAAATTCTTAAAATCATTTCTAATTTAGTTGTATTTATTGTGGTCACAACACATACTCTGTGTGATATAAAATCTTTGAACTTTATTGAGACTTGTTTTCAGTACATGTGAAAAAATTTTTATTTTGTGATATGTGGCTATAGCGTTATTTACATATTCATTAAGTGAAGTTGATTGCTGATTTTATTTAAATAAAATATAACTTTACTTGATAGATTGTTTTTGTCTATCATTCCATCAATTTAAGAGAAAAGCTACTGAAATTTTTGGTGGTTGTGGCATTTTTTTTCACATGAAGTTGTCAGTTGTGTTTAATGTATCTCGAAGTTCTGTTTTTAGTTGCCTATACATTTAAGATTGTTAGAGCCTTCTCTTAGATTGACTCATTTATCATTATGAAATATCCTTAGTAATATTCTTTACCTGAAATATTCCTATTTTAAAATGTTTCTCTTATAAACACTATTTGACTTCTAGTTTTTAAATCTAATAAAAATTTCTGTCTTTCCATTCAAGTATTTTTTGATGTAATTATTGATATGTGTGGGTCTACTATCTTGCTACTTGTTCTTGCTCTTTATTCCATTTTTCTTCTTTCCTGACTTTTGGATTAATTGAATATTTTTGGTTTTTTTTTAATCTCCTCTAATAGCTTTTGAGTTATGTCTGTTAATTAATTTGTTTTTATTTTAGTGTTTTCTTTAGGAATTACAATATGTATCTGTAACATCACTCTCTACCTGTAAATAAAGTCAAATCAATATATAAGGCAATAATCTTTTAACAGTATATTTCTATTTATTACTTTTCATCCCTTATGCTATATTTGTCATATATTTGCCTCTGCATATACCAGTAAGCTCCATAATGCATTATTTTTGTTGCTGCTATTATTGGTTAAGTACTCAATTGTCCTTTAAGGAAAATAAGATGAGAGAAAACAGATTATTAAAAATCACATATTAGCTATTTCCAGTGATCTTTATTTTTGTGTAGATCCAAATTTCTATCCTATAGCTCCCTCAAGCCTGAAGGACTTCCTTTAAAATGTCTCATAGTATAGTGCCAAAAATGGCAAATATTTTCAGCTTACATTCCCAGCCAGAATAATTTCTGAATGAATACTATCCTTATGTTACTTGGAATAAGAGTTCACTCAAGGCCTTCTTTTTAATAAGGGTGTCCTTGAAGAAAGGCAGAATTAAACCATTCTCTTTTTATAGTGCGACCAGAAAAGCAAATGACTTTGCTAAACTCTATTAAAGATAATACTGTGGTTTGTTTAAAATCATCCTATGTTCCCTTTCTCTTTCATTGAATAATAGTAATTTGAGAAAAAGGATATGAGCTTGAAAAGAAAAAAAAATTGGTTACATACTATATGGAGGAAGTGTGCTGGACATTTAAGAAATATAATTTTGAGCTTTTATTATATATACTCTTTTTTCTTATACTTATTGAGATCTCATAATTTACTTTGTAATGAATATTCACTTAGTAGTTCTTTTGTTTTTTAGCTATGAATGGGGGGAAATATCTTTCACATTCTTTCAAATTATTGATAGTTCTAAAAATTATTTTTCTAAACCATTTTTATTTTTATAAGGCAATTTTATTTTTAAGGTAATAAGGCTTATTGCATTTGTCATATGTAAATGCAAAATCCTACAAAATTACTTTTATTAAAAAAAAATCTAAGTATCTGGCTCTTGTAGTGGATTTTTCAACTACTTGAACCACATGTTTAGAAAATCTGTCAAACAAGGAGTGCTATTAAAAGATAGGCAGCATTAGCTGAATCACAAAGGCTAATGGTTAAATTTCCTTAGCTTTTGTTTAGTTATTATGTTATAAAATAAGAACTACAAAAATAAACATTTATTTGTAGTCATAATAGCTGCCAGTTCTATCATGGTTTCTAAACGAGCATATAATTAACTAAAATAACAAGCTCACAAATATGTACTTGCAGTATAATCTTTGCTGGGTGGAAGCTGGTGAAGGGCAAAGTCTCATGCTTTTGCAAATGGTGTTAATATTAAATATCTCTTGGCACTTTTAACCTCTATTAACAAAAAGAAGTAAAACTGCAAAAATACTAATGCGTTCATATTATTGTCCTTCCTATCAAAAAAGATTTTAGCATTTTCTACTGAAAAAGTAGACATTTAATTTCAATAGTTCTTTCCCTTTGAATCCCAAGGAATTTCCTTGAGAAATGATTAGATTGAAATAATGTATTTTGCTATTGCATGCATCTGTTCATTTACTTTAAAAAGTTGTATTTGTAAAACCTTTATTAATTTAGTTGATCATGGTAATTATAGCTGCATTAGCAATGAGTATCTTTTAGAATAAGTATAAAATGCATTTAATTAGTAATGTGCTATCTCTTGGGAATAAACTGTTTCTTCAAAGGATTCAAAGAATAAAGATTATTGGTTATATCTTAGCCTTTGGATGATACATAATCTTTGAGATACAATGGCCACTAATTATTTTTTAAGGTTTTATTTATTTATTTATTTGAGAGAGAGAGTGAGAGCGAGCAGGGGGAGGAGTAGAGGGAAAAGGACAAGCCGACTACATGCTAAGCGCAGAGCCTGACACAGGGCCCCATCCCAGGACCGTGAGATCATGATCTGAGGGGAAATCAGGAGTTAGACACTTAACCAACTGAGCCACCCAGGCACCCCCACAATGGTCACTAATTTTTTTTTGGAAATTCTTATTTTGCTTTTTAGTATAGTGAGGCAAATTACAACTCATAGTTGTTTCCTACTTTGTAAAACTGGAAATAAAATAGTACCTAACTCATTATTGGTTGTCAAAACTTCATATGTGCAGTCACATATTGTAAAGATTTAGTGCATGCAAGTCTTTGCCCTGTTGCCTGGCTTATAACAAGTTCATAGGAACTGTTAGCTCTTCCTCTTCCTTCTTTTATCTACTCCCCTCCTCCTCTTCCTTCTCCCCACCCTGGTTTTATTATCTCACTACTCAGTTACAGTACTTTCACTTAATTACGTGTGTAATTTAAGAATCAATATAATGAGACTGATACCCATTATTCATCAAATGATATTGTGCCCATATATATCTGATAAGTCATTTGTATAATCTCTTTAAATGAACACCTATTTGGGGGCACCTGGGTGGCTCAGTCGGTTGAGCATCTGACTCCTGGTTTCAGCTCAGGTCATGATCTCAGGGTGGTGGGATTGTACCAGCGTTGAACTCCGAGCTCAGCGCAAAGTCTGCTGGAAATTCTTTCCTCCTCCCTTTCCCTCCCACTTTGTTTCTCACCCAGCTCTCTCTCTAAAATAAATAAATAAAGTCTTCTAAAAAAATAATAAATCAACACCTATTTGGCCGATGAGGTTGGTGAATGGTTAATTACTTTACTCAGGATCATAGGTTTTTAGCGATGGAGATTCAATTTGAATCTGGTTTTGTGTTATATCAAAATGTGTGCTATTTTATATTACATTTGCTTTTAATTTAAATAGTAGATTTTATACATACTCAATGTAACAGGTGGAAAAAAAAACCTCTAGATAGATAAAAAATAAAGTTATCCTTTTTATTCTCTTTCTATGCTTATGTTAACCATTTCAATATATTTCACACTTATGGTTCTTTTTAAAAATTTTACCTAAGTCATACCATATATACATATATAGATGAAATATACCACATATATATGTATATATACACATTACTCTGCAACTTTCTTTCCTCATCTTACAAGAAAGCACATTGCAAACCTCCCTCTAGCTCAATAGACACCAATCCATATTTGTTAGGCCAGTTCATCCTTAACAGCTGTACAATTTTCCTTTGTAAGAATGTGTATCAGAGATTTTTAGTCCATTCCCTTTGTGGATATTTATGTTATTTTTAGTTTTGTCACTATAAGCAATGTTTCAATAGATAGAGATATACATTTTTATTTGTGTCTTTATGTACTCATATATTTATTTCTAGATAATAGATTTCTGAAAGTGGATTTACTTTATCAATTGATGTTTGTATTTTAAATTTGGGTAGGTATTTTCTAATTACTTAATAGAATGGCTAAATCTATCATGTCCCCACTAGCCATGTTCTGGCTCTCATTCTTACTATTATTGGAAGCAATTATCATTTAATATTTGGTCAATATCTTGGGAGAAATGGTGTCTCATTATTGCTTCAATTTAAAGTTGAAAAAACATTCAAACATTTTATTGCCTTTTACAAGTTCTTGATCATAAATCCTTGTTTATACTTTTCACCTGTTTTCTCTTGGATTGTTTGTGTTTTTCTTATCAAAATGCAGATAATATAACATACTTGGCATCTAGAATAGATATTTTAACTTTGTTTGCATATTTTTTCTAAATAAATTTTTGAAATTTTTGTCGGTAGTATCTATTTTTTTTGCAGCTTTTATGCCTTTTGTCTTTTTTAAGAAAGTCTCTATGTCCTAATGTTGGACAAATGTTCTTCTAATTTTGTTTTCTGAAACTGACATTAGTCTAATTTTACTTTTCCTATTTTAATTTATTCAACAAATATTTATTGATGACAGAATATATGTGAAGCAAAGTTATAGGTGCTTAGAAAGCCTAAGAGTTAAAAAATAAAACAAAACAAACAGTTGACAGAATTGTGATATGTACTGCAGAAAAAGGTACAATGGAGCAGAGTATGGGGATCAAAGTATAGAGAAGTAGTATCAGTGCCTAGTTATAATTCTAAATGGAATGGTCAGGTAGCCCTCATTGAAAAATAAAATTTTAACAAATACTTGAAATTTGTAAAGAAGTGAGATGGGCATATATTTAACTGAAGAAGTTTCCAAGCCAGAGAAAGAGTTAATGCAAAGGCTTTAAAAAGATGCCCTCTGTTTAAGGAAAAGTGGAAGTCCAATGTAGTTGAAATAGAATGAAAGAAGGGGAGGGTGTAGGAGATGAGGTTAGAAAAGCAATAGGAGTTGGTGGAGCAACAATGAGAAAAAGAGGTTGGAAGAATAGGAGAAATTAAGTCTGGCCATACAGACCATTGTCAGGAGTTTGACTCTAACTTTGAATGAAATGGGAAACAAGCAGGATTTTGTGGACAGGAATAATTTGATCTGAATTATTGTTTCAAAGGTCATTCTCAGTGTTCTGCTGAGAGTATATTTTAGAGGAACAAGAGTGAATACAGGAAGACTATGGAGGGAGCTAGTATAATCTAGGTGAGGGGTCATAGTGCTTCTACCAGAAAAGTAGCAACGAGTGTAGCAAAAGTGGTCACACTGTGTATTTTAAAGACAGGATCAATAGGATTTTCTGATAGACTAAAGGCAGTATATATAAAAAGAAAGGCATTGAGAATGTCTCAAAGGTTTTTAACTGAGTAACTGGAAAGATGGACTTATAAAAACTGAGATGAGAAAGATGGTGGGTAGTGCAGGTTTGGGTATAGAATAGAGAAGAGATGAGAAGTTCAGCTGGGGCATTGTTAAATTAGGGAAGTCTCATAGACTGGTTATTTCATTTAGCATAATGTCCTCCAGGTTTATTCATGTTGTCACAAATGGCAGGATTTTCACTACATTTTCTTTATCCATTGACTGATGCATTTATATCTGAATTTTCCAATATTTTATTTTTTCCTTGTTAACATTTTAGTATTGGTTCTAGCTCAATTGCATTGCAGTTAGAGAACACAATATCAATTCAATTCTGAAATTCCTGGTTTGTGGTTGCAAATAAAAAAAAAAAAAAATTTGCAGTTTTTGTTTGCAATGCCATAACAGTGAAATACATACATAGACACTCGTATACACACACATTACAGAAACACAATTAAATCAAGTTTCCTAAACATGTTTTTTTAAGTTAATTGATCAATTATTACTGATTCTGTGGTTTCTTGTTTTATGTTAAAGAGCTAAAGAGAGAATTCTATTACGACTTTTTGATAGAGTTATAGATTTGTTTATTTCTGGCTTTTGTTCTATAATCTTTTGCTTCATATATTGCAAGCCTATGTTTTTATGTTACAAAAAGTTGTAATTGTTATGAATTTATGTTAATTAAATCTTTTACCACTGTGACATGCCCCCTCTTTCTCTAGGAATGTTTTTTGCCCTAATGTCTCATATTAATACTGTTATATCAGTTTATTTTAATTACCTTTACATGGCAAAACTTTCTGCATTCTTTACTTTTATTATTTCTGTATTTTAATGTTTTGTGAACAATAAACAGAATTGTGATCTTTTAAATCAAGTGTAGCAAACTTTGCTTTTATTGAGAGTTTTATCCATTTATCTTTAGTGTAACTACAAATATAATTGAATTTAAATTTATTTTACTGAAGTCTTTCTATTTTCACCCTTGTTATAGGTTCCTTTGTTCACTCATTTTTTACTTAAAATAATATTTTGTGTGGTTAAGCTAGAATACATCACATGAATCTTAACTTGTCTTAACTTTCTTTGTTATATGCTATAGTCGGGTTTGTTAATACATGTAAATACCAATAAATTATATTTTCTCCTTTCTTGTTCTTTATCTCATTTCACAAGATGCTATTTGTGTACACTTTTCTTTCCTTGTAGAATTCCCTTTAGATTTTCCTTTATGCAGACTTTCTGAAGATGTATTATCTCAGTTTTGCTTCTCTGAAAATGAATTTCACCTTTATTGTTAATAAATATTTGTACTGGACATAGAGCTCTAATTTAACAGTTATCTTCCTTCAGCATTTAAAGATATCATTTCATTATCTTCTAGTGTTTATTGAATTGATTGATCAGCTCTCAGTGTTATTGTTTTCCCTTTGAAGGCAATCAGTCGTTGATTCGGTGGCTGCCTGTAAGATAGTTGGCCTTAGTTATTTGGTTTTCAGAGGTATTACTATAATGTGATTTGAAATACGAAAAGTTCTCAGTCACCATCTCTTCAATATTGAGTGTCCCTTCTTCTCTCTCCTCTCCTTTGGGGAATCTAAAATATGCATTTTATATTTTCACCTTATCTCTTTTATTATTTACTTTCTTTTCTTTATTTTTCCTGTTTTTTTCCCCCTCTTCATATTTCAGTCTGAATATTTTCTTCTTTCAGACTGTGGGTCAGACTACCTGCTGAGTTCTTAATTTTAGTTATTGTTACTGTTAATTCTAGATTCCCTGTTTAATTCTTTTCTAAACGCACTATGTTTCTGCACAAATTTCCAAAGACTTTTTTTTAAATCCTGAAAATTTTAATTTAGCTATTTTATATTTTATTAACCTGTGTCTAATCACTCTAATATATGGAGAACCTGTGGATCTTTTTCTTTTGTTTGTTTTTACTGTCATCCATATAACTTTGTCTCTGTGTCATTGCTTATTTATAATTTTGTAATACGCATTATATTCTTAAAATGTGAAATCATTTGTGGCCTAAGATATCATCTTCATACTCAAAGGTTTTACATTTACTTCTCTCATGTGCCTAGAGCACTAATAGTCTGAGAATATCTTAACCCAATTTCAGGCATTAAGATAATTTGGAATTGGGACATAGTCCTTCAGAGAGCCAGGTTACTTCTAGCTTAGCCTTTTTCCCAAGGGTATAACTTTAGGTCCCAAACAAATTCAGGATATTTACCAGACTTTCCCAAGCTTAGGTGGCTGTGTTCTCCCACCTTTGCCCCTTTAGCGTGAGGAAGCTGCCAATCGATGTACCCAGAATCTCTTAGAATTAGCAAACACCCTAAGGTTGAAAATTTTCTAAACACTGAGGTTTTATGTCTGAATTTCTGTGTTCTCCTGGATCTTGGCTTGGTAATTATTTATTTCTTAGCTCTCCTGTGCCTTGAAGCAGAATTTTTCCCTCCAGTTTTCTTCAGAAGGAGGGTTAGTCTGAATTATCTAATCTGTAATTACCAAAATCAAAAATCTTTATTGATTTTTAATGAGAAATAAAAGTATTTATATAAAAAATAAATAACATAGTTTCTAAATGGTCTTAACATTTTGAAAATCTATTGAGGCACCAACTAGTCTGAAGTTCAGACTTATTAACCTATGGGTGCTTTAGTAATGACACCATTTTTATTTCATTCTACTATATAAATGTTCAACATCAGACATCTGTCACTCTAAATATGTACAGATTATCAGTACTTTCCTGTTTTTCTTTCTTTCTTTCTTTTTATTTTTTAATTTTTTTTATGTTATGTTAATCACCATACATTACATCATTAGTTTTTGATGTAGTGTTCCATGATTCATTGTTTGCGTATAACACCCAGTGCTCCATGCAGAACGTGCCCTCTTTAATACCCATCACCAGGCTAACCCATCCCCCCACCCCCCTCCCCTCTAGAACCCTCAGTTTGTTTTTCAGAGTCCATAGTCTCTCATGGTTTGTCTCCCCCTCCGATTTCCCTCCCTGCTATCTTCTTCTTCTTCTTTTTCTTTTTTTTTTTTTTTTTAACATATAATGTATTATTTGTTTCAGAGGTACAGGTCTGTCATTCAACAGTCTTACACAATTCACAGTGCTCACCATCCTGCTTCTCTTTCTTGATCATCAGCTAAAATAGTGATTTAATGCATTCTTTTTTTCAAATGTTCATGTCAGTTATGACTGATGTTTCAATTTTACTTGTAATTCCATTACTAAACCTTTTAATGTAAAGCCTCTTCAAGGTGGTAAATAAAAAAAAACTATAGAGTTTATTATAAAAGAGGAGATTTGAAGTAATTATTAGTAAAATTCCTTAAAATTTTTGAGTGGACTAGATTTAGATCTTTTATTTATATATATTCTTACTTTTTCAGTTCCATTGAGTTGCAACAGGTAGACAGTAACTGTCTTTTATCATAAATGTTGTAGAGATTTTCTGTTCACTTTTCTTGTTTTTCCGCCTAAAGTTAAGCCTTAATACTAATTTGACTATGAAATCACTTTAAAATCTAGATAGATTTAGAATTTTTAAATCTTTTGAATGTCATCTGTTTCAGAAATCTATTTCCCAGAGTAGCTCAAATTCCATTTTCTATCATTTAAAGATATATCTAAAGTAGTTGCTCATCCAATTACCTTAATAACATTTATCATTTATGAATCTTTAAGGTAAGCAGATGCCAATATCATTGGTTAATTATCATGTATGGTTTTTATTTGGACAATCCCCCAGTTGCATAAATTGATCTTCAGACAGACTGTTCCTATAATTTCGTCATTTTGATGTTGTCAACATCAATAGCATATCCTGATAGTTGTTATTTTGCCTTAGGACTTGAAGATCACTCTTAGAATTTATTACCAGATTTTAAAATTTAACTGTACGTTAAAATAAATATGGCATTCCTTGCATGTTAGAAAAAATTTTCTGTATTTGTTTCTTTTTTTAAGTGGAAGACCTCTGTGTAACTAATGTGATTTTCTTTTTATTGACTAAGTTTCCCTTTAAAGTAACAAGTGTGGATATAAAAGAAGTACATGGAATTATGTATCAGAAGAACTAATGAAGTTTTTGCTCTTTATTGTTTAACCTGAAACTAAGCATGTGCTTAGTTTGTGAAATAATAATGTGAATTATTTTGGTTCCGTAGATGAATTAATTGTCATAGAAGATGACAGCAGTATTTTGGTAGCTAGAGTTTGTGGCCATTAACACCAAGTGTGTTCTTTGCATGAGGCTTGATGTTGGTTGCTGAGGGTAAATGATTAATGTTACAGACTTCTCCCTCAAGGACTTTTTCTCCAGGGAGACAGTCAGAGAAGTAAATAATGATGGCAACTTCTCTATTAGAGCTTTGATTACAGGATGACATCACAAGAGGAGAGATGAAGATGGATTTTTTTTTTCCAGAGATAATTGAACTCTTAACTGGTAAAAGATATTTGAGCTTAATCTTGGAAAAATAATAGTAAAAATAATAACAGCAACAATAATAATAAGTAACTTATTTAATGCTTGTGTCAGTTTCAAAAAATTTACATATATACAAATATAGATATGATTTATTTTAATCCAAACATTATAGAAGCCATTATAATTATTACACTTTCATTAGTGAGTATATAAGTCTTAGAGAAATTAAGTAACTTGACAAAGACTACCCAACCAGTCAATGTGAATTTGAACTTCGCACGGTCTAAGTTCAGAACCTGTATACTTAACAGCTATGCTAGACTGTCTCTTATTATGACAGAAAAAAAATTGGGAAGAAGCTAAGTTGGTAAATGAATTTTTCAACATTAACAACACCATTGTGATGGAGAAGATAGGACAAGGTATGGAAGATACTTTTGTTAAACATATTGTCACTTTCTGGTGATTACTAGATAACAAGAGAGAAAGAGAAGGAAAGTATACATTTAGCTTTGACAACTTGCAACCGCTGGAGAATATGCCACAGATTTGTGGAGGACAATGGCTTATTGTCCCAGAGATATTCATATCAAGTTTTAGGGTTTGTGTCTATTGGTTTGTTTCTTAATGTTCTAATGTTTTGTTATATAAACTGATTAAAATACCCAATATAATACTGAACTTGTGTAAAACACTGAAGCCTGATCTTAGATATGCTTTACCATGATGAGCAGTGAGTCCGGATGTACACTTGGGGCACACGTGTACCGGGAATACAGAGAAAGTTGGCATGGGCTGACCTGCAGAACAGCAAGTCCAACAGCACGTGGCTGTCTGTGGTGACCAGAACGTGCTCAGCTTTCACCAGCCCAGCAGTAAGAATCAAATCAGATTGACAGGCCTGATTTCTCATTGCCCATATCTGCCTATCTACCATCTCAAAGCTCCACAAATATCTAAATCAATCACCTAGCTGTCCTCAGGAAACACCCCAGAGGTGCTTAGGAATAAGTATACATATACACTCTTCCTCTTTGGTTTCCTTGTTGGAAGACAGCTTCTGAGGTAGTGAAACCACTATTGTTCGACTCATTCAAAATACATTTGGAAGTCTATCTTTATATACATGAAATTATTTTAAAAGATGGAATCTTCAATCCTTAACCTCCTTTCTGATTCCAAGAATTTATGTTTCTGTGATCCTATGTCATGAATAGGATTATGTGGAAACTGTGACTCTCAAGACTACAAGTGCACAGAGCCTGAAGAGTAAGATAGTTCTGGGCGCCTGGGTGGCTCAGTCGTTAAGCGTCTGCCTTCGGCTCAGGTCATGATCCCAGGGTCCTGGGATCGAGTCCCACATCGGGCTCCCTGCTCGGCGGGAGGCCTGCTTCTCCCTCTCCCACTCCCCCTGCTTGTGTTCCTGCTCTCGCTACCTCTCTCTCTGTCAAATAAATAAATAAAATCTTTAAAAAAAAAAAAAAAAAAGTAAGATAGTTCTGCTTAGGCCCAAATCCTTTATTCATCGGAATAGACCTATAAGAAGTCATCAATTGCCTTCATAAACCTTGAAGTTGCAAGTGGCCTCTCTCTTCTTGATAGCCTTAATTGGTGTCTTGAGTGACAATGATATAAGAAGACAAGATGCTGTGTTTTGCAGTTAAATTGAATATGTTTCAGTCAATTTGTTCTTAATTTGGTTGATGTGACCTAAATATGAGATGGATAAAAATTTCCTTTCTCAGAGAAAGATACAACTCTGTTTCTAAGAAGAAATAGCTAGATTAATCAAGTAGTTCATTAATCTGTACTACCCCTGCAGCTTGTTTTTCTTTTCTTTTCTTTTTTTAAGAAAATAATATTTTAACCACACTATAGCCTATGACTTCCAACTTGCTTTGACTTATTGAATGCCTAAAGCCTATGATAGTTACGAGACAAATGACCTTCTTACTGTAACAGTTGTCAAAGCTCATCTATATGCCTGAAAGGAAAGAAAAGAAGGAACATACCAAATGTCTGAATTTAACATGAAAGCAAATAACATATGAATTTATGCTATACTTCTAAGAGAATAATCCAATATTCAGGATTAATATGTAGACTTCACCAATATTGTTGGAGTTTTATCCACCATGATTGAAAACTTATCAATACAGGTGACATAACAGTTTTAAACAGAGAAATAAGAGCAATAAAGAGAAATGTACATGATTTAAAATAGCTGTAGCATAATTATAAACAATATGTGTTTCCCAGAAAATGGTAGTCGTAGTGGGCCAACCTGGTATAAAGAAGTCAGAATTGTTAGAAAGAAAAATCCTAAGGCACAGTGTCTAAGTCTATATATTTCTACCAAAGCAGAAATAGCTGTCCAACCTATCTAAGAGGATTACTTCTCCTTAGACATTCCAAGAAGTTGCAAATTTACTGCTCATACATTATCTTTAATAATTCTGAGAAGCAAAAGTCAGAAATAACATTCAGCCATCTATTTCTGCCCTAGTTTCTTTAAATAATGACGGAATTAAAAAGAGATGTTTATGAGCACATGGCATCAAAATTAACAGTCTTAGACACATTTCCACATATAGAAAATAATTATCATCAGTAATGATACCTTGAAATAGATGGAGAAAGCAATGTTAAACAATGGTTGATGGCTAAATAGACACTTTCTCAAGAAAAACCTAAAAAAAGTCGTAGCAGCCATCGGAATAGGATTCAACTGAATGCATAGAGTATGATACAATCTAGCATAATATTCAGTCAAAATATCAACTTAAAGTGTTATATAATAATGTTATGCCATATCCCATATATTTCTTCATGTCAAAATATGTATACATTTCTTTATTGAAGCTAACATGACTAGTATTCTTCCATACTATCAATTGTAATATAGCAAGTTCCCTATTCTAAACAAGATCTGTGTGTTACTTGAAGATAGTAAAGCCGATCCATCATTATAATGATTCAATAGGCTGTGTGATTTGAAATTCACCAACTTCAGAGACCTTGAATGGCTCTTTTGCATAAACTTCTTTTTACTTTCTTTAAGCATTTTGAGCAACCATTTATCTTTCAGATACCCTGTCAAGCAGACTACAGATATGTCTTTGTATGTAATGTTATAGAAAAGTTACTATAAAAAGGACTTCATAGTTAAATAACTGTAATGTTGTGATATAATCTAACAATAGCCGTTGACTTTGGAAGTGAAGCAAGCATCATTCTCAACTGATAATATAATGAGAGGAATAAGAACAATGTTGTACAAGGGAAGGAAACTATGTCAGATGTAATATGAGGTGTTAGGATTTGATCAGGTTTTATCACTGTAAAAAATAGGTCTAAACCTCTGACATGTGTTGATTGCTTTTTTTAATATTAACATTATTTCATCATATAAAAGATATTATATACATTTACAAGTTCTATTCTTTAGGTTAAAATGTTTTTAACATTTTCAGTATTGTCTTTACTTGTTTAAATTGTAAGGAAATTAACTTCTGTAAAGAATTAAACTAAAATATATTACTTGTAATAGAATTTCATATACTAGCACTGGTGACAATGAAAACGCTGTTCCCTACCTCTTCACTCCACCCCAGCATTATTACCAACCCCGTGTAATGGGGAAAATTATGGGGGCTCTAATCCATTGTTTACAATTTGAAAAGCAAAATATTTTATGTTTTCTAATAATTTTCCACATTCATGTCACCTGTGAGTACTATATATTTCTGAATTACTCAATTTTGCTTTTATTGGCCATCTTTTTTTGCAAGGGCCTTATGCTTGCACATGCTAATTGACACGTTTGTTGTCTGATACACAGACAGCTCTGATCTACATTTTAAAAATATTCGTAAGTTATTTTATTTTCAATACAAGTGAGGCTTTTTAAAAAAATAATTTTGGTGGGATTTACAGTTTTGCTGTAAACTTATACAAAAGAGAATTTATAATTACAGTGCTGACACAATGAATACTATAAAGCAGGAACAGCCTTGCCATAAAAGTGCTTCTGATTGCTTTGGCTTGCTTTGCAGAGCTCGCGCTCCAAGACTGCTACAGTAGGAATGGTTGTGGTTGCTGATAATAGTGTGCTTGACATAGGATTCTTATCTGCTCATCAGATGCTGTTTTTACATTACTGCTGAAACTTTTCCCTTCTATACTTAAAGTGCCGTTCACTTTACACTTCCATTCAGGGAAGATAGCTTGTAATGAGCAATCTCAATTAAGCTGAGCTTCAATATGTCCAACTTTTCAATAAAGTAATAAATTAGATTTGAGGCAATTGACTTTGACACATGCCGTCACACCCTATCAAACCGAAAGCATTTGCAGCACTTGTGATCCTTGTGGAGTTTGGTTAGAAAACTTACCAATAGAGTTTAAGGAAATTCAAGAACTGTTTGAAATAATGCAGTTAGGTAAAGTTTCTCCTCCTGAAAAGTGGTCTACTGTCTGTGGGACGTGTTGAGAAAATAATAAATGTGGTTTACGTTGTCTTAGGAGAGTAATGGGGCTCCCACGTGAGAAGAGGAAAAAGAGTAAAGCCCAATGGCCTAGCTGGATTGGTAAAACGTAGCCCAAATTTCTAGAAGTCAAACAATTTGCGTCTGCCAAAAACATTAGCAATACAGAACTTGCTAACCTAGTCACTCTGTTGTAAATTCCATCTACCAGAGATGGCAGTGTTTACTGATACGCTCATTTTAAAGGATTGCTTCTTTGATACAAAATTACTTCAATCAATGCTTTGCAGTTTTAGGACTTTTTTACCCCCCAGAATGTACTATTGCCATTGTCACTGGATTCCTGGCAAACCAAATCTGAGGATGTTGTATATGTATAAAACTAATATGTTATATATCAGTTTTAAGGTATTCAGACTCAAAGACAGCTAGTATGATGGGGGCAGAGGAGTCTAAAACCAAGGGTGTTAATTGAAACTCTATGAATGGTAACACAAACAGGCATTTACACCAAGCAAAATACTAGAGGATTTTTTTTTCTAGAGAACTACGGGTGTGGGTACTTGGAAGAATTGGGGTAGTTGGTGTTAATGCTTCACTTCAGAGTAAAGCCCTCTAATTCTGCTATTAAGAGGACTCCCAGCATATGTCATAACCTACCTACTTATCCTAAAGCAAAGCCATCTACCCACAAAATGGAATTCTCTATCAGTATGCCTATCCTCTCATTTTAAACTCTGAATAGAAAGTCAAAATCATCAGATATTTGAAAAATGTATGGTAAAAAATTAGCCTAGCCTATCACTCAGGAAAGTGACCCAGAGAAAATTGAAAGAGTGTAGGAAAGAGAAGAGTTTTACACACGCATGCATGTGTGCATGCACACACACACACTCATTCACAGGGACACAGACAAATGTCCTCTGGCATTTGCTGAGGTATCTGAGAAAATAATGCATCTAAGGAAATACATTTGATGCAAACTCAGTAAAATGTTTGGAAGATAAAGCCAAGGTAATGTCTCAGAATACATGAAACAGAGTCAGAAAATTTGAGGGAAAATTATAATTTAGAGGGTGTTGTTTTGCAATACCAGCTCTCAGGCTAACTTGATAAATATCGGAAAATGTCCATTAGTGAAAACAATCAAACATACTTCTTAGCAGCTAGCAGAGAAATAAAGGAAGAACAAAAGGAGTATTATTTTTTTGCATGCATATGCATTTCATCAGCTCAGATTTTTTCCTACTATTGATTATTTCTCAATATCAACAGTGAAGTGTGACATAGATATAGCTAATTGAACTTGATAAACTATAAAACCATAATTTGTGATTTTTATCACAATATGCTCAGAAAGCTATTTAAAGACTTAAACTTTATTCAGCAAAATAATATGAACATGTTCCTTATCTTCCTTTTGAATGAGAGGAAGTCGTCTAGATCATGAGTAAGCAAACCACATCCATAAATCCAATCCAGCCCACTGCCTGTTTTTGTAACTAAAGCTGTATGATAACATAGCGCTTACATTTATTTATGTATTGTCTGTTGATGCTTTTGTGCTACGATGGTAGAGTTGGGTAGTTGCTGCAGATACGTTGTAGCTTACAAAGCTGAAAATATTTATTATCTGGCCCTTTATTGAAAAAGTTTGCCAACCCTTGATATAGATCTGTGATTCTAAAAGTGTGGTTCCAAGACCATCTCAGATTAACATTATATGAGAACTTCTTAGAAATAGAAAGTCTGGGGCGCCTGGGTGGCTCAGTCCTTATATGTCTGCCTTCGGCTCAGGTCATGATCCCAGGGTCCTGGGATTGAATCCCACATCGGGCTCCTTGCCTAGCAGGGAGCCTGCTTCTCCCTCTGCCTGCTACTCCCCTGCTGTGCTCTCTCTCTCTCTCTGTCAAATAAATAAATAAATAAATAAATCTTTAAAAAAAGAAAAAGAAAGAAAGAAAAGAAATAGAAAGTCTTGGGCCCCAGCCAGAACTACCGAATCAGAAATTTTGGAAGCAGGGCCTAGCAATCTGTTATAGCTAGTTTTCCAGGTGACTCTAATGCACACTCAAATTTGAAAATCACTGCTTAGAGCAGGGGTTGGTAGACTATGGCCTGTGGGCTAAGAAATCTGACCTTCCTCATGTTTTTGGTATGCCTTCAAGCTAAGAATTGTATTTACATTATTTTAATAATAATTGAAAAAAATCAAAAGAAGAAGAATATTCTGTGACATTTATAAATTATATGAAATTAAAGTTTCAGTGTGCAGAGATTTCTTAGAACACAGCCATACTCAATGTGCTTATGTATTGTCTATGGCTGCTTTCATATTACGACGACAGGATTGGGTAGTTCTAAAGAAACCGTATGACTCAAAAAGCCTGATATATTTGCTATCTGGCATTTTGTAAATAAATTTGCCAACCTCTTGCTTCAGTCATTATCAAAATGTATTGCATAGTATCACTGAATAGTAGGAAAATAAGAAACCTTAGAGATAAGAAATTTACTCATTGAAGGGGAGTCCCTCCTCCAAGACACTATTAAGTACCAGTGGGAAGCCAGAGGTGCAGACACGTTTGGGGAGATGTCAGAAGCCCCAGTTCTGTATTCCCTGGGGCTTCTAGGCTCCTAAGAAGAACTGGGAAGTAAAAAATTAGGTGGAGAAAAATAATAATAAAGCAAATAATAAGTAAGCAATAAAAGGGTCAGGAAAAAAAAATAGCAATACCAGCATGAATACCTGTCGCTTTTAGTATGAGGTTCTAAAGAGCGGAGCTGGCAGTAGGTATAAAATCTTTATTTTTTTAATTATACCTTCTTTCAAATATCTTACTCTCACTGGGAAGCCTGTTAGAAGGCCAGTGGCACATACTTCAAAATTTTTGAATATTTTCTCTACTGTTGGGAGGGTTATGCATAAGAATTCATAGTTTTGAAAGACAAGGATTTTTAAAAGCACCCTCCCCCAAAAAGAAGTTAGTGAACAAATGATATACATTTTCCCTATCCCACCAGATCCAAACTAACAAAACCTTCTTAATCATAGATTAGAACATTTGAACTTAAATTCTTAAGAATTTTATATGCATCCTTTGCTCATCTTGTGCTTGCATATAATGGTTGCTATGGGTGACCTAGAAATGAAACCAATCATGGCACTGTAATTTAAAACTAAAATGGCTGGCAAAAATCTTTTCTCTCAGAGCATGTTGTTGTAGGAGTAAATGAAAAGGTTGGGAGACTTTTCATTTGCTTCTGTGATAACATGGACTACTTGAACTAAGGAACATATTAATGTTTCCTCTGAAGCTTTCTATTATGTGTCAGGAGCCCCATTCCAGGATATCACACTGGAGGTGATAGAAAAAGACAGATGATAGAATGAAACGGTTGGTCCTAACACAAAATAATCAGGCATCTTTATATTTCCACTTTACATTATAACAGGAAACCTGATTAGATTCTGTGGTTTTACCTAAAAATAAACTGGCTCAGGAGGAAGTTTTTGTCTATATTCACCGATTCTTATTATAAATGAATTTCTTTTAAAGACACAGGCACAACCTCACAGGATACGTTTTATACTTCTCATATTAAAAGCCAATAAGCTCCCACAGTGAGTTCTCATAGGTTTCAAATAGGATAGTAGTAAACTTTTCTTAAAAGAAATCTCCATTTGAGGTTTTTGAATGCTGACCTATTGCAAAAAATAAAATAACCACATGACTATAGCAAAATATAATTTTACTACCAAAAAAGAAAATGTTATAAAACTTTGTATTTAAAATTAGAATATTGATTCTACTAAACAGACCCTTTTCATAGACTATAGAATGTAAAAAATTATGTAAGAACCACAAGATAGTTTAGATTATCCCTACCAGTGGCTTCTCAATCAATAGACTTTTGATGAATTGTGTGTTTTAGCTAGCTAAAAGAAAAGAATCTATAAAAGAATGTAGTAATTTAAAAATTACCAAAGAAATCTGCAGAAACAAGATGGGTACGATGAATATTGGATAAATTTCAAGTATGATAAAAGACATATAAATAATAAAGCCATAAGTGTACTAAACAAAAATATAGATGAATTCCTTGAAAATAATAACATGGGGAGCTTTTCTAATTATGACTCAAAATTCAGAAATCATAAAGATTGGAAAATTCAACTACATAAAAAAATTAAAACTATCTGTATCTCAAAGCACCATAACAAAAGTCAGAAAACAAATGACAACATTACAAACATCTCAAGTCATATTGCAAAGATGTACTTTCTAATATATAAAGTTTTCTAGAAATGTACAAGAAAAGATAAACAAATATAAAGTGAAAATAGTCTGTCAAATATAAAGCTTAAAAAATATAAACAGTCAATTCAGAGAAAAGGCCAAAAAAATGACAAGATGCTCATCCTCTCATAATAAGAGAAATACAAACTGAAATGATACCGAGATTCCATTTTCTTCCCCATCAAATTGTCAAAAATTCTGCGGTTTGATATCACACACTATCACTACGGAGAAGAGTCTCACCCAGCTGGTGATGCTGGTAAATGATACAATCACCTAGAACAGTGGTTCTTAATCAGGGTGATTTTGCCTTCCCGGGAAACATTTGGCAATATCTGGTGACATTTGTGGTGATCACAAATGGAGCAGGGGGCCATGGGGGTAGGTGCTATGGGCATCTGGTAGATAGAGGCCAGGGATGCTGCACAGCATCTTCAAATGACAGAACAGTTTTCCACAACAAAGAATTATCTGGCCCAAATGGTCAACACTATAGCTGTTGAGAATCCTTGTCCTAGGTGAAAACTTTATAATATTACTTAATTTCTTCATAATATAGTCTTCACATCCAGAAATTTATCCTCCAGTTGCAGAAGAATGCAATGAAAGAATAAACACAGGTTTTTCAATAAAGCATGGTACAGAATAGCAAAAACCTAACAAAGAAAATGAGTAACCATAATGTTCATCAGTAAGGACTGGTTAAATTATAATGCATACATATGTGGCTGTAAATGAATGGAGATACTTTCTATGTTTGATTAAAGAACTATCTCCAAGATATATTACTAAGCAATAAAAGTTCAATGCTGATCAGTAGTTTATATTATGCTAACCTGATATTGGAAAATGGGAAAAGAACATCCATATTTATGTTATTTATGCTTTTAAATAGTTTTTTTTTTTTTTTTAAGATTTCATTTATTAGAGAGAGAGAGAAAAAATGAGCAGGGTGTGGGGGGTGGGCAGAGAGCAAGGGAGAAACAGACTTCCTGCTGAGCAGAGAGCCTGATGCAGAACTCAATCCCAGGACCCTGAGATCATGACCTGAGCTGAAGGCAGAGGCTTAACCAACTCAGCCACCCAGGCACCCCTATTTATGCTTTTATAACATAAAGAAGCCCTGGAAAGATTTGGGCTGCTGAAAGCAAAGTGTTTGATTTCAGTTCCACCAAATGTTTAGAACTGAAAACCAGCACAAGCTCTTTATGAATGAGACCAGTGGATCAATTATTTGCTGAGAAGTGTACCTTAAGGGCAAAATAGGAAAAAGATGAATACTTCTAAGGAATTCTTAACAAGTGGAACAAAAACAATAAAGAGGAATTAATAATAACTGAAAGAACACATCAGATTTTTGACTGTGTTGTCAACCTAACCAAATCAGAGTTAGGGGTTTTGGTTGTTTTTGTTTTTGTTTTTTACACATACTGTTGCAGTGCCCAGTGGCTGTTACATGCATCATTAGTGAACTGATTTTGTTTGGACAGCTGAAAAGGAAAATTCAAAATACTACCCTGAGTAATTCCAAGACATTCAAATAAAGGGGCAGGGAAAGGGCAACCACGAATAATTCTAGAGGATAGGAATGGAATTTTCAATCACTGGATCTGTAAAAATTGGCAATTAAAGGACAGGCAAATCTTGTAATAGCAATTATTTTTAACATTAGCCTAAATCATTGAGAAAATAACGGAGAGGGATTTTCTTCCCATTTTGGACTTCCAAGATATGCTGCTCTGTGGTGTTTCTCCCAAGCTTTAATAAGAAATATGATGATAAATGGCCCCTGATAATGTTTTTAAGGCAGCCAAGATTAGAAGATAGGGTTCTTGTTAATAATTGTATATTATATGGAAGGAATATGAGCATGCAGAGAATGACAAAAGAGCTGTTATTAGTTTTGAAAGATACTATCTAAACTGCACTTAATTTTTTAAACTTTGGCTTCATTATTGTCCCAGAAATGTAAAAGTTAATTTGCTCTCTCTTATTTCCATTCCCCCCTGCCCCGAAATTAGCTGTCATGTACCTGTATTTTCAGTTGCCTACTGCATCCACTGACTTACTAATTTCTTAGACTTTGCTTATGGAAACAACATGTATTTATTGTAAAAAATTAAATTTGGAGGCAATAAATCAAAATAATGACAGACGTTAATTGTGCTGCTAAGTGATAGTGCGATAAAAATATCTTGTTTCATCATAGGTTATGTTGATGTCTAGCAATTATTTTGATTGAAAATAATGTCATCTTAGCAATTACACATGATCTCAGGACAAGGCTAAATATAAATCACTTGCTATATTTTTGAAAGGAAAGAGATTTTGAGGTTTTGGCCCCTAAAAGAGCATGTGAATTAGTGATTCTTTAAAAATACTACCGACGTCCTCTTCAACACAACTAATCTGTGACTATGATCTGTCAGTGTCTGTTTGATAACTGAAACTAACTCAAGTCTGAAAACAAACATTTCATTTCTTTTTTTTAAATTTAATTTAATTTTATTATGTTATGTTAGTCACCATACATTACATCATTAGTTTTTGATGTAGTGTTCCATGATTCATTGTTTGCGTATAACACCCAGTGCTCCATTCAATACGTGCCCTCCTTCATACCCATCACTGGGCTAACCGTCCCCCACCCTCCTCTGCTCTAAAACCCTCAGTTTGTAAACATTTCATTTCTTGAGATTTACCTGTAATTAATACTGCCTGGATGTTGTTCGGCTTGATTCTGCTGACACGCTTATCACAGAGGCTGTCTCTGGAACCAGAGAAAAGAAGATAGCATCTTCAGAGTGGACAGCCTGAGCACAGGTTGAGAGCTGCTCAAAGCAACAAATCCCTGTTATGTTTTGTTTTGTTTTTACAAATTACAACAATAGCTACTTCTGAACTGCCGTATTAGTCGAAATGGGAGAGAAAGAGTATTAAAATATTTTGAAAACCAGGAAGATTTTCTTCTCAGCAGGAATCATGCTACAATTCATTTCGTGTGTGAAACGTGCTATTTATTTATTTTTGGTATATTTACTGATAGCAAAGCTCTCCCATGGCCAGGATCTTCTAGAGTTGAAGGCTTCCCCTGTTGCTTGGGCATGCTGATGGAGCTGGAAGTGTCTTTTTAAACATTGTTAGGCAGCCTTGGTTCCCTCTGTGAGGTCTGTAGACTAACACCAACAAGCTGACATTTAACTAACAAATTTCTACTGAGATGAATGATTTGAGTCAAGTGGCATAAAATGACTTGAAAGTGTCCCGAAATTGAATCCAAGAATCAAACTATGCTGAATAACAGCCTTCTGGGCCTGTTTTGTATCTATGTCAGAAGTTCAACTTTTCTTTAACTGGAGGACTTGAGACTAATGCTCTGCATGGCAATTCCTGTAGTCTTAATTATTCTATCAAGTCCAATTACAAAGTGGAGTTTTCAAGTACCAGAAAGCTTGAACGTTATTAGGAGAGCGAATTAGGAGAACAACGAAATTCTGAACTATGTACATTCTAGACATCATACTGCACAGAATCCTGCAGCTGGGTATTCACAATGCCTGGATCATCTGGTGGTGGTAAAATTACAGAGTTAAGGAATCAACTAATACCATCTCTCTTATTTTATTTTTTATTTTGATACTTTTGGAATTAAATTTTTCTTTGAGATAATTGTAGATTCACATGCAGCTAAGAAATGATGAAGGGAGGGGGAGAGGACCAAGATGGCGGAGGAGTAGGAGACCTGGATTTCGTCTGGTCCCAGGAATTCAGCTGGATAGGGATCAAACCATTCTGAACACCTATGAACTCAACAGGAGATTGAAGAAAAGAATAGCAACAACTCTCTGAACAGAAAAGCGACCACTTTCTGGAAGGTAGGACGTGGGGAGAAGTGAATCCAAGGCGATATTTGGGAGGATAGATGGTGGGGGAGGGGGCCTCCGTCCGCCACTTCTGGCAAGTGATAGAGCAGCGGAGCACAAAATCGGAAATTTAGAAGTCGGCTCCGCTGAGGGACGTTGCTCCAGTGGCTAAGCGGGGGCTAGAACTCTCTCTTGGACAGTGTGGTCTCAGGACCCTTGGTGTCACAGAAAGACCGGGGATGCCTGAGTACAGCAGAGCTCCCAGGTATCGGAGCAGGGAAGCCAGCTGCAGAGAGGGAGCTGAGGAGCGGGCTCTCAGTTCAGGGTTGCCTAAACCGTGATCCGTGGCACAGTCAGGCCACTGCTCTTCCAGCAGGGACCCAACAAGTGGCAGATCCGTGGAGACTCCCTTCGTCCCCTGGGAGGAGCGGCGCGGGAGTGCACCACAGGGATCTGCTGGGTTTGAAGACTCCACACCGAGTCGTGTGCCAGAGATAGAAACGCTCGGTCACAGGCGGGTTGAGCACAGGGTGCGGCCACAGCGGGGGAGACGGGAGTGATTGCTTTTCGTTGGGGGCTCACTGAAGAGTGGGGCCCCGAGTTCTTTGCTCCTTCAGGGCGGAGATTGGGAGGCCACCATTTTCACTCTGGTCCTCCAAAGCTGTACGGAAAGCTTGCAGGGAACAAAAAGCTCCCAAGAGCAAACCCGAGCAGATTACTTAGCCAGACCGGGCAAGGGCGGGGCAATTCCGCCTCCGGCAAAGACATTTGGGAACCACGGCAACAGGCCCCGCCCCCAGAAGATCAGCAAGAACAGCCACCCAAGACCAAGTTTACCAATCAATGAGAATGGCAGAACTCCAGTGCTAGGGGAATACTGCACATAGAATTCATGGCTTTTTTACCACGATATTTAGTCTTTCAAAGTTAATTTTATTTATTTATTTATTTATTTTTTGAATTTTTCTTTTTCCCTTTTTCAACCAACATCTTATCAATCCCTTTTTTATTTTATTTTATTTTTTATTTTTTTTATTTTATTTTTTTTAAAGATTTTATTTATTTATTTGAGAGAGAGAGAATGAGAGACAGAGAGCATGAGAGGGAGGAGGGTCAGAGGGAGAAGCAGACTCCCTGCCGAGCAGGGAGCCCGATGCGGGACTCGATCCCAGGACTCCAGGATCATGACCTGAGCTGAAGGCAGTCGCTTAACCAACTGAGCCACCCAGGCGCCCCTCAATCCCTTTTTTAAAAAACATTTTTTATTTTTCATTTTTAGAGTCATATTCTATCCCTTCATAGTAGTTACCCTTATTTTTGGTATATATATATATATATATATATAAGTTGTTCTCTCTTTAAAATTTTGAGATACACTTTCTTCTAACAGATCAAAATATACCCTAAATCTCTAGTGTATGGCTTTGTTCTAGTCTCCTGCCTGATCACATTCTCTCCCTTTTTTTTTTTAAATCCTCTTCATTCTTTTTTCAACCAACTTCTTATCTTATCAATTCCTTTTATAAAATCTTTTATAATTTTCACCTTTACTATCATATTCCATCCCTTCATCATATTAACCCTTATTTTTGTACATATATAAGTTTTTCTTTCTTTAAAATTTTGGGAGGCACTTTCCCCTAACAGACCAAAATACACCCAAAATCTAGTGTGTGGCACTGATCTATGCACCAGCCTGATCATATTTGATCATATTCTGTTTTTTTTGTTTTGTTTTGTTTTTGTTTGTTTTTATCTTTTTCTTTTTCTTTTTTTCTTCATCTTTTTTCTTTCTTTCCCTTTCTTTTCCCCCAGTGTCAGGTCTTTTCTGATTTGTTTAGTATATATTTTCTGGAGACATTGTTACCCTGTTAGCATTTTGTTCTCTCATTCATCTATTCTCCCCTGGACAAAATGACAAGATGGAAAAAATCACCTCAACAAAAAGAACAAGAGGCAGTACCGACTGCCAGGGACCTAATCAATATGGACATTAGTAAGATGTCAGAACTAGAGTTCAGAATGATGATTTTAAAGATACTAGCTGGGCTTGAAAAAAGCATGGAAGTTATTAGAGAAATCTTTCTGGAGAAATAAAAGAACTAAAATCTAACCAAGTCAAAATCAAAAAGGGTATTAATGAGGTGCAATCAAAAATGGAGGCTCTAACTGCTAGGATAAATGAGGCAGAAGAAAGAATTAGTGATATAGAAGACCACATGATGGAAAATAAAGAAGCTGAGAAAAAGAGAGATAAACAACTACTGGATCACGAGGGCAGAATTTGAGAGATAAGCGATACCATAAGACAAAACAACATTAGAATAATTGGGATCCCAGAAGAAGAAGAAAGAGAGAGAGGGGCAGAAGGTATATCAGACAAATTATAGCAGAGAACTTCCCTCATTTGGGGAAGGAAACAGGCATCAAAATCCAGGAGGCACAGAGAAGCCCCCTCAAAATCAATAAAAATAGGTCAACACCCCAACATCTAATAGTAAAACTTATGAGTCTCAGAGACAAAGAGAAAATCCTGAAAGCAGCTCGGGAGAAGAGATATGTAACCTACAATGGTAGAAACATTAGAATGGCAACAGACCTGTCTACAGAGACCAGGCAGGCCAGAAAGGACTGACATGATATATTCAGAGCACTAAATGAGAAAAATATGCAGCCAAGAATACTATATCCAGCTAGGCTGTCACTGAAAATAGAAGGAGAGATAAAATCTTCCAGGACAAACAAAAACTAAAGGAATTTGCAAACACGAAACCAGCCCTACAAGAAATATTGAAAGGGGTCCTCTAAGCAAAGAGAGAGCCTAAAAGCAACATAGACCAGAAAGGAATACAGACAATATACAGTAACAGTCACCTTACAGGCAATACAATGGCACTAAATTCATATCTTTCAATAGTTACCCTGAACGTAAATGGGATAAATGCCCCAATCAAAAGACACAGGCTATCAGATTGGGAAAAAAAACAAGACCCATTGATATGCTGTCTGCAAGAGACTCATTTTAGACCCAAAGACACCCCCAGATTGAAAGTGAGGGGGTGGAAAACCATTTACCATGCTAATGGACACCAAAAGAAAGCTGGGGTGGCAATCCTTATATCAGACAAATTAGATTTTAAACCAAAGACTGTAATAAGAGATGAAGAAGGACACTATATCCTACTTAAAGGGTCTATCCAACAAGAAGATCTAACAATTGTAAATATCTATGCCCCTAACATGGGAGCAGCCAATTATATAAGCCACTTAATAACAAAAGCAAAGAAACACATCGACAACAATACAATAATAGTGGGGGACTTTAACACCCCCCTCACTGAAATGGACAGATCGTCTAAGCAAAAGATCAACAAGGAAATAAAGACTTTAAATGACACACTGGACCAAATGGACTTCACAGATCTATTCAGAACATTCCATCCCAAAACAACAGAATACACATTCTTCTCTAGTGCCCATGGAACATTCTCCAGAATAGATCACATCCTAGGTCACAGATCAGGTTTCCACCAGTACCAAAAGATTGGGATCATTCCCTGCATATTTTCAGACCACAATGCTTTGAAACTAGAACTCAATCACAAGAGGAATGTCAGAAAGAACTCAAATACATGGAGGCTAAAGAGCATCCTACTAAAGAATGAATGGGTCAACCAGGAAATTAAAGAAGAATTAAAAAAATTCAGGGAAACACATCTGTTCAAAATCTTTGGGATGTAGCAAAGGTGGTCCTAAGAGGAAAGTATATAGCAATACAAGCCTTTCTCAAGAAACAAGAAAGATCTCAAATACACAACCTAACCCTACACCTAAAGGAGCTGGAGAAAGAACAGCAAATAAAGCCTAAACCCAGCAGGAAAAGAAAAATAATAAAGACCAGAGCAGAAATCAATGAAATAGAAACCAAAAGAACAGTAGAACAGATCAACGAAACTAGGAGCTGGTTCTTTGAAAGAATTAACAAGATTGATAAACCCCTGGCCAGACTTATCAAAAAGAAAAGAGAAATGACCCAAATCAACAAAATCATGAATGAAAGAGGAGAGATCACAACCAACACCAAAGAAATACAACAATTATAAGAACATATTAAGAGCAACTCTATGCCAGCAAATTAGATAATCTGGAAGAAATGGATGCATTCCTAGAGATGTATCAACTACCAAAACTGAACCAGGAAGAAATAGAAAACCTGAGCAGACCTATAACTACTAAGGAAATTGAAGCAGTCATCAAAAATCTCCCAAAAACAAAAGCCCAGGGCCAGATGGCTTCCCAGGGGAATTCTACCAAACATTTAAAGAAGAATTAATACCTATCCTTCTGAAACTGTTCCAAAAAATAGAAATGGAAGGAAAACTTCCAAACTCATTTTATGAGGCCGACATTACCTTGATCCCAAAATCAGACAAAGACCCCATCAAAAAGGAGAATTACAGACCAATATCCCTGATGAACATGGATGCAAAAATTCTCACCAAAATACTAGCCAATAGGATCCAACAGTACATTAAAAGGATTATTCACCACAACCAAGTGGGATTTATCCCTGGGCTGCAAGGTTGGTTCAACATCCGCAAATCAATCAATGTGATACATTAACAAAAGAAAGAACAAGAGTCATGATCCTCTCAATAGATGCAGAAAAAGCATTTGACAAAGTACAGCATTCTTTCTTGATCAAAAGTCTTCAGAGTATAGGCATAGAGGGTACATACCTCAATATCATAAAAGCCATCTATGAAAAACCAACAGCAAATATCATTCTCAATGGGGAAAAACTGAGAACTTTCCCCCTAAGGTCAGGAACATGGCAGGGATGTCCACTATCACCACTGCTATTCAACATAGCATTAGAAGTCCTAGCCACAGCAATCAGACAACAAAAAGAAATCAAAGGCATCCAAATTGGCAAAGAAGAAGTCAAACTCTCACTCTTTGCAGATGATATGATACTTTATGTGGAAAACCCAAAAGACTCCACCCCCAAACTGCTAGAACTCATGCAGGAATTCAGTCAAGTGACAGGATATAAAATCAATGCACAGAAATCAGTGGCATTCCTATACACCAACAACAAGACAGAAGAAAGAGAAATTAAGGAGTCGATCCCATTTACCATTGCACCCAAAACTATAAGATACCTAGGAATAAATCTAACCAAAGAGGCAAAGAATCTGTACTCAGAAAACTATAAAATACTCATGAAAGAAATTGAGGAAGTCACAAAGAAATGGAAAAAACGTTCCATGCTCATGGATTGGAAGAACAAATATTGTGAAGATGTCAATGCTACCTAGAGCAATCTACACATTCAATGCAATCCCCATCAAAATACCATCCACTTTTTTCAAAGCAATGGAACAAATAATCCTAAAATTTGTATGGAACCAGAAAAGACCCCGAATAGCCAAAGGAATGTTGAAAAAGAAAAGCAAAGCTGGCGGCGTCACAATTCCGGACTTCAAGCTCTATTACAAAGCTGTCATCATCAAGACAGTATGGTATTGGCACAAAAACAGACACATAGATCAATGGAACAGAATAGAGAGCCCAGAAATGGACCCTCAACTTTATGGTCAACTAATCTTCAACAAAGCAGGAAAGAATGTCCAGTGGAAAAAAGACAGTCTCTTCAACAAAGGGTGTTGGGAAAATTGGAGAGCCACATGCAGAAGAATGAAACTGGACCATTTCCTTACACCACACACAAAAATAGACTCCAAATGGTTGAAAGACCTCAATGTGAGACAGGAGTCCATCAAAATCCTAAAGGAGAACACAGGCAGCAACCTCTTTGACCTTAGCCGCAGCAACTTCTTCCTAGAAACATCGCCAAAGGCAAGGGAAGCAAGGGCAAAAATGAACTATTGGGACTTTATCAAGATAAAAAGCTTTTGCACAGCAAAAGAAACAATCAACAAAACCAAAAGACAACCGACAGAATGGGAGAAGATATTTGCAAATGACATATCAGATAAAGGGCTAGTATCCAAAATCTATAAAGAACTTCTTAAACTCAACACCCAAAGAACAAATGATCTAATCAAGAAATCGGCAGAAGACATGAACAGACATTTCTGCAAAGAAGACATCCAAATGGCCAACAGACACATGAAAAAGTGCTCAACATCACTTGGCATCAGGGAAATCCAAATCAAAACCTCAATGAGATATCACCTCACACCAGTCAGAATGGCTAAAATTAACAAGTCAGGAAATGACAGATGTTGGCAAGGATGCGGAGAAAGGGGAACCCTCCTACACTGTTGGTGGGAATGCAAGCTGGTGCAGCCACTCTGGAAAACAGTATGGAGGTTCCTCAAAAAGCTGAAAATAGAGCTACCATACAATCCAGCAATTGCACTACTGGGCATTTACCCCAAAGATACAAATGTAGGGATCTGAAGGGATACGTGCACCCCAATGTTTATAGCAGCAATGTCCACAATAACCAAACTATGGAAAGAGCCAAGATGTCCATCGACAGATGAATGGATAAAGAAGATGTGGTATATATACACAATGGAATATTATGCAGCCATCAAAAGGAATGAGATCTTGCCATTTGCAATGATGTGGATAGAACTGGAGGGTGTTATGCTGAGCAAAATAAGTCAATCAGAGAAAGACATGTATCATATGACCTCGCTGATATGAGGAATTCTTAATCTCAGGAAACAAACTGAGGGTTAAAAAATTAACAAAAGTTAATTTTTTTTAGATGGCATGAGGTTTAGCTTGAAGTTTACTTTTATGGCTCTGGATGTCCAATTACTCCAGCACCGTTTATTGAAAGAGTTTACATTTAGCTGGAGTGGTGGGGGGTGGGAGGGATGGGGCAGCTGGGTGATAGACACTGGGGAGGTAATGTGCTATGGTGAGCGCTGTGAATTGTGCAAGACTGTTGAATCACAGATCTGTACCTCTGAAACAGATAATACATTACATGTTACAAAAAAACAAAAAAAAGAAGATAGCAGGAGGGGAAGAATGCAGGGGGGGAAATCGGAGGGGGAGAGGAACCATGAGAGACGATAGACTCTGAAAAACAAACTGAGGGTTCTAGAGGGGAGGGGGTTGGGGGATGGGTTAGCCTGGTGATGGGTATTAAAGAGGGCACGTACTGCATGGAGCACTGGGAGTTATACACAAACAATGAATCATGGAACGCTACATCAAAAACTAATGATGTAATGTATGGTGATTAACATAACATAAAAAAAAAAAAAAGAAATGATGAAGGGATCATGTATATCCTTTACCCAGTTCTCCCCAATGGTAGAATCTTGCATAACTGTATGTAGTGTAGGATACTGACATTGATACAATCCTTTGATCTTATTCAGATTCACTGGTTTACATGTACTTTTTTGTGTAAGCACCACCACAGTCAAGACAAATAACAGCCCATCATCACAAGGATCCCCTGTGCAGCTCCTTTTCAACTACATCTGTCTGCTTCCAACCACCCTCATCTAACACCCCTGGCAACCACTAATCTATTCTTCATCTGTATAATACCATAATTTCAGAAATGTTACACAAATGAAATCATACAGAGTGTTACCTTTTTGGGATTGTTTTTTCTCACTCTTCATAATTTTCTGAAGGTTCATCCAAGTTACTGCAAGTTACCAATGGCTAGTTCCTTTTTATTGCTAAGTAGTATTCCACAATATGGACAAACTGGTTTGCTTAATTAACAGTTTACCCATTGATTGACATTTGCGTTGTTTGCAGTTTTAGATTATTACAAATAAAGCTTCTATGAACATTCATGTACAGGTTGTTGTATGAACATAAGTTTTCATTTGTCTTAGATAAGTGTCCCAGAGTGTGATTACTGGGTTTTATGGTAATGGCACATTTAGTTTTATAAGAATTTGGCAAACTGTTTTGTAGAGTAATTGTGTCATTTTACATTCCTATTATCAATGTATGAGTGATCCAGTTTCTCCACATTCTCTCCAGCATTTGGTGTTGTTATTTTTTCTTATTTTAGCCATTCTGATATGTGTGCATTGATAGCTCATTGAAGTTTAAATTTTCATTTCCTTAATAGTTAAGGATGTCAAATATCTATTCATATGCTTATTTGCCATCGGTATATATTCATCTGTGAAATTTCTATTTCTTTTTTTTCCTATTTTCTAATTAGATTGTTTATTTTATTGATTATTGAGTTTTAGAGCTGTAGGTATTAGGTCTAGATACAAGTCCTTTATCAAGTATATGGTTTACAAATGTTTTCTCCCAATCTGTAGCTTGTCTTTTTATCCTCTGAATAGGGGAAATGTTTCTATTTCAATTCACAGCGCAAAAGATTTTGATTTTGATGAGATCTGATGTATCAATTTATGGATTATGCTTTTAGTGTCAAGTTAAACATTCTTTGCTTTGCCCCAGATAATGAAGACTTCCTCAATTTTTTCTACAAATTTTATAGTTTTACATTTAAAGTCCTTGTGACTTTTAAGTTAATTTTTTTTAGAAGGCATGAGGTTTAGCTTGAAGTTTACTTTTATGGCTCTGGATGTCCAATTACTCCAGCACCGTTTATTGTAAGAGTTTATATTTCCTCCATTGATTATCTTTTGTAATTTTGTCAAAAATCAGTTGGGCACATTTATGTGGTTTTATTTCTGGGTTCTCTATTCTATTCCATTGATCTACATGTCTACATTTCACACTAATTTCACATTTCACACCAATATCACACTATTTTGCCTGTTGTATCTATAAGTAAACCTCAAAAAGGGGTAGACTGAGTCTTACCACTATTTTTAGATTGTTTTGGCTCTTCTAGAGCTTGTGCCTTTCCATATAAATTTTAGAATAAGCTTTTCTATCTACAAAGAACCTGAAAAAAAAGAGATGATAAAAACCTGAAATAAAAAATCTCAATGAGTAAAACTAAATATTTCAGCTAATTTTATAAGTCATGGTAGAGAGTCGGTAGTATATTAGTTTGTTCAGACTACCATACAAAATACCATAGACTGGGTGGCCTAAACCACAGGAATGTATTTTCTTACGGTTCTGGAGACTGAAAGTCCAAGATCAAGGTGTCAGCAGGATTGGTGTCTCGTGAGAGCTCTCCCTTTGGGTTGCAGATGGCTGCCTTTGCACTTTGTGCTCCCATGGCCTTTTCTTAGCTGTGCAAGGAGAGGGAATGCAAGCTCTCCCTTGTCTCTTTTTCAAGTACACTAATCCTATAAGATCAGAGCCCCACCCTTAGAATCTCTTTTAACTTAATTACTTCCGTAGACCCTCTATCCAAATATAGCCACCTGGGGGTTAGAGCTTCAATATATGAATTTTGGGGGGACACAGACATTCAGTCCATAATAGATGGAATAACTAAGTATCCCCAGAAGCTTGTAATAATTGCCATCACTTTTATGAGTGCTTATAAGTAACAACTCCCCTAATCCTCTTGATTCCCCTAGAAAGTAAGGGTAATATTATTATCCCCTTTTATAATTAAGGAAACTGAGGCCTGTGAAGTCTATGTAACTTGCTTAAGTTCACTCAGATAAAAGGAGTTGTAAGCTTTTAAACTACATCATACTACTTCTCTGTAGCCAGTTATTAGCCAGTTATTAGAAAGAGGAAGAGAAAAAATTTGGTTGCTATATTTATTTCAAATAATTTTTAAAACAGCAGTAATTGCTTTCAGTACAAATGCAAAATAGGAAATATGGTGGAAGAATTGTGATTTATTTTTTTTTTTTAGCCTGCAACAATCCTGCTTTTCAGTATCATTAGTAATGATGCAAAATGGCAACAGAAACCTGGAGACTCCCTGGGAGGCAGTTTCTGTAGGAGATCAACAAAGCAAGCTCATTTTTCTTTTGTGGAGCCAAGAATAAACCAATAAGAGTTAAACACAGCAAACTGAGTTGAACAAGAAATGAAAGCATGCCAAGGGCAACAAATAGATTTTTAATTTTTGTGTGTACAGCTTTCCTCTCCTTAGTGTCTCTCTGTGATGAATGAGGTGAACAACAGACCCTCTGTAAATTACAGACTCTGGATAAATTATGAGCAGAGTAACAATGCATACACCAAAACATTCTTCTCCTGCAACAACTGCTTTGCTTTTTATCCTAGGGGGTCTTCTGCCCAGAGGTAAAATCTGGGCTGTTTAGAGGCTCATGTATACACTCTACACTATAGCCCACATGTATTGGAGAAGAATTGAGTTTAGAAGTTATTTAAATGTATTGATTTTGCTACTTTTCCTTCCCTATAGACTGAGGGAAGACTGAGTTCCTTGTAAATTTTAAAAATAGTGATTGTCCTTTAAAGGACTATAAATGTGTTTGAATAACATGAAATATATGTTGCCAACCTATATTGTTGGTTAATTTATTGCTTTTCTGTAATTATTTAGATTTTCTAATAACCAGAACATAAAAAAAATATTTATTATAAAACATTTTACAGATAATTATTGTATTATTATAATTGATATCATGTTTCACAGGCATGTTCCTCCTTTTTCTTTCCTTATCTATATATTTTTTTAACTGCCTTATAGTACGAGGCCTCTCTCTACCTTGGTAGAGCACCTGGCAAAATGCAATAAAAATGTTGCGGGGAATCAAAAAATTTAGAACTGAAAAGAAATATATAGACTATACATGATGAGAAATGTAGCCTAAATTTTTAAGTTTTTTAAAGGGAAAGAGAAAGAAAAAGAAAAAATGGAAATCTTTTCACAGATCACCCACTAGAGGCATACTATATACGTAATCCTTTATCCATGCCGTGAAAATCTATGCAGAGGAGAAAAAAATGAAAAAAAAAAAATCTGTCCTGAGCTAAAAAGCTGTCCATGATATTTTCATAAATGACAACTGCTATAAGTTGCAGAGAAACAAACAGCAGCTTTTATTCCGAGGGAAGGATAATGGAAGGAAGAGAGGAAACTAAAACCTTACTCCTTATTTAAAAATGTTCTATGTTGGGGCACCTGGGCGGCTCAGTCGGTTAAGCGTCTGCCTTCGGCTCAGGTCATGATCCCAGAGTCCTGGGATCAAGCCCCGCATCGGGCTCCCTGCTCAGCGGGAAGCCTGCTTCTCCCTCTGCCTCTGTCATTCCCCTGCTTGTGTTCTCTCTTGCGCTCTCTCTCTCTCTGACAAATAAATAAACAAAATCTTTTTAAAAAATGTTCTGTGTTTACTACATAGTGAAAATAATTCAAAGAACAAAACAGGGAAACAGGGAAAAAGAGGAGTGAAAAGAATCAAGAATTAGGGCACACTGACGCAGCTTCACCACTTGGAAAGAGAGCCAGAAACATGTGCGTTGTGCTTCTGTTGAATGAACTGCAGGTGCCTGTCCTGCCAATACCATTCAGGTGGTAACCATGAGGAGCTGTCAGATAAATTTAACTTGAGCTAGTGTTCCACCCCCAGAAACTTTCAGTTCTATTTCCCACAGAAAACAGTGAAGCTGTCTAGTAAAATTGTACTTTTTTGCCCTTTCACGAAATAAGCAGGGAGGTAAATGTCACCAATTTGCCTTTGCTTAACATTTTCCTGTGTAATTGGGTACCCCTGATAGAGCTTCTAAGTCCCTGTCCTGTGCCCCTAAATTAGACTGATCCTTAAAGTCCTGCAATTGAGCAGGCTTCTTCCTCTGACCTTTTCTGCTTCTGTTGTAAATCCATTAACATTAAGGTCTGTCTGAAGGTACAGTGAAATGTTGGTTTGCCAATAATCACAATGCATAATCAACATCTTCTTTCCTTTTGTAGATTTTTAAAAAGCCTTATAGATATTAGCTTTTGCAAATCTTCTCTGACAGTAGTTGAGGAACTTAAGCTTAGAAATTAAACTATAGAGGATTATAGGGTAGACAAATGCTATCTGTGCTTTCCTCTAGGTTTAGTCAGGGTAGGGAGCTGATAATAATGAGCTAGAATCTCAGTGAACTATGTTTATTTAAAGAGTCTACAAACAATGGTCTGCAGACCCAAATAAAACCGGTGTATGATCTGGGAACTGAGAATGTTTAAAACATAAATATAATATTTTGTGACACATAAAAAGTAAAGTTGGCCCTTGAACAACGTGGGTTTAAATTGTGCAGGTCCGCTTACAGAGAGATTTTTTTTTTAATATAAATACAGTAGAGTACTATAAATATTTTCTCTTCCTTGTGATTTTCTTAATACCATTTTCTTTTCGCTAGCTTAGTTTATTGTAAGAATACAGTACATAATACTACAAAATATGTGTTAATGGATTATTTATGTTATTGGTAAGATTTCCAGTCAACAGTGGGCTATTAGTAGTTCCATTTTGAGGAATCAAAAATTACATGTGGATTTTCAGCTGTGTGAGGGGTTGGCACACCTAACTCCCATGTTGTTCAAGCGTCAACTGTATAGGAAGTTCAAATATCACTGTCCATAAATAAAGTTTTATTGGAACACAGTCATGCTCACCCATTTACACATGTCCATGGATGCTTTCACACTACTACTAACAGCAGAGTTAGTATTTGGGAAGAAACCATATGACTCACAAAGCCTGAAACAATTATTGTCTGGCACTTTACAGAAAAAGTTTGTGACCCTGATTTATTTTATAATAAACCATTTTATCCCAAGGGTACTTGAAACTTATTCAAAAATTGTTTATTCCTTCTTTCCCCTGCTTCAAATGAGCAATTTCTCTGGACTGTTAATGATTGGACAATTTTCACAAAATTTCCAAGCTAAGAAAACATTCGGGAGTGTGTTCCATTTTTTCCATGGCTTCCTGGAACTTTTTATCTCTTCAAATAAGCATTGTTCAGTGCTTGCAGTTAGAGAATCTGGTCCTTTCCCACCTGTCTGTAGGGCCCTCCCCCACTTTCACATGTTTCCCACTTATTATTAATTATTGTTCTCTAAGAACTGGTTTGTTTCCAGCTTGTACATAACATTAATGGCAAATATATTGACTATCATCATCAGATGATAGGAATGAACAGGATTCCATGTTAGGCAGGAAAGCTAACCTCTCCTCACTCCCTCTCCCACATTTTCCCTTACCTCTTATTAAAGAAAAGCCTTTGGAGTATACTACAACTTCTTTCTGAAGCTTCCTTTTTCCCCTCTCCAGCTTCTTTTCTGTGCCTCAGCAGCGGGGAGAAACTGTTCTGGCTGGTGAGTTTAGAGAACTTGAATGTGCCTGGCTCACCCTAAGGGATCACCTGCCTAGAGCAACCCCTGGCTTGTCTACTCTCCCGTTACACAATTCGCATGGTGGTGACTTTCGTCCTTGTACAGAATACATGGAGTTGTCTAGGGGTGGAGTATTAGAGAACTTGATGTACCCGTGGCATCTCGGTCACCTTCTCCTATCACATTTGGGCTTAACAAACCGACCCCTTGATCTCCATCAGTCTGTCTCAGGTATCTTATTTGTGATTTGGTTCAACCTCAGGAAGGGAAAAGATAAGTATTGGTTATTGATTTCCCAACTTCCAACAAAATATAAGGGAATATTTGACTTATCATCTTATAATAATTTTACACTAGAAATCCTCACTTAAATATCATTTTCTACAGGAATTCTGAATTGCAAATGAATTCACTACAAAGTGTCAAAGATAAAAACGTTAAGAGTTGGAGCACCTGGGTGGCTCAGTCCTTAAGCGTCTGCCTTCAGCTCAGGTCATGATCTCAGGGTCCTGGGATCGAGCCCCGCATCGGGCTCCCTGCTCTGCGGGAAGCCTGCTTCTCCCTCTCCCACTCCCCCTGCTTGTGTTCCCTCTCTTGCTGTGTCTCTCTCTGTCAAAATAAATAAATAAAATCTTAAGGAAAAAAAAAAAAAAACCTTAAGAGTTTTCAATGCACCGAGGATCCCCTCCTCCAGTTTCCTCTGTATCAGAAGAGGATTAAACTTCAAGAAAAGTCAATTCAACAAATACCCATTGAGGATTCATTAGATGCAAGGCATCCTGCTAGGGGATGCAGTCAATTAAAAGCAAAATAAAATATTAAATCATAAGGTATTTGCAATCTAATTGGAAAAGAGAGTGGTTAAAAAATTGCCTGAAAGTTATTATATGAGACAGTATAATAAGTGTCACAGGCAAGAATAAAACAATTCCATAGCATATCAAAGGACAGTAAGATCGCATAGGATTAGCTGAATCAGGAAGGGTTTTGTGGGTGGACTAAGATATATGGAATTAAAGGTTTTGATCAGAAGAGAATGCAGGGTGGGGATTTTTAAAATGAAGAGAAAGAAGAACACGTGAGACTATCTTCCCATATTCCCACAGATATTGTAGCTATGAAGTCTATTCTTTTTGATGGAGTTACACTCTGCTTCTTTATTCTGTGCCCCCATTCCTCTGTGCAGCTCTCTATGCAGTGGGAGGTAATTTACGCTCATTTCTCTGTTCCATCTGTCCTTCAGGATTGCTAAAGTTGGTGTTAATTAATTAAGTGACTGTGACAGTGTCTGTCCCAATGATAGAACATGAGTATGGTCATAGACAGGAGATTACATGTGGGGAGAAAGAATCAGTGCCCAAGCAGGATAATTAAAGGAAGCCATTGATATATTACTCTATAAAGCTTAGCACACTGTGCCGTGGGCTGGCCTTATTAAAATGGAGGGTAGACTGAAATGAATGACTCCTAAAGCGTCCCTGCTTTGGGTTGAGATGCAACTGAAAGCCAGGGTTGACTCCACTATGGACTGGGGACAATGAACTTCCCCTGTTTCTTGTCTTGTGTTAAGTTGCCCATTTTTTTTTTACATCACCAAGAGGGTCAACTCTGTTTTCTGAAGTGAGAGGCAGCTCAGTTAATCTTCCTTCTGCTGAACTCTGGGAGAGCAAACCACTTTTCTTAACACACGTTTTGATACTACGTAATTGACAATCCCTCAATATTCCTTTGGGGCTCCCCCTGTTCCGAGGAACAGCCCACCAAATGCAAGCAGTGTCCGATATTAACGCTGAATTAAAACTGCAGGTAAAAACGGGGACACTGGCATATTCCTGTCCATGGGCTTGACAGGAAATTTATTTTGCTGTAGCTGAAAAGTAATTAACCTCCACTGTGAGAGAATTCTATTACTAGTAGCTGTTCTGCCATGCAAAGTGCACTACATGGAAATGTTACAGGCTATCAAGCAGAAACGGCAGATTTGTCTGCATTTTAAACTGAATTTCCATTACCCTATTCTCTTCTCTTCTGTATCTCTCCTTTCTCACCACCTTCTCTCTTGTTTTCACTGAAGCTGGAAATTGAGACACTATGGAACTTGAAAAAAGGTTCAAAGCAGAAGAGTGCTTATAAGGATTTTCTAAGACTACTGGTATTTGAATTAAAAAAAAAACAAATACTGTTTTTTGGTGTAGTGGAAAAATGCAAAACTATGCAAAAATACCCAGTCACAAATAATTTTATTATGGATATATACAAGAAAATCATGATTCATTCTATTCCTTTTCTCATCTTCAATGGTATATATACACACATGCATACACAAGTGTATGCATAATCTGCATAAGGAAGAGATTTGAGGATAGATACTGCCTGGAATCCATATATAGTTATTTCTGCTATAACACTTGTTTTGAAAACACAGATTTGTTCGAAAGTGATTGATACATTAGAGAACAATTTGAACATAATGCAGATTTTGTGTTCGCTTATGCCTGATTTTGTCTATAAGAAACACTAAGCGAAGGCAGAAAGCCGTGCTCAGCTGAAGAGAGTCCGGTAGGAATACACAAAACGTACACACATACACACCTCAACCATCCCCCAGCGACCTCAGTTCATCCCACGTTACGGGCCACACCCATCCATACCTAATGTTACAACTCTCCTTCTGATTTCAGATAATCTCCCTTCCGTGACTCCACACCAACAAGATGCAGCCCTTCCCGCTGTAACCTTCTGTCATTTTCAAGGTAAAGTGTCATATTTATTGTAGTATCAATGTATTTCTTAATCACTTAACTGTGCTAGGGTCTTTATTAGATCACTGCTTGTCTCCTGAGGTGTCACTGATGACGTTTTTTGAGTGTTGTCCCCCTTACCTCACTTTCCTGTAAGCCCCATGGTTTTCTTAATTCACAATTTTGCATTAGCACATTTTAAGGAATATATGTGGCCTTAGAGCAGAACTGACCACACTTCTCATTTCCTTTTATTATTATGATTAATGTATGTGACCTCTTTCATCAATGATGAATATTTCTGGGTTTTCTGTGCACTTGTCACCTAAGTACAGCTGTCCAGTCACCAGTCATACTTTAAGCTATTACACCAGAATAAGAGAAGATATTTTCTTCTAGAAAACAATTGCTGGAGTAAAGAACACAAAACAAATGGTTTTAAGAGCTGTTGTTGATTTTCTGAAATAATAAGAGTCAGCACTCATAGGTGCTTGGCATCCCACTGTACCCTTCAGCATGGATTCCCAGGCCAATATGGACAAGAGGATAAGGTTATCCGCTTTGTTTGACAGATGAGGACTCCAAGGCTTTGTGAACCTAAGTAGCTTGTCCAGTGTTTCTGAATTATTCAGGATCGAACAGAGGACTTTGAAGGAGTCCAAAGTGAAAACTGAAGTTCTGCTATCCCCAATGTCTTTCTTGCTGATTTCTGATGTGCCAAAGGTTATTAACATTTATACTTAGAGATTATTGGGTTTAGCACTCTTATTTAAGAAATGAAGAAATTTAGGCTCAGGGTATCTGTGCAACCTATCATAGATACCCTGGTCAAACTAGAATTTAGGACCCAATAATTTCTCCAGGCCCTTTGTGCTATATTTTTAAGTGTCTCGGTGAGGGAGATTAGTTCCTGAGAAACTATTTGGTGTCATGACTGCTGTATGATAATTCAACCAAAGCTTTATTTTCTTCCATTTCTTAAGTAAAATAACATTCCTGGTCTTGAACTCCTTGAAATAAGGAATAGAGTAGGGAGCAACTACATCACATTTGTATATTTCCAGAAATAAGATAGGAAAAAAATCGATCCCAAAATATCAGGTCTTTTTCCTTAGAACAACATCTAAATGAGGGGTATTTTATGGTAATGACCATTTATAACCTACTATTCTGGGAGCTGAACTTTACAAACACGAAAGCCAACTTGTAAATTTTTCCTGACAGAGAATAACACTGAGCTCCAGAAAGCAGAAAGTGTTGTTCATTCTCTCTGGGATCTGTCACTGTTCGTGATCATTAAGGAAGGCAGATGGGATAAACAAATTTCTGTTATTTGACCGTTAACAGGAAAGTTGAGATGGAAAGGAAAATTGCCTCTCTCTCTCTCTCTTTTTTTTTTTTTTTTTTCCCGGTCTTGAAATAGCTTACTGGGCTGTCTGCCTTCACTCTAGGAAAATGCCATGAACTGGTGGCGGTAGCTGTGGTTCAGTCTGTTTTAGATGCCAAGAAAGCAAAGCCTTCACTGAAAATTATAGGGGATGTAAATTTTAAGAATTACAGACTAATGGTTCCCTTCTCCTCAATTGCCTAACAGCCATGTATGTGAGTGACAGCTATGCGGTAACAGCTTGCGTCCTCCTTCTCAGGAAGGGGTGGCTGAGGGCATGTTTTAGATGTGAAATGATTTTGGCTTTAATGGTGGACTATAGGAGATTGGGGATTTCTTTTTTTATAAATTGGCATTTTTTAAGTGACAGGAAACTCTAGGATTTCAGATTACTATTATTAATGAACAATGTTTAAATACCTTTGTAAGAGGGATTTTGAATTATAATATATTTAGGGCAGTTTTCCACTTCTTTTTCTCTTGGAAAGTTTTGGAGAAGAAATAATTAACTTTACAATCTACTAATGTGGAACTATTCAGAAGACTTTTATTCTCCTTTTACCAATCCTCCACGCTGGTATAGAAAAAGGGAGAAATATCTATGTGTATTGGACCATATTGATCAATTTAATGGTCTTTGATTTAACAATCAGGCTTCTCCCCCACCCAGCTTGCAGCTTATAAATTCTTTGTCAGGAGTTTATCTCATGGGCATATGGAACAAATTGGATTCAAAGAATTCTAGGAAAATAAGGATTTGTACCTATAGGATGAACTAATGACAAAGTGTTTGAAATAAATGGATCCTCAGCATTTTTTTTTTTTTTTTAGAGCTTGGCTTTAAATGTTTTTAGTCCTGAAAAATCAAGACTGACTCCAACTATAATAATATTCTGGAGGACCAACATGTATATACTTCATGTTTCATTGCACAATTTTTCAGAGGAGATTAGCAACAGGGAGAGAAGGGATCCAATTGTTTCTGGATCTATGGATCTAAAAGCTTCATTTTCACCCTTGAAGAAAAGAAAAACTTTTTATTTTCTTCCAAAGGTTGTAGTGTTCCTCCCCCAGTGAATGAAATTCAGAAACAGAAAAATTTAAGAGCATTTTTAATTGATTAAACTTATAGACAGAACACACGTCATCTCTGAGAAGTAACGGAGAGTAAGGATAGGGGCATATGACATTTAACTTTTAAATGAGGACCAACTGAAGGAGGTTGGTTCTTAACTTTCTAACTTAACTTTAACACGTGACCATTGGCTTGAGTCTGGATGAAAATCAGAATAAGATAAGTTATATAAAATCTTTCTAGGCATCAAATATTACAATGAAAGTGTACTAATTTTTAAAAGAAAATTATACATAGGAATAGATTAAAAAACTAGGAAGCAAATTTCTTTTTAACAGAGGTATATATCAGGATGAATAGGTGGAGAAAAATTATATAGGAAGATATCTAAGAAACAGTTTTTTTATGACACTTGGGATGAGTCTCTCCCCCCCGCCCAACCCACCCCTTTTCTGGACTAAACAAGGAATTGGAAGGGAGTCTTCTGTGAAAAATATGTCAGGCGAAAGAAGAACGATGGGAACTCACATAAGAACATCTGTTCTGCAAAGCCACTTGAAAAATAACTGAGTATTAACGTGAAAGAAAATGTGCTCAGCATGAAACTAACCACAAGTAACGTGGTAGCAGGGAGGCGGGGAGAGTGACAGAAGGAACTTGCCCCCTACTGAGAGATAAGTTCTGAGTGTCCGAATCCAAGTCACCCCCTCAGCTAATGCGAGAGGAAGTGGCGGCAGGCATTATCCCCGCAAATTGCCCGTGAAGTGGCACGAGTTGCAACTGAATCAAAATCTGGAGATACAAAAGCCGTATTACAACAAATGAGATTGCAAATAAAATTTCACTGTTTTGGTTTTTTTTTCCTTTAGATACCAGATATATTTATAAAATCAAGAAGGAATTTTTTTTAATGGTTTGCCTCTTAAGATAGAGGTAGATTTTCTGAATTAATACACAGTTGTAAATGTGAAATTTTAAATTGTATATTATTTTTAGGCTTCCCTTTTTATTTCAATTTCAGAGACAATTTTGAACAATGGGAGAGGATAATCAAATGCTTTAAATTTCCTAAGATTCTGAAAATGCTTGATTTTTGTATCTGGGATACCAAATGTGCTACCGTTTCAAAAGAGATATAGTCAGAAAGCACCTTTCACGATCTCTTTTAATTTGGGACTGTTTTAAAATATCTTTTGCATGTTTAGTGTGTTTATGTGTTCAAGGAAATAGTAAAAGGAGAAAAATGTTAACTTAGTTGCTTTCGCAAATATAATCTCTTTTAAGACTAAAACAAACAAACAAACAAACAAAACCCAAACTATCTAAAGTTGACGTGTTAGCTACTGTTATCTGTGCCGCTTCCTCTCCCCCCAAACAGAAGAAAAGTTGTCAAATAGAACTGCTTCCCCTTGAAGTCCCATGTTTACTAGTGGGCTACCAGGAGATTCCATGGTATTTGTCTTCCTGCTTAAATGCAGCATTTGCACAAAAATCTCAAGAATTTGTGGTGTTTGTTCTAAATCCTAAGCTGAGTGGAGGGTTAATAAGTGTTGCTTTGTATCATGCTGTAAATTGTACATATATGTTATATAAACACTATTACACATGATTAATACGAGTAAGACATTTTTTAACAATTCATGCCTATTCTTGATCTCAACGCCACCTTATAACTATTGTTCTTTCTTCCTCTTTCCTTCTCTAAGTCCCTTCCTCCCTACATTCATTAATGAGACCTTGAAAGAAAAATAATTTAGAATGTGAAAACCAGACCAGTGTAGAGTTCTCATCCATGCCAACTTATATTCAGACTGATCTTTTCTTAATGTGCTTGCATCGATTGCATCTACAGACAACAAAAAAATCAAATCTACATTATAGTTTTATACTTCATAAGTAAACTGTCAAAAGCCAGTGTAACTGATTTTTCTAAGGCAGATGAATCTTATACATGACAAAATAAGATTATGGATTTCATTGCAATGGAAGAAAGAGAAAATTTACAGAACAGCAAGGCTTTATTAGTGGAACTTATAAAAACAGGAATGCTGTTATTGTTAAGGAATTTGTATGAGCCGTTGGAATTCTGATTGTCTTCAACATGCCATTACAGAAGATTTTATTGACGAAGCCGCCACTGTAGCTTGGGTTCCCTGGAGAGCAGAACCTGGGGAAAAGATGAGTATGTGATCTTATTAGTGGTGGAGCAAAGCAGGGAAAAAGGGAGGCCAAATCAATGAAGTACAGATCTGGCCATCACTGTAGGCCACTGGCTTCTCTACACTGTGGAACCTTCTGAGAAGCTTTGTGAAACATGTCTCTGGACCATAACCCTGGGAGAGAAAGGATAATGCATTTAACACTTTAACACAAAAACTGGTAGCTCCCATGGACCATGTCTGGCATTTCAGCAAACAGGTATCCTCAGAGTCCCATGTCTACTTCTCACCAGAGAAGGCTAGAATTGAAAGGCACACATTGCTATCTCGATGCTGTCACATCGCTGCATGGGAGGCTGGGCTGTGCCCTTATTGAAATGGTCACTTCCGTGGTGGCTGTACCACACTAGAGGGTTGAAGTCCTACATAACTGATGTTCAAAACAGCCAGTTTTAGGGGCACCTGGGTGGCTCAGTTGGTTAAGCGTCTGCCTTCAGCTCAGGTCATGATCCCAGGGTCTTGGGATGGAGCCCCGCATCAGGCTCCCTGCTCAGCAGGAAGTCTGCTTCTCCTTCTCCTTCTGCCTCTGCCCTTCTCCCCCCATGCATGCTCTCTCTCTCTCTCTCTCGCTATTTCTCTCTCTCTCAAATAAATAAAATCTTAAAAAAAAAAAACCAACCAGTTTTGATATAAATTTGGTAATGATACACAATCTCCAAGAAAGAATAAAAAATGACAAAGCAAGCAATAAAAGAATGTGGAGAACTGGCAAAGAACACAAAAGGAAGGAGAACACTTTTTGAAGAAAGAGTGGGAATACTTCATAATTATTCCAGAAAACCACAAGTTAACATTTATTAAATCAATTTGAGAGTAGAGGAAATATTTAGATTCTAAGTATCAGTTAATTTTCATTCAGCCAACTTTTGTTTAGTGCCTAGTAGATGCAAGGCTCCGTGCTAAGTATTGGTGGTCGTCAAGGCAGGATTCATCTGCCTTCCTCATGAAATCTTGAATCCCCTGGGAAGACATACAGTGGACTTACTACTATTACTCAGCAGGAAGTTTGGAAAATGCTACAAGGGAGAATTAGTGTGATGGGAATATTTTTAGAGGGCACCTGACCAGTCTTGTCTCCCTAAAAGTTATTTACATAGATCCATGAAAGGAGGCAAAAGGAGGTGGTAATTCTATTCCATACAGCTGGACTGGCTGCATCCTCCATTGAGTGCGATGTATTTCACTTCTCATACACCTCTGACACCCACCCACGTTTTTTCTCTCCAGCTGTCACCACTACACTAGTGCTTGGTGAATGGGAGTAATTGGGAATAAAGTGGGTATGAAGAGATGAGGCAGAGGAAGTTTTAAGAGAATGTCCTTGCTGGTTGTGGGGACCAGGGCAACCCAGTTGGAGGAAGCAGCCCAAGTTAATCTGACTTGCCAAGGAACTGTACTGGAGGCATCCTTTAGAAGCCTCTTGGGGCATCTTTCAAGATCAAAATTTCAAAATGGGTTTTAATGATATTCAGGAGAGAGGAGGAAAGTGTAGGATCCCTTAGAAATCACTTGGCTATTCATGCAACCTGGAGAAGGCCACACTGGTATATCTTTCCAAAGGACACGCCTGGGCCTGAATGTGTGCTCGGATCATATGTGTTGTTATACATTTAATACAAAAACTGGTAGCAATGATTAACTTTTTTTTTCATTATGTTATGTTTGTCAGCATAGATTACATCATTAGTTTTTGATGTAGTGTTCCATGATTCATTGTTTGCGTATAACACCCAGTGCTCCATTCAATACGTGCCCTCTTTAATACCCATCACCAGGCTAACCCATCCCCCACCCCTCCCCTCTAGAACCCTCAGTTTCTCAGAGTCCATAGTCTCTCATGGTTCGTCTCCCCCTCCGATTCCCCCCCTTCATTCTTCCCCTCCCGCTATCTTCTTCTTTTTTTTTTTTTTAACATATAATGTATTATTTGTTTCAGAGGTACAGGTCTGTGATTGAACAGTTTTATTGAGGGTTTGCTCTTATGATTTGCATTACTGTAAAGGCCCTTTTTTTTTTTTTCACATAAACTCATTTATTTCTCACAATTTGAGAGATGCATGATTATATGACCCCCATGTTACAGATGAAGAAATTGAAGCACACACACAAAAAAAAACTTACAGATTTTCCCACGATCACCTGCCTAGTGAGTAGTACAGTCAAAATTAGACCCAGACATTCTGGGTCCCACAGACAAGTAAGAACTTACCAAATACTAGCTGTTACCATCTTCTTCTTCCCCTTCCTCATCATTATTATATTAGAGTTAAAAAATATAGTGTGCAACAAGATTATACAATGTATGTTAATAAATCCAAGTCTTCTAGATTAGAAAAATGTTAGATGCAGGATATTTAAAGGGAAAGAACATGGATTTTAAAGTCAAATTCTCAAAGCAACTTTCTAACTGTCCAAACTTAAATTCTAACCTTAATCCAGGGATTACAACTCTCTGAGCTCTTTTCTCACCTATAAAGTGAGGATAGTAATATTTATGTTTTAAGTCAATTGTGTGGATTAATGCCTACCAGAGATCTTATGCTTAGTAAATATTAATTTTCTTCTCCTTCTCCCTTGTAGCTATTTAGGATTAATCAAGAACAAGATACAGAGAATTTGACTAGTGCGATTAAACATCTTTATATGGGTAGTATTTGACTAGTGAGTGTTCTGCTAAAAAAGGATGATTAATTAAAGTTTTTCCCCTCAATAAATTCAGATACACCAAAGCCAAAAAGCAATTGTTCAGTGGTTCTGAAGTAGTTCTACAATTAAGAAAAATACATAAAATAGTTTGGAATAATTCATTCATTTAGAAAACATTATAAATCAATATGGCAAGCTTGGAGCACAAAGAAGAAAAAGATTTTCTTTCTTTCAAACAAATATTTAGGATAAAACAGAAGTTGTGGTTATCATAGAATTTTTGCTAATTTTTTTAATGTCCTATAATATGGTATGCTATTTGATATTTTATTTCCTAGGCATATAGCTGCAGATGGATCAAAATATTAGCTGGTAAAAATTACTTTTATTAATGTGATAGAAAGATGTCAGTGTCTCTACTATTTTGCCTAAAATTTGTTGCCATGTAGCTATTATTCTTGTGGCCTGGATGCAAGATAAAGATTATTTGAAATTTCCATCATAAAGATATTGATGAATTTTTCTGGAGGCATCCAAGTTTAAAATATGCATCTATTAAATAAAAAGAAGTAAACTGACCATACCATCTATATTAAAATAGTATATCTTGAGTAATATTGGTTTTTATCTGAAATCTAGCCCTCAATAAATATTTAATTTTCTGATGACAAAACAGTTTTTTAAAACAACATCAGTACTATCAGTCACAGTGCTTCCATACTAAAATGCCCATAAAATACAATGTGTTATGATTACAACTAAGGTAATTTTATTTGAAGCATTATGGAGGAAAATAAGGCAATAAATAGAGCAAAATTACAAAGGTCAGAAGTATATATTGATACAGTTTGATCCTTAGATTTTTCCAAGACCAAAAAAAAAAAGTTTGTATTAAGAGAAACTAGAAATTTACTTCAGAATTTTCACCATAGAGATATCCTTCATCTAAATTAAGTCAAGTTTCTGTTATTAGAGTGGTATACTGTCTACATTTTCAAACTTTTGATGTTTTACACTCCATAAGCTTTATAAAGTGTTATGATTTTCTTCATGATTTCATATATGTCAATCTACTTTTTTCCAGAGGCATACATCTGTCTTTTAGAATTTCCACATTTCTTGAAACAGAGGAGTTATTTGTTAGTTTCCTTGTTAAGCTTGTTAAGGCAAGTCAGAACTCCATAAAAACACCCTGAAAATATTTTGGGGGTTTAAGGATGAAGGCAAGTGATAATTTTCTCTGAAGGAATATGAAAAATATAGTTCTTCACTCTTACTCTTCCCTCCTATGTCTTGCCTTCTTGTTTCCCCCCTTTAGCCATCATCATTTTGGCTATAAATTGTTTATGGATAAATTTTCTTTCCAAGTTTGTCTCAGAGGATATTTGGTTATTTTGTATTCTGTCACTTAAGGAAAATTTTCTTCAATTCTTTCTCCTTTCTTCCCCCTCCTCCTTCTCCTCCTCATCCTCTTCGCCCTCCTCCTCCTCCTTCCCCTCCTCCACTTCCTCCTTCCCTCCTCCTTCTTCTCCTCCTTCTCCCTCCCTCCTCCTTCTTCCCCTCCTCCTCCTTCCCCTCTTCCTCTTCTTCCTTCTCCTCCTTTTCCTTCTTCCTCTCCTTTGCTTCCTTCTCCTTTTTCTTCTTCTTTGTAATATATCATATATTATCCAAAGGATATATTGAGGTAGCCCTGATGAGTTTTCTGCCATTACATTGTAGGAATTTTTAAATCACCAGAATCACTTTCTTTTTTATTAATTTTTAAAAATCTAATATTTATATATTTTAAGGAAATTTTTCTCATAAAATTTCAACATGCCAGCCCAATAAGATTACAAATGTCCTCTTGTTTAGAAAAGAATTGCCCTACAATGCCTCAATACTCAGATGAAGAATGCAACACATTTTGTTGTCTGGATGCTTTTCCATAGAAGGCCTAAAGTCAAGAATGGTGGAATGTTTCCCTTGCCCCTCAGATACGTTGGAATTGTCACAAATAGTCAAAATCTTTCTTTTATTACTTGAATTGCTATTTCAACACCAGCAGGAGAACACTTTCATTGACTGTGTTCTTGAAATTGCTAAAATAGTCTACTGGTTATAAGAAGCTCTGCGTTAAATCACGGATGACTCACCAATGTTCCTCCTTCCATCTGAGTCACTAGTCAATTGCCATAGCTACCCTTCTGCCCAACTGGGTGAAAGTCCAGCTTTTAACTGGAATTAAAGATGAATTGCCTGCACCATAAGGCTCATTATCTGAGTCTGAAACACCTGCTGCAAGAGAATAAAAGGCAATCTTGTAACGGGTCATTTAATAATTGAGTTAGACAGGAAAAAGCAAATGGCCTTTTGTTGGTACTTGATATCATCACTCGTCTTCTCAAAGTGGCAGTGGACGCTGTAGGAAGATAGTTTCTTGTTGAAGGGAGAAGTATCAAATTTGGTCTGATGTAGTATTTTAACAGTTTTGTACTTACTCCCAAGTACTTATGATCAGATCTCCCTAATTGCACACAAACATGGGTTTCATGATTTATTTTCTTAAACGCTCCTGCAGGGCTGACTTATCAACACTTGATGTAATGTTAGACAAAGGTGAAAGAGATAAAGTGAATCGTGACTCTGACCATCAATAGCTTTCCAAGGCACAGTCCAAGTTCAGGTCTTCCTGGAGAACTCTGAGGCTCCATTAACCACGGTTAGTAGGTTACTTTGAGATTCTCAGATGAAAAGCGTAATTAGATATCTCTGTGGTCCAATTGTAATATAATTGTTACACCACCCTCCCTTTATTGAGCTATAATCTCTATCTAAAATACTAGCTGACAACAGACCCTGGCAGTAAGCAAAGGGGGCACCACTGGCATGCCAGAATTGAGAAACAGGCTTCAGGATGAATGGGGCTCAAATGGCTTCTACAGTTAGGTTGTTTTGAACATAGAACAATTACATCAGTGCCCAGTGGTGTTTCAGTCCTCAGCTAAAAATCCTATTGTATTGACATGCAATTCAGGTCCAAAAGGAGAACTAGAAATAATAAGCAGATTTGAGTCCTATGGTAGATTAATTTGAAATAATTAAGAAAAAATGTGGAGACTGGAAGAATATATAATCTTACAAATGAGAATAAGTGAAAAAGCAGAAAGTATAGACAAAAATGAAATAAAAATTTGGGCTGTATCACAGGAAGCATAACATTCACACACCAACAGAGGAATAAACCCAAATGCTGAATTGGTGAGAACTTACAGAAAGTAGCTTCATCAACTTCAGAAACTATGTTATTGTTACTTTTCATTTAGGTCAGATATTCTTTGCAAATTTTTTTTTCTAAAATATCTTTTTTTTTCTGACAATAAGTGTAATATATTCTCCCTGATAAAAACTGACAAAACACAGGGGCGCCTGGGTGGCTCAGATGGTTAAGCGTCTGCCTTCGGCTCAGGTCATGATCCCAGGGTCCTGGGATCGAGTCCCGCGTCGGGCTCCCTGCTAGGCGGGGAGCCTGCTTCTCCCTCTGCCTCTGCCTCTCTCTCTCTCTCTCTCTGACTTTCATGAATAAATAAATAAAAACATTAAAAAAAACCTGACAAAACACAGAATAGTAATATAATTTATAAGCAGAACAAGAACTTGTCTTCTGAGAATTGAGTTAAAACAAAACAAAGCACAACTCTTAATGTCTGTAAATAGAAATATATAGAGTGGACTGATGATATTTACATATCAAAAGAAAGATTTCAAAAAATGTGTATGTGAATGTTTGTTGAGAGATGAATGATTAGTTAGGAAAAATATGGGGAGGAGAAGGAAGCCAGAAAAACCATTTTGGTTATGTCACTCTTTCTAGGCAATAGTACTGGAAGACATTCCGTCAAAGCCTTGAACTCTTGGAACCTTCCTCTTAGCTGCAGACCTCTTAGTGAGCTGGAGGCCCCAGGCTCTCTGAGCCAGTGGAACTGGGGTATTCTACCTATGAACCAGAGAACTACTCTTTTTGTTTTGATGTTTGTTTCAAGCTTACCAAGCCACCTCCAAATAGATAGGATTCCTAATTAACTTGTCTTCAGAGACAAAGAATCCACTAGTCAGACTAACACAAATGTTCTGTCCATTTGGCACCTTTGTAATAAACTTATTGACACCAGATTTAAACACTAGTTTCTTAGGAACTTTGTGAACTTGAGGCAGCATCCACTCCAAAACCCTAACAAATCAGCTGTCAGTCTTGTTAAGTAAGCTGAGAGCAAGACTTTTGATATGCCAAATTTATCTGCTATTAGTTGGCCTCTTCCAGGATGGCATTGATGTATACTAATACATGTTTCTTTCCCACCAGAAATTGTGCAAACAGAAAAAAATTGAAAAAAAGAAATTTTCCTATAGACTTGAAGGAGGTTTTGAAGGATATTTTTCATGTTAGTTAAGGCATCCATAAATATAAATTTTCATTTTCATGCATTTTTTAGCAAACTTGAATGGCATGACTGGTGAAAAATTGTAATTTAGCTGAAGCATGAATTTAAACTGTGCCCATTTGAATGAAAGATTGTATGCAAGATTTAGGAATTTTATAAATTAAATAACTGAATGTCTGAAATTCACATCTCAGTACCTCTGTTATCCTCCATGGAGATTAACTCTTATTCTAAGGAATATATTAAGTTGTTTGTAGATAACTGGTGAAGATAACTTGGCGCCATGGTGGTGAGGCTAACTGCTAGCATTGGCAATGAAATTGGAAAAGTCTAAGAAATCATGTAATACTTCATTTGGAATTAATTTTATAAGCATTTTCCCATATCATTAAATTATTTTAGACAGGTTTTTATAGGTTGCATAATTTTTCAGTATATGGATATACCATATTTAATTCAACATTTCATTTAATTTAGGGATCTTTAGCTCATTTCTCATACTTAATATTTTAATAAGGCCTTAGGGTATTTACACGTAAAATTTAAATGTAAAAATGCCTTTAGGGTACAAACAATTTTCTTCAAATATCTGGAATCTTTCCATTTGCAAAAGGGAGCTGTTTTCAGATTTCTGGAAGTGTTCACGAGATTACAGGTGTGTTGTATATTGCAGTACATGAAATAAAATTTGACTTGGCTTACAGCTGTTCTAAAAGTAAATTCTAAGAGACCCCACTGCCTATCATAATTCCCTTTGCCATCTGACTGGGGACTAGTACTCACTCAAACAAGCAAGATAATTATCAACTCTTTGAGATTCACCTAGAAACCATGATATACAGGAGTATTTAAAAGTATTACTAACAAATACATGGCTCTTTTCAAGATTTTAGACAAGGACTGCTGTTATATTTCTCACAACTTAATGAAGAGAGCAGTTGGGATTGTTCAAACGTTTATTCTTTGATGTTGAGTATGAACAACATTAAGGTTCTATCATTAGAGCCTGAAGAATACAGTTCCATTTCTAGTTCCTGAGATTTTTTTTGTTTTTGTTTTTGTTTTTTATCTTTCTTTTAAGATGTGAGAGTTTCCTGGTTGCAGACTGTTTTGCTTTTTCAGTAAAGTAGGAATAGTGCCTTTGATCTTGGCTTTGTAGGATCTTAGGCTCCTTTCCCAAGATGCATTTTATCTCATTTTATAAACATCTAGTGATAGTTACTGTTTTTCTCTCTCAGAGACTATATATAGTGGACCAAAATTCTCTAAGTCTGATAGTATGGGGATTTTTTAAAATTCTAAAGTTAATATATATTTCTTATTTTAATTAGGGTATGCATTACCTTTGATATCCAGAAAAAAGTACTCAAACATTTACCTATGGTTTCCTTCTTGAAATAAGTATTTTAATACCATATCTTTCACATTTTATATATTGCTTTTTCACAAAGAATCAAAAGCATCTTTCAGACATCATTTATCATAATTATTTTCTAGAAGTCTAGATGTAATTCATTTCAACACATAATTTTAGAATTAATTTCTTAAGAATGTAAAAAAAAATGCTAGTTAATGTGTAACATGTGAGTTTGAATATTTTCCATCAAGTGAAGATTTTTTTTTTCTGGTCATGATAATTTTTCTCACTTTGGTATTGTACTTAAAAGCAAAGATTCTGACATCCAGCAGGCTTGGGTCTATAAAATACTTGTTGGCATGATACTGGAGGAATTATACTTCTTGTATCACAGTTTCCTTATCTATAAAATGGGCAGAATTATAATAAATACTCAAGGAGTTTTTAAGATGATCACAAGGATATGCAAATTAGTCCCTGTCAAGCAAACTGATGGAGAGAAATTTGCTGTAATTATTATATTTGCCAGGACTAGGCTTTATAAACAATGGAAAAAGAAATGTTTCATTCTGTCTTCAACTTTCAGTTTGTGTAGATAACTATAACTAGGAGATCTAATGTAGCATATTTATTATTGTTATTCTTATTATTACCATCATTATTATTTTAAGTGTGTGCAAATGTTCTATGGTTTTGTGTGATGAAGCTAGAATGAAGTGTAAATGTATTTCAAATTATAATGTCCTGAAGATTTTCTTAATTTAGGCTGATAAGTAAAAAATAAATAACTGAAAAGCCTAGCCCCACTTCTCCTCTCTAAATAGAACTGGCACCTAACAGAGTCACATAAAGCTTTAGTTATCATTTAGAAACATGATCTGAATTAAGATTCTCTGTGGTATTTACTGGCCTACCGCATGCCTCTTATAGAATTATCTCAATCAATATTAATTGAGGGCTCACAGTGTGTATGGTTCTGGACGAGCTATTTTAATTGACAAGGTAGAAATGCATTAGATACCTGTGGCATTTAGCTTAACTTGAAGTAGTTTCTGATAGTTAGACTTAATCAGATCAATTTCAGTTCTCTTTGTATACATTTAGTCAAACTTTGCTTGATGATTTCTTCATGTATTCATTCTAAAAACTATGATTAGTGTCATTATGAGTCAAGCACTTTGCTAATACCAGGGGATGCGGAGATGATTTTATTACAGCCCTGACTCCTCAGAGGCTCAAAATCTGGTGGTGGAATTAGTCAAGGAAGTATATATTTATAGTGATATGAGAAGTAATTTGGGAAAATGGAAGAAAGAGCATTTTTTTTTAAAAAAAAGCATTTAATTCTGCCTGAAAAAAAACACAAAAGACTTGTAGGATGGGTAGTTTTAAGAAAAATTAAATGATTTATTTTTTGGTACTGACAATTAATTCCATTAGAGAAAATTCTAAAAATTAAATTAAGCTGAAAGATTGAACTGAACATCCATGATTCCACCACTGAAGGACAATTATTGCCAACATGTTGGTGAATATCCTTCTTGTCAGTGAAAAAAATATGTGTATACATTTCAGATAACATGATCATGACAACACACACAATTATGCTGTTTAGTGTTTAGTACTTTACATTCTCGCTTAACAATTTTTCTTGATCATATTTTATATAAACAAATATCCACTTGAGGTGATTTTCTATGAATGACTAGAATCCCATGATAAAAAATGTACTGCAATTTATTTAACTAATTTTATTTTGTGGAACATTTAGGTGCTTTTCAATTTCTCCTACTGCAATGAGCGACCTTGTAGAAAAAAGAACATTGTTTATTATTTTCATAAGATAAATTTCTTAAAAAAGAATTACCAATAAAATGGTATGTATTTTAAACAGTGTTAAGTATTGCTAAATAGCCTTTTAGAAATGTAATATTTTCTTTAAAAATTTTTACTGATTTAAGGAACTTCACTTATTCATCGAAGTAACATATTTGGGTGTGGTCAAATGTGTGTTTAAATCAAAATCAGTATTTAGTGAGAAAGTACACAAGTTTCTATGTAGGGGATGCACAATCAGAGAAAATAGCAATGAGGTAAGCCATGTTATAAGGCTTTGTAAACAAAACCCATCCTGGTTAAATGTTCTGGCATTAAACTATTTTAACGCTTTGCAAATACAGTAAGACAACTTGTATATAATCAGAAGAGGCTTTAGGTTCCTTTCACTACATTGTAAAACTTTCCTTAAACCAGGTTAAGAACAAGGCAGTAACCATTTTCAGGACTAAGAAGCTCAAACGGTAGCAGAACTGCCATTTAAACCAGCTATGATATATTCCATACAAGCAAACACTTCCAAAACAGTCCAAATATTTATGATGTGATACTTCTCAAGTTGTGATTATTTTTCTCAAATATGAGGAAAACATCCCTTCTTTCAAATAGCTTTGGTTAAGCAGCAGTCAGAATCTCTAAATCTTTGTTGAAATTTCTCACTGATAAATGAACGTTGGCATCCTGATTTTTACTTTCCAAGAACATGATCCTGAAAGCTGTCTACAGACAGAAAGTCAGGCCTGGGTTCTTTTGGAATATTTAATCCTAATACACACTTATATTTAACTCAAACAATTCTGTGCAAGGGTAATCTGCTTGACTGCTCGATTTTACTGCAGGTGGGTTTGGAAGAGAACTAATTTGGGTCCAGGATTAGCTGGATGTGTTAGAAGGAACAATTCTCTAGATTGCTGATTCTGATGTTAATAACCCAGATGTTAGTAAAAGCTGCCAGCTGGGAACACAATGACCAAATTCCCTGCATATGTACTCTAATGATGATGAGTGAATCATTTGACCACAACTAGCATTTTTGGCTTAACTGAATATTAAGGTTTGTAACCTCATTGCTTTAGCTTAAGATACAGTATAGAGATTTAACAAAATGAATGCTATTAAAAAATCTCCTGTCTATTTGCTATTAAGTTTTTATTTTAATTCCAGTTAGTTAACATACAGTGTTATATTTACTGTGTGTTTGCTATTTTTGTGGCTCCAAAATATAACTTGCTTGTGTTTTGATAGTTTAATAAGAAATAGACCTAAGTTATGCATAAAAAGTCTTTGTTTGACTTCTCCCACTATAGGAAAAGAAGGAAATATTTAGTGACCTATAGATGCCAGCCCCCAATAGCACCCCTACCCACCTCTTAGCAGAGATGCTTCATGAAATCCTTTGAATCACATATACAAGGGCCAACATTTGAAATGATGGTGCTTTGTCTTAGATTGTGCTCTCTCCTATTACATGGCTATGAGGAACTAGATAGGTACATTAAATAATGTATTATAGATAGATACATTAAATAATAGTGGAATAAAGTTTCATCAGCAAGTAAAAACAAAGTGAAACAAAAGTAATATTGGTTCCTACTTTAGCACTGTTTCCATTTGTGGATGGATGAACCACATTATAGGGAATTTAGCTTAGTATCCTAGTCATCACTATGCAGTTAATTTAGTTGTATTGTGTACATCTGTAAGACCTGGGTGTGTTTTCTTTTTTCTTTTTCATGATCTGAGACAATAGGATATGCAGCTATACTGCCCCATATTTTCCTGCTAACATGTTTTCCATCATGTAGATAAAATCTTATTAGGAAAATATTTGAAATTATCCACTAAAATCTGTAGAGTTCAAACTCCAAACTCATAATAGTGGATTTTTTATTTGTTCCCTTTTTGAGGGGTGGGGGGCATGAGGAGAAAGGAAATCTATGTAATCATTTTTCAAACTTAATTAATATAGTATGTGAATACTTTTCTCAATAGCCCATCTAAATTCTTGTGAGCAAGATGTGAGCTAAACACTAAGTATATCATCAACTTCTCAAATCTATTTATACAGAGATGAAAATAGGGAAACTTTATAGTCAAGCATATTCTATAAATTCTCATCTTTGTGCACAGCATGAAAACATTTCAGAACTTCTCAGACTGATGAAGAGAAATGCCTCATTAAATAACATAGAGCTCCATGCAGTATTATAAAAACTGCATGGACAGTGTTATAAAAAGTTATTTCTTAGATCAAGAAAAGAGAAATTTCTATGTAGAAACCAGGGAATTTGTCTGAAACCTGAAAACAGGATAGAAAACCATATATATATGTATACTAGAAAGTATATATAATTACAACTCTATACATTATGCTGTGCTTACAAGTGTAGCTACCATCTGTCACCATACAGCACTAGAAAACCTCTTATTTTAAAGTAGATTTTAAAAAATTATGTATATGTAGTATTTCATTATGTAAACTCATAATAAATTAATGAGATGTGCTTGGCACAATATGGCTAATACACATTTCTTCTTGACTTTAAAGGAAATGTTTCAAGCATATTGAACTAAAATACGTTGCTTACTCTAGGTTTTGAGTAGATGCCAATTACCAAGCTAAAAAAGTTTCTTTCTATTCTTATTTTTCCTAAGAGATTTCATTTTTAGTGATTGGTACTTTTCTGCATCCTTTAAAAGAATTAAAGTAGTTCTCTCCTTTAATCTATTAAAAGCATGAATTATATTATTAAATTTTCTAAGTCTAAATAATCTTGGCAGTTCAAGGATTAAACCTTACTTGGCTGTAGTATCTTTATGTATCCACCTTGGATTTCATTTGCTAATATTCACTTGGGATTTCCACAACTCTGACATATATGAATTTGGGCTACATTTTTTTTTTTTTATTTTGCATCCTTGTATGTCCTACTTTAGTATTAAAGTAAGATAAGCCTGATAAAGTTTAGGAGTCCTCAGATTCTGCCTACATTCTGGACCATTTGCTGAAATTTTGATAATACTTATCTATAAATCTTCAAGTTCTTGTGCTTTTTAGGGGAGGATTTTTAAAAACTATTGATTTCTGGGGCGCCTGGGTGGCTCAGTCATTAAGCGTCTGCCTTCAGCTCAGGTCATGATCCCAGGGTCCTGGGATTGAGCCCCCCATCTGGCTCCCTGCTCAGCGGGAAGCCTGCTTCTCCCTCTCCTGCTCCCCCCTGCTTGGGTTCCCTCTCACTGTCTCTCTCTGTCAAATAAATAAAATCTTAAAAAAAAAAAAACTATTGATTACAATTCTTAAGAAGTTATAGATAATTGGTGTGTTTTATATGTATTCTTTAGTCAGTTTTGGAAGATTATTTTCCATAAAATTGTCCTGGAAATAATTTATTACATACAGTTATTTATCATTCCATTAGGATTTCTCAATCACCACACTCTATTTAGATTCCATTTAAAATTCTACTAGTTTGTTGATTGATTAATGTGTTGATTGCTATTTGAAGATTCAGGAAAATAATCAGAAACAGGTGAATTGAGGAAGGACACCAGAATCCAGTGTGCCACTAAGCCAATGTTGAATTCATCCTTGTTTTTCTTACAGTGCCCCCTGGACTGTACTTAACATACTCAGATATATGGGAATTCAAGTCACGGTAGAGATAGGGAAATCCTCAGGAGAAACCCTTTAAAATTTCTGGCTTAAGGAGTGGGAAAGGGGACGTCTAAGCACAGAGAGAGAGTAGAGGAAAATCCTCTGTTTTGTTTTCCTTTCATTCTTTTTCCTCTACTGTCTTGCGCCCCAATCCCAAAGCAATTTTATGGTGGTAGCTTTGACAGCAGTAAGAGTAGCATCACTGTGAGCCCACAGGACCCCAATCCTGAGGGTGTGGAACTTCTTTGTGTGATGAAGCTATAGTTCCAAAAGGGCATGGCAGAACCTCATTGCATTTTGTTTGTTAGTTTGTTATTCTCTGTTCTCCTGCCACTTGGCCCTGGCCATGATGCAATTGTGGAAGTGAATAGTTACTAGCCAGAGGAGTTTCAGGGGAAAAGAAAAAAGGAATTTCAGAGAACCAGAAATTATGAGAATGATTGCAGAAAGTGAGACGCTCAGGAAAATGACCCATAAAGTTGTTAATAAACTCTAATTTATATATTCTGGAACTTGGACCTAATTTATATACTAAAGACTTTAAGACTGAGTTAATGCACAGGCTTTATGCAGATGTCAGATGAACCACCAAGTGGGGCATACGTGGAATGAATCTGAAGAGTGTTGCAAAATCTACGAAACTGAACCTACATTGGAGCCATAGCATGGAGAAGGGGGGTGAGAACTTGTAGCTTGATTTTTCTGTCAAAACAACCTGACCTATAGGTTGATCACCCATCAAAACAAGAAATTATCAACATTATCTGTAGGACTTATACAAGACCTAGAGGCTTAAAACTTTCAGAATGGCCAAGATACAATCTAAAATTTCTTGGAATGAGAAAAGTCATGAGAATCTCAACTTTCAATGAAAAGGAAAGTCAAGGGGCCCCTGGGTGGCTCAATCAATTGAGCGTCTGCCTTTGGCTCACATCATGATCTTTGGGTCCTGGAAACCAGCCCCAGGTCAGGCTCTCTGCTCACTGGGGAGTCTGCTTCTCCCTCTGCACCCCCTCCCGCTCATGCTGTCTCTCTCTCAAATAAATTCATACAATCTTAAAAAAAAAAAAAAGAAAGTCAACATTTCCCCAAAATGAAAGGGCATAATTGTTAGAATTATCTGACAATGTTTTTATTTTTATTTTTTTTTAAAGATTTTATTTATTTATTTGTCAGAGAGAGAGAGACAGACAGCACAAGCAGGGGGAGTAGCAGGCAGAGGGAGAAGCAGATTCCCCACTGAGCAGGGAGCCTGATGTGGGACTCAATCCCAGGACACCAAGATCATGACCTGAGCCGAAGGCAGATGCCTAACCGACTGAGCCATCCAGGCACCCTCTGACAATATTTTTAAAGCAGTAATTACAAAAATGTCAAATGAGCAATCACAAACTTTCAATAAATTAAATTGGAAAGTATCAGCAAAGAAATAAGGAAGAACAAAATGGAAATGGAAATTTTAGAACAAGAAAATTCTAAAATTTATTGGATGAACACAAGAGTAGAATGGAGATGATGGAAAAATCTAGTGAGCTTAATGACATCAATAAAAATTATACAATCTGAATAGCAGAAGAAAAAATATTTTAAAATGAACAGAGCTTCGGGACCTGTTTCATTAGCACGAAGCCTAACATTTGTCTCATCAGCCTCAGAAGGAGAGAGGAAAGAGTAAACGGCTAGACAAACATTAAAATAATTGCAGAAAATTTCTCAACTTAGGCAAAAGAAGCACACTCACAAATTTAAGAAGCTGAGCAAATCCTTAACAGATACAAACTCAACTCTATGTCTAGACACAGCATAATCAATCTACTTATGAAGACAAAAAACATTAATCTAGACCTAACTAAAATTTAACAAAAAAAGAGAAACTAATAAAAATGGAAATTAAAAAATCTCTAACCTAGATATTATAAAGCACACTTAAAACTGTTCTTGGGTTTAAACAAGAAATCAAATGGAAATTACAAACTTTTTTCAATAGAATTACAGTAAGTAGTTCAAATATTACAACCTACAGGAAGAAGCCAAAGTAGTATTCTGAGGAATAAATTGAATTAATTGAAACAATTGCAAATATTGAAAAGCTACTACCCAGAGCTAGCCAAATTTGAGGGTAAAGTCACAATCTTCCAGACTGCCAAGTCTGCCTAAGACTTTTGAATCCAAATAAAATGAGTAAAGGCCTAACTACAAAGACAGAGGGAAGAGTCCACCTAAGACCACCCTCACTTCTGACGGCACCTACGAGTTCAGAGGTGTGCCAAACCACCCTCAGGTTTGATAATTTACTAGGAAGACTCCAAAAACTCACTGAAAACTAAGGTCAATCCTACTTTTGAGGAGTAAAAAATGTGGATTGTTTCTAACAAGGAAAATGTGCCATTAAAGATTTTTAAGCAGAGAGGTCACATGTTGGATCTGTATTATGGACCAGTAATCATGTTATGTATGGAATTTGGATTGGAGAGGGAAGAAGGAAGCAGGCAGACATGTTGTTCAGAGCCTGAACTAGTACAGATAAAACAGGAATATTTACTTGCTTATTTCTAAATATGTAATGATATTTGAATGTAGTTTATCTGAGTTAATTTCTCTGCTTTTAAAATTGATTTTAGTTAATTATTCTGTATTTGCCTATTAGCATAATTCGATCTAATTGCATGTTAATGTAAATAGCTCTAATCACATAATTTGTATGTGTTAATGACATAATTAGATGATGCACAATTATAATTTTAATGATGTCATAAAATCTTTATAAGGCATGGCTAAACATAAGCTTACCACATGGCAGGGATGTGCCCCTTGAGCTCAGAGACTGTGGGAAGTGAGTGGAAGGGACCATATACTGTCAAGCTCAACCCAGTCATTTAACAAGTAGTATTTTACCAATGAGTACAAAATGGGCATTTGCATGGCATCTCTCTAAACTTATTTTTCATCTCTATAACCCAAATGAGATTAGTTTTTTAAAAAATAAAAGGGAATAAGACCTTAAAGGAATGCAATACTCTCATGAAAGGAGAGGAAGTTCTTGGGATAAAGAGTACATTGATGCATGGGATGGTTCTCAGCTCATTTAATTTATTTATCCATTCATTCATCTGACATTTACCAGAAATCCACTTACTCTTGGACTTTAACCCAGGTCTGCTTGACCACAGAACATCAAATCTGAAAACTATATATTATACTGCCTCTCATGAATAAGACGTGGTCTATAATAATAAAAAGGAAAGTATACATGAATCACACAATACAAGGCAGGGTATTCTATAATAGGGCAAAGAACTGACTGGTATTGTAGAGCAGTGAATAATGAAATGCACTTTCAAGAATTTGGGAAGGTTATATAGAAGGGATGATAAATGAGTTACCTCTTAAAGGGGAAGCAGGATTTTAACAGGTAAAGTACAGGAGAAAGGCAATTCTGTCAGAAGTAACAATTTTTTTCAAAGATAAATTGTTATTACAAAGCCTGGTATACCCGAATGCCAAACTAGGATTTGTGTGGAGAGAGTGATGATGTTGGACATTTAGTTTGGGGCTAGAATATAAAAGATATCATGTGCCATACTAAGAGTTCGAGTTCTGCTTTATAAACAATGAAAAATTGATAAAGACTTTTATTTTTATTTATTTATTTTTTTTAAAGATTTTATTTATTTATTTGACAGAGAGAGACACAGCGAGAGAGGAAACACAAGCAGGGGGAGTGCAAGAGGGAGAAGCGGGCTTCCCACGGAGCAGGGAGCCCGATGTGGGGCTCGATCCCAGGACCCTGGGGTCATAACCTGAGCCGAAGGCAGACACTTAATGACTGAGCCACCCAGGCGCCCCTTGATAAAAACTTTTAAATCTAGAAAGTTATGGGGGCGCCTGGGTGGCTCAGTCAGTTAAGTGTCTGCCCTTGGCTCAGGTCATGACCCCAAGGTCCTGGGATCGAGCCCCACATCGGGTTCTCTGCTCAGCAGGAAGCCTGCTTCTCCCTTTCCCTCTGCTGTTCCCCCTGCGTGTGCTCTCTCTCTGTCAAACAAAATAAATAAAATCTTGAAAAAAAAATCTAGTTAAGTATCAGAGTTATGTTTTAGAATGACAATTCTGGGGGTGAGGGTGGCTTAGAGGCACAGCATGAGTTACAAAGCAATGAGATGGAAGGGTTTTAATAATTACTTTAAACAGATTAATGAGGGTGAATGAGGATATAGAAATGGAAATTGATATGTAAAATATGTCCATGTTCCAGTGATATGATAGATACAATATTATAAATACAGACAGAGATAAAATACAATATTGTAGATATAGAAAGAGATGAAATTATGACTTATTAGCACAATGAATGGGGGATAAAATCAAAAGGGACAGAGGAGAATCACTGTCCTGCACAGGTAAAGTACAGGAGAAAGGCAATTCTGTCAGAAGTAACAATTTTTTTCAAAGATAAATTGTTATTACAAAGCCTGGTATACCCGAATGCCAAACTAGGATTTGTGTGGAGAGAGTGATGATGTTGGACATTTAGTTTGGGGCTAGAATATAAAAGATATCATGTGCCATACTAAGAGTTCGAGTTCTGCTTTATAAACAATGAAAAATTGATAAAATTGATATTATTTGTAATAATAATAATAATGTAATAATATTGTCAATTACCAAGTTAAGAAATAGGGAAACAAGAACAGACCTGAGGGTGAAGAGAATGACTTTATTATGCATCTGTTGAAAATTTGGTCCAGCTAAGAATATATATTTAAATATTCCAATATTTTTCACACTTCAGTCATTTGAATATTTCTTCACAATTCTTGTGAAATCTCATCATCTGTACTATAATTTGCTTAATTTTTATCTTTAAATTGATTCACATTTTTGGTCTACATACACTTATTTTATTAAGAAGACCTAGTACCTTTGTCATTAATGAAAAGAAGGACTATCAATTGTCCTCTATGGAAGTAAACATTAAAATAATGCAATAAACCAAACATATTAAAATTTTTCAACTAAATATAAAAACAATATATCATCATTCTAATAATTTATCAAAATATTGCATGAAAACATTTTTCCTTATAGGAATAAAACTCTTTAAAAAGTGTTATTTAAAAAAAAAAAGTGTTATTTTGCTGGGGCATCTGACTCTTGGTTTCGGCTCAGGTCATGATCTCAGGGTCCTAGGATTGAGCCCCCCCCAGAAGGCTCTGTGCTCACTCAGAGTCTGCTTAAGATTCTCTCCCTCTCCTTTATCCCCCCTCTGCTCCTCTCCCTGCTTGTGTGCACTCTGTCTCCCCCTCTCTCTCTAAAGTAAATAAATAAAATCTTTTTTTTTAAGTGTTATTTTGCTTAGTTTTACTGCATTTAAATGAAGATGAAGTTCTATATTCATATAACAATTCCAATATTTAGTTCTGAAATTCACTGACACTGAGAAAATATATAGTTTGTATGGTGAGAAAGACTGCCAGACTATAATTTAAATGTTTACTAAAGGTTAGAGCTCTTCAAGCAGTAAGAAAGGAGGTGGAATGCAACCTGGTGATTGCCTTCAACCTCTCCCCAGGAAAAGAGATTTCAAGAAACTTCTTATGAAATAATAAGAAATATATATTGGTCTCTGCCCCTGGTTTCTGACACACGGCTCCTGAAATCCTTGTAAACAGGGATGCTAGGAGAATGTTTTATTCTAATATTTAGTCTTTGATCCCAGTTTCCAGCATAGAGCTCCTCAATTCTTTTGTTCTAATGAGTTGACTCTGAGTGGACTCCTGGATGGCTCCTGGATAGAGGCTGGTTCTAAGTACATCTATTTGCATTTGATAGGGTTGCTTATCCAGAAAATCCAAGAACTTCAACATAAAAACCAAGAACTGCAACATAAACTTTTCCTTTCTAATCTTTTTGTTCCCCCCAATCCAATTGCTTTCTCTTTAACTTCTTTTGCTAATAGTGACATTACTTAAAAAAAAAAAAAAAAAAAAAAAGTCATAAGAGTAATTTCAGATTTAAATGGGGAATGTAGTATTTTCCTAGTAGGTAAGATACTAGCTTTTTGCCTGTATGTGTGTGTGTGCTTTGTAAATGTGCCTGTATATATGTTATATATTAAGATTAAGAATGTATACATTGATACCCATTTTGTTAAGTGTTTTAATAATATTTGTGGAGAATTTTCTGGAATCTAAGAAGGTGATGTTATAATTTTTCCCTTAAATCTGCTAATATGGTGAATAATATTAATCAATTTCCTCATGTAGAATTTTTAAATTTCTACCTTGCATTCTGAAGTAAACCTTGCTTGGTATTATCTTTATAATATACATTTGATTTGACTTGCAAATAATTTATTTGATATTTTACATCAATATTCATAAGTAATATTTTTCTTTCTTTTGTACCACCATTATTGGGTATCAATTTATAGTTGCTCCATAAATATTTATTATATTGCATTTCACAGAGATAGTTAAATAGCAGCAATACTATTTAAATTTTTAGATATTTGGAAGAATTCCCAGAAATGACCAGGGATTAGTTATTTTGTGGAGAGGAGGAGTCCTTAAAAACTTTCTCTATTTCTTTTTTGGACATTGTTCTTTTAGACATTTGATCTCCATTGGAATTTTTATGTATTTCAAAAAAAGTATTCATCTGGATTTTCAACTTTATTTTCAAAGATTTGCACAATGTAATTTCTTTTAAGATTTTTTATTTCAATAGTTATTACATTTTTTATTTCTTGTTATATGTATATTTGTGCTTTCTATTTCTCAAATGAAATTACCTGGTAGCTTATTTGTTATTGTTTTTAAGAATCAGATTACTTATTATTAGATCTGTATTTCTCATTTTTGTTATTATTTTCTGTCTTTACCTTCATTCTCTGATTCTTTCTACTTGTTATTTTTGTACTTTTTTAAGGCCATTGCCAATTCATTATTTTAATAATTTAATTTTTATCAATATATGCATTTAAGGCCATGCATACAATATCTAGTTTATTCTTCTAATCATATCCCTATTTTGCTTTTAGTCTTAGCCCTGAATTCAAATATCAAATAGAAATTAAAATAACCAAGAATAAAAATAAAGAACAATGTAGAGAGAATCTGCGAAAAAGTGATAGAGACAACAGGCAAAGAAGATCCAAAATAGTTATAATTGGCTTAAAAAAAATCAACAATGAATCACAACTAAAATTTACAATTATAATTCAAGGAGACTTTCGTGATATTAAAGTGGCCCTGTTTTCTGAAAGACGCCACTGGGAGTCTTTTCTGGGAAAATTGACCCAGGATAATACCAGATATTAAGATAAGGGGGAAAAATGTCATTTATACAGGGGAAAAAAAAATCAATTTGTTATCCAACACCTTGACAGCAACTATGTTCAAGACAACACTGGAACATACTTTAAAACAAATGTAAGGAAGGAAAGTGTGACTATTGTATAAAGCAAATTAAAATCAAAGTTTTTAGCAGAGGGAACACACACAGAAGAAAACAATGAAGCAGAAGATGTTTGAACACAGCACAATTTTCAAAATATAATTAAATAATTGCATCTGAATAACACCTTGGAACTTCTGTCAATGATCCAGAACAAACAACTAAAATGGGATAAAGAGGATATTATGTCTATTTATATAATTTTGACTTTTGAAATGTACATTTCTGTATGTTAAAAATAACATCACATAAAGTTAAATAAAAATGGAAAGGAAGAAAAACCTCAAAATTATGAAAGAATGGAAACACATGTCTATTTATATATAAAATAAGCATAGAAAATTATTTCAGGGGATTTTTGGATATAATATTTTCCACAATCTTAGTTGGATATAGTCTAAACTTGAAAATAACTGCAATTTGGGGGCACCTGGCTGGCTTGGTCAGTAGAGCATGCGACTCCTGATCTCAGGGCCGAGAGTTTAAGCCCCACATTGGGTGTAGAGATTACTTAAAACAAAACAAAACAAAAAAAAAAGGAAAGAAAATAACTGCATTTTCAGGACTTATATTATTTGTAGTAATTGTGGAATTTTTATTTGAAATTATTTTACATAAATTCTAGGAAAAATCAAATAGCTATTTTAATGTTACTAGAGCTATCTTCTTTCAGTTTAAAAAAGACACAATTATAAAATCAGGAAGACATGAAAAAGTCCTATCCCTAATTTTGGAACATGGAAATATTAGCATGAATTGGAACATGGAATTGGAAATATCGGTATTAACTCATATTTATTTCTTTACTCAATAGAAGCAATGTCATTCCAGTAGTAATGAGCACACCCAAGTGCCCAGATATTCATTGTCCAATAGGACCCATTCTGTGTGTCTAATTCTTTCTCTGGCTCTGGATATAGTCTTAGTACAGAGCATAACTTACTCATCACTCTCAGATAAGAAAAAGTTCTCTAGTCACTTTAAGAAAATATCAGTCTGTTCAATAATTATGTCTAGTTCAGTGTAATTATCAATATTCTAACTTTTATATTAATTTTAATCCCCTTCCCAGTTTGAGCCAGCTTCAGGCAACGACTGCCATAGGAAAGGGAAAAGTGATCAGATCATTCTATCTCTTCAAATCTACTCATACCCTTCTTCCTAGCTTGCTTATTGTAGTTCTCACATATCCAGCATCACACATGGTCGGGAGGAATAAGAGGCAATCAGTCAGGAAATTCTCATTTACCCTTCTGACTGTAAATTGGATCTGACACTTTCTTGTTGGGCCTGTCACTAAAGTCACTCTTTATTTCTTTCTTGGGGAAGTGGGGGCTTTGTAGTTTCCTCCTGTACCATCGCCTTCTTGGCAGATCAGATTCCAATAGCCTCTGGCCAACCAGTAGTGAGTGAATGGACCAGCACAGCCTTTGTCTACAAAGTTATCCTTTCTCTTGCAGATGGCTTTCTTTGGAAGAACATAAAACAATTATGCACTGTTTCTTTCTCATGTGTGGTCTTACTGCCTCTCTAATCTGCTGGCTGGTGTTGCTTTAGTCCAACCCTTGTCTTTTAAATAAGTTCAAAATAATTGTCATGGTTTTTCAAAAGAATTACATCATTCACTCTTTTCTTGGTCTCTCTAATCTCATTTAGGGGTTGAAATTGGGTTGTAATCTATGGATTGCAACATTGGTTTTCAATCATCTCCTTTGCAGGTTCACCCTAGGGGGTCTGGCATACCATTCTGGAATATGGGAACAGGTGATGCCTACTGTCTTTGGGTCTCAGATAAAACTAAAACTGAAGACATTTCCACTTAAAGAGTCTATATATTTGATGTGTTCTGCCACAAAATACATTACTGCACTTAAGCTAAGTGATATTTGCTATTTCAAGGTCTGATCTTACATGACATCTTGGGAGCAGTTCTTAGAAATGGATCTCTTATACATGTGTGTTGTTATTTACTAACCAAATCAAGTTGGAGAAGAGCAGATTCCTCATCAATTCTTTTCCAATTACTATTATTCAGTATCACAGTAAGTTAATCATGAAGTCTTTGTTAATATATATACCAAATGGAAATGGTTTCTTTAATGCAGGATTTGTCTTTAGTTCCAGAGGGGGAATGAGGAAAATCTAATATTATTTCTTGATTTTGACTCTGTTCTTACATACTTTACAGAGACCAAGACATTAGGTTGGGAACAAGGCCTTAGATTTCTAAGCAGTAAATCGATTTTTTTTCTCTATATACCTTCAATAGTTGCAAAATGCTTTTGGTCCCAGTGTAAGACAATGCTGTTTGTTTTTAGCAACACCCTGTCCTTTCTTGAAGCTGCTATTGAGAGTACTTGCCAGTTAGTTCAGTTACCAAGAGGAGTGCACACAATTATGCACTATAGCTATCAAAAATGTGTGATGTTGTAACTCTTCTTTTGGGTTCAGGGTTCGGTGTAAATGTGTGCGATATTTTACAGTGCCTCTTGTCACAGGAACATATCAGTGACAAGTTGTTCTTTATAATCAAATCTCCTGTCTGTACTATTTGAGTCTGACAGAAGAAAATAATACAGTTAATTAAATTTATGTTTACTGGGAAGTCAGGACAAATGAAGCTTAGAAAAGCTTTCTACTTTTGGATATCTACTTTAGCTACAAGGATATAAATATTACCAATATCAAGAGAATAACAGTAACCAAATTTCTATTTAATTACACATCCAGGCAACTATTCAAAAAGGGTACAGGCATACCTCATTTTTTGTGCTTCACTTTATTGTATTTTTTACATTGAAGGTTTATGATAACCCTGTACGGAGCAAGTCTGTTGGCGTCAGTTTCCCAATAGCATTTGTTTTCTTTGTGTCTTTCTGTCACATTTTGGTAATTCTCACAATATTTCACACTTTTTCATTATTATAATTATAATTATTATTATAATATTATTATTGTTCTAGTGATCTGAAATCAGTGATTATGACTCACTGAAACCTCAGATGATGGCTAGAATTTTTTAGCAATAAAACATCTTTAAATTAAGGTATGTACATTGTTTAGGCATAATGCCATTACAGTTACTAGACTACAATATAGTGTAAGCATTACTTTTATATACACTGGAAAATCAAAAAAATCATTTGATTAGTTTTCTTATGATATTTGTTTGATTGCACTGGTCTGGAGCCAAACCCACAATATCTCTAAAGTATGCCTGTATGTATTTTATATATTCATAAAGGATATATATTTTTTTCATCAAGCCATCTAGGTTCAGAATATCTATGAACCTAGATATTCTACCTTGATGCTTAGATATACCAATTAAATAATACAATTTGTACTTTATGATATAACCACACATAAAACTACCCATTAATATACAAAAGATTAAATAAATATTCTAAATAAAATTTCTTCTTTGTGAATGAGTCAATTCAGAATTTATAAATGCTGGGAAAAACAAGATGAATAAGAACAAAGTTCTGTCGAGTAGAAGAAAAAACCCATATGTATCTAAACTATAACAATATCAACCTGTAGAAGTTATAATAATAGCGATTTAAAAAGGACAATAGATGTCCAGAAAAAGACATATTTACATGATGACAGTAATCATGAAGATTTTACAAAGATAGATTTGATCTGAAACTTGATCTTATTCCAGGCAAACAAGGTATATTTTTTATTGTAAATAGAGAGAACAGAGATAAAATTATGTTAAAGTATTCATAGAACACAATGAAGAAAAGTGATTTAAAAGGTATGGGTGGTATTTGAAGAGTTGCTCAACATGACTAATCATTAGGGAAACGCAAATCAGAAGCACAAAGACATACAGGTTCAGGGCCATGAGGATGACTACTATCAAACAAACAAATAAAAATAATCTGCCACCACTACCACCACCAACACCAAAAACAGAAAATGACAAGCATTGGTGAGGATGTGGAGAAATTGGAACCTTTATGCACTCCTGGTGGGAATGTAAAATGGTGGCACCATTATGGATCACAGTATGGCAGTTCCTCAAAAAATTAAAAATGGATTACTACTTTGGAATATATAACCCGAGAAATTGAAAGCAAGGACTTGGACGGATATTTGTACACCCAGATTTATATGAGCATTATTTGCAATAGCCAAAATGTAGAAGAGTTCATTTACAGGTGAGAGGATGAACAAATGTGATACATACAACAGAATATTATTCAGCTTTAAAGAAGAAGGAAATTCTTACACATGCTATACCATGGATGAACCCTGAAAACGTCATGCTAAGTGAAATAAGCCAGTCACAGAAGGACAAATACTGTATGAATTCACTTTTATGAGGTACCTAGGGTAGTCCAATTCATCGAGATAGAAAGTAGAATAATGGGCTGCCAGGGGCTAGAGGGAGAGGGAGTTGGGAATTATTGTTTAATGTGTACTAAGTTTTAGTTATGCAGGTTGAAAATAGTTATGGCACTGAATGGTGGTGATAGTTGCACAGTAATGTGAATGTACTTAAGGACACTGAACTTTACTTAAAAACGATTAAAGTGACAAAATATATGTTATGTATATTTTACCACAATAAAAAAGTGAAAGATAGAATGTAATAAAGGAGATGACCTCCTAAGTGGTCAGGGCCAGATGAATGATGTCAGACTAAGGAAAGTAGCCTGTTTTCAAGCTGCGACTAATGAAAGGGCTTGACAAAGTAGGATGCAAATTCCAGTGCTGAACAAGTATTGAGATTCCATTTATCTACAGGCAGGCAATGGTGTGATAGCTGCTCTCTAAGATAGTTTTAGATTTCCTCCTTGCTGGTACATACATGCCATTCTCCCATGGGGGGTAATCTTTGACTGAAAGACCATTTAAGCTGCAAACAATTTTTTTCTGAGAAAGATTCCAGCACTATCATAAACACATCCTTGGAAAATTCCATCCCATTCACCCCCCCACATCATCTTCATCACCTCTCCATCTATCCATTTTTGCCTTTCCCCAACAATTTTGGCCATGAGATTTTAATCAAAACTACTTAGCTCAGGTGAAAGAGGGGTGTGTTGTTTATCCAACATCCATTCTTCTTTTCTCACATGTGTTCCTTTAGGTTCCTTTGGGCTTCTTGCAATTTGAGAAAATTAATGTTTGTATTACTTAAGATAAATTAGAATAAAATAAAGCATGATAGTGGGCTCAGGCTGGTGAAGGTGGATGGTAGGAGTGTGCACAGTCTCTATATTTTCCATTAATAAATAAATATTAATGTTAGGTTAGTTAGCAAGGAGAAAAGGAGCAAATCAATATTCTCCTATCTTTTGTCATCTTATTTTCTGAAATGTTTTTACTGATTCCTTCCAAGTTATGAAAAGTTGTCAGTCTTCAAATTGATAGGTGCTTACAAAAAAAAAAAAAAAAAAAGTTCTAATTCATGGAAGAAAAAGTTTTTTTAAATGTTTAATTTCACTCAAAAAGTGGATTTCTAAAATGACAACTTTCCATCACTTCTCTCTCTTTTCTTGGGTCTTAAAAGCAGATATTATTCTAACTTAAAATATTTTTTCCCTTTAAATGGAAAGAATGAAGATGTATTATGGATGCTGAACCTGGTAGCTTCACCAGTGATTGCTGTGTCGCTGTAGATAAGTGATTACTCTTTAATAAACTGAGATGAGAATCTTAATCATTAATAAAATTTGTCAGGTGTGGCAGAATCCCAGATGCTTGCATAATTCCTCTCATCCCCTTGCTTAAGTAAAATCACCTGGGAAATATTGTTAATTATAGCATGAAAATATGTCCAAATGCAGGGTTGTGAAAAAATAGAACAATGATTTATTTTGCAGACTAGCATCCAATAATGGCAGAACAAATAAGTCTTGGGAAAAAGAAAGAGATCAAATCTAGGATTGATTAAGATATGATAGGGTAGGAGCGCCTGGGTGGCTCAGTTGGTTAAGCGACTGCCTTTGGCTCAGGTCATGATCCCAGGGTCCTGGGATTTGGGATGGAGCTCTGAGTTGGGCTCCCTGCTCAGCAGGGAGTTTGCTTCTCCCTCTCCCTCCATGCTCTCTCTCGCTCTCGCTCTTGCTCTCTCTCAAGTAAATGAATAAAATCTTAAAAAAAAGATATGATACAGTATTGGTGTTTGAAAATGACAGGAAAGGAAGAGCAATCCGATGACACAAGATGAAGGGAAATGATGACCTGCTTCTGCAAGGGCAACAACATGGATTGGATAGGACCTTGAGCAGAAGCAAAATCCTTTTGTGATTTAAAGGGGCAGTTATATTGAACCAAACTAATATTGAACCAAACTAAGTATATGCTGGCACATTAATTTGGAATGGCTTCTCCTCCAACAGGTGATAAAAGTGTGGCAGGGAATCTCACAAAGTATAGAACTTTAGAATTTGTTTCTCATTCATATTAAGTTCAGAAGAAATAGAACTCGACTCATCTAGGAAGCACTTCATTATTAAGCAATTTGGCTCAGTTTATCCCTCTGTCAGTAATGCCTCAGCACCTATAAGAAATTATATTTAAATAACATTAAGTTCTATTTATTAGAACATTACTCTGAAATTGTCTCTTTTTATTTGTTTCACATGAATGTCTTATTAAATACTCAGGTACTCTACCATTTACTCAAATAAATATGTGCTTTAAAGCCTATAGTAAGGAAATACTTTTTCTTTCTTTCTTTCTTTCTTTCTTTCCTTTTTTTTTTTTTTTTTAATTTCTTCTCTCTTTTGCATTCTCCTTACCCCAGTAAGGAGTAAAACTACTGTACTTGGGAACAAGAGAGCATGGAGGGAGAGGGAGAAGCAAACTCTCTGCTGAGCAGGGAGCCCAACTCAGAGCTCCATCCCAAATCCCAGTACAGTAGTTTTTTACATAACAGAAATTAGAAGATTTAAATTGTCCAATGGATTTTTTTAATTATTATTTTATTTCTTTTAGCCAATTGAATTTTTTATTGAAACTCATGCACATATACCAAAACGCAACTCCATGCAATAGTTACTTCTTTAACCAAACTTTTGTTGAGTGTTTTAAATATAAATAAATACAAATTAATGCATTTTGAAAAATATGAAAAAGTTTTAAGCACACAAATTAATCTCCTATTCTTTCAGTCTAAATTCCTGATAACAAATTGTGGTTGTTAAAAATTGACAGAATAGTTGCTAAGTGTAAGAGCTGTTGACAGCTTTTGATAACTATTTTCTAGGATGTCATTCCCTATGCACTCGGGGGAACCAAGTTAAACATTTTGTACTGTTAATCTTAAGAAACTATGACATTACAGACTTTACAGGAAGAATTAAGAGCGAACCTACATACGTAGTTCACTGTTATATTCTTATTTTTAAAAGAACCAATTTCTTTGTACAAAGTGAGGTTTATACCACATTAAACTTTCAGGACATTCAGTAAGAGGACCTTAATAGCTCTTTTAGCAGTGTTTTCCTTAGCAAAAGATGATAGTATTGACTTGTTTGACAGAAGCATTCTGTGTAATAACAACTAAAAATTATTTCTAAATCCTTAAGACTTATGAAATCTTATATCAATAACTACATTATGCTACAGTTTCATTTTTGTCTAATGTTAATTTCTCTCTAAACTATGTTTGTTGGGGGAGATTTGAAAAATATTCTTTATAGTAGAGTACTTTTGAGAGAATCATGTTTTGGATTTAAGAATGTATAAATAAAAACACCAAAAATGTAATAGCATAAAAAAATCCAGTATGTATGTGAGTGTGTGTCTAATGTGTGTGTTTTAATAAAGTCATTTATCAGTGTTGAGCATGTAGGGGTAAGGTGAAAAATACCTTATAGTTTATCAGTCCTTGGATTTTCCTTGCTAACATAGTTATAAACATGGATGGCTGGTTTCAATTGAAGAAAAGCAATATTAATTTTAAGAAAGGTTTCCTTACATGCATTTTCAGTAAACCATTTCTTTTTAGTGATCATAAGCTTTATGCACTATCAGTATAACACATCATGCCTGGTTTCATCAGCAATTATAAAATGTCATCTTCCAAGATGTGATAAACTCAGCAGGTTAAAATGGATGCAGTTCACTAAAGCCCTTGACTCTAATTTTAAATAAAACTTTTCCTACTGAATAGGTACAAAATACATTAACAAAGGGAAAAAATCAGCTAGATCTTTATTTTGCAATATTACATAGTCAATAGTTCATACTCAGGAAATCTATAAAAGCATAAGGACCTTTTTTTTTGCCTTGTTCATATCATCAGATGTGAATAGGAAATATAATATAAAAATATAGAGCCTGAAAAGTATAGTTTATCAGAACACAATATTAAAATGTATAATATAAAGATACTGTGATCTTTTAAACTGTAAAAAGGGTCCTGAAAGTATAATCTCTAGTAAGATTTCATGCTCTCAGAACAACTAACACAGTGCTAAACATAAAATAAGTATCTCTATGGAAAAGTTGTTATGAAATGATAAAAAGAATCTAATTTCTAGACTTATATCAGAACTACTCCTGCTTGAAATACTCAGTATCCGAAGATATTAGTTTTAGATGATCATTTTAAAAAGGTGTTTTATATCCCAAGTAGATTGATGAATGGATGGTATACTTTTTTCACACAATACTTAATCAATTTAAATTATCATCAAGGGGGTGCCTGGGTGGCTCAGTCGTTAAGCATCTGCCTTTGGCTCAGGTCATGATCCCAGCATCCTAGGATTGAGCCCCCCATCAGGCTCCCTGCTCAGCGGGAAGCCTGCTTCTCCCTCTCCCACTCCCCCTGCTTGTGTTGTCTCTCTCTGCGTCAAATAAATAAATAAAATCTTTAAAAAAAAATTATCATCAAGAATACAGATACCAATTAACAGTTTTGATGTGGAGCATTTTTTTTATCAGATTTATATAAAAGAGAGGTACACAGAATTTTTTCCATTTTTTAATTGGTGATGATTTTTCATTCAAATCTATCTTACCATTTTTGATTTGCCTTGAGTAGCTATCAAATATGAATATTCTCCTATGTTTACTATTTGTCCAACCAGATATATTTATCAGTTTTACCAAGTGAACGTAGAATATATTCAAGAAGTTAGGAAGAAATCTGAGGACAAACTTTAAAAGCTTTATATTTAATTTATTTACCATATAACAAGAATGTAGTACAGTTCAAAATTAGAGTTCTTAATGCTTTACTTGCAATAACATAAAACCCATCTAATTATAAAAGCAATTGCTTTTGCATTGTGGGAAAAAAAATTAGTTCTGATTTCACAGAATCCTCATCCTCCTGCTGGTATGCAAATAGTTACTTAGCAGGAATCATTGCCCAATGAAAATTATCATAAAGTATTAATGGTCTGATATAAGAATGTTCCATGGAATAGAAACTATAATTTTAGATTCAGAAAGGACTTTTGAAGTAATTTTGTTAAATCGCCTTATTTAATAAATAAGAATTTCTAAACGTTTTTACTCAAATCTCTTTTCACCCTTTCCCAAAAGACATGGGTTAGTACAGCAATCATAAAAAGGAGATACATATCCAAGAGTCAAGTGTCTTCCACACTGTCATAAAAAACTGGGAATTGTACATGGGTATTCCAAACAAGACCTACAGCAGCTACTATTGTCCCTTTAGAAGAGTTGGATGTGTCTATCAATACAGTATAGACAGACACCCCATTCTGGAACTAATCTACAGGGACATCCCAACACCCACCCATCTATCACCCCCAAAATACCGGAACATACCCAAAGTGCATTTGTTTTGTTTATATCAATACATCTTTCCCTTTCTTCATCCACGTAGACCCTTCCACACTATTTAAGACTGGCCTGTAATTCTATTTGAACCACTTAGTAATTTTTTATAGTTTATAGAAATAAACTATATGGGAACTATTTTAATAAATTAAGCACAAACTTAACAGAAATATTAAATAATTTAACAGGAATATTAAATAATGTGCTACACCTAGTTAGAGTCAGACTTAGGACTAGAATTCAGGTCTCCTAGGTTAGAGACCAATATTCATTCTTTCCATCAACAAATGATAATGATTAGCCAGTTTGTCTCTTGGTGAAAATCCTCCACTCTGTGTTAACACTCAAGTGAAGGAATTCAATATGGTCTATACCATGAGATGGCTCTTTAAATTACTTTTCCAGGAACAATTCAGGTTAATTTGAGGGCTATTGTGACAGGGAAAATAAAAGGCTAACCTTTAGAGATTTATCTTTATATATATATAAGTTATATTAGATTTACTTCTCAGTATTTATCATTATGCAACTTGTACTTACTTGTACTTACCTTGCAAAAGTTTCCCTTAAAATAGTTTAATATGTAATTTGAGGTTTAAGAACAGGGATAGAGTCACCGTGGGAGGATATACACAGCAGTTAATGGTACTGTAACACTTAAGGTTTTAAATCTGAAGTTGGAATGAAAGTGAGGGCTGCCAAAGATCAGTTGATAAGCTCAAAAGAGGAAGGAATGTGATTATCCTACCACCCAAAGCCTCATGCTTTGAGGTGGATAAGTCTGTCCAACCTGTAAGAACAGCTTTGCTCAGTGATGCTGAGAGAAGCAAGCTGAGAATTACCAGCGGTCTCGAGTGGACATGGCTCAGTAGTGCCTAATCCAAGGAGAAATGATTAGGCTGACTGCCCTGGTCAAGGCAGAAATTCAGAGGTTTGTAGCTAAAGATAAACATGGGGAGAGGTATTTAGGAGAAAGAAGCAGAGGTGGATTATGCTCGGGTATATAGGTCCAGCAACAGTTCAAGGCAAGATGAATTACTTTTCAGGTTGTGCATATTGGAAAGAATGAGCCCAAAGTAACTTCTAGGAAATACAGAATATTGTCCAAGTTTCCTAGAGCAGGAATTTTCACCCACCTGGATTCTGCTTGAATAATCTACAAAATTGGAATGCACTTAAAAAAAAAAAAAAAAAAAAAGATTTTTATTTATTTATTTGACAGAGAGAGAGAGAGAGAGCACAAGCAGGGAGAACAGTAGAGGGAGAGGGAGAAGCAGGCTCCCCGCCAAGCAGGGAGCTCAATGTAGGGCTCGATCCCAGGACCCTGGGATCATGATCTGAGCTGAAGGCAGACGCTTAACTATCTGAGCCACCCAGGCACCCCTGGAATGCCCTTCTTATAGAGACTCAACCCAATGTTATCAGGAGAGAAATGGAGTTCTCCAGCAGCATGGACTGCCATTTGGGATCTGGTTTAGCTTGTTCTACTCTGGCAATCTCTGCTCAAGAATATCCACTTGCTAACATCTGTAAGTGGAATTATATTATCTTTACTATAGGACAAGTCTAAGTAAATATAATTTGTGTGAGGGAACTCAACTCAAGAATGTCTCCTGTTCATTCCTATCCAGTTCAAGAAACAGATATTTGTAAGCACCATAGCTAGGCCTATGCTATAAGGACTGCAATCTGGGAACTGAAGTTAAGATACATGAAAAACTTGTCTTGGGGCACCTGGGTGGCTCAGTTGGTTAAGCAACTGCTTTCGGCTCAGGTCATGATCCTGGAGTCCCGGGATCGAGTCCCGCATCGGGCTCCCTGCTCAGTGGGGAGTCTGCTTCTCCCTCTGACCCTCCCCCCTCTCATGCTCTCTCTCTCTCCAATAAATAAATAAAATATTAAAAAAAAAAAAAAAAGAAAGAAAAACTTGTCTCTGAAAAAAATTATCTGTGCATGAATTTTTCTGTAAGATTCATGGTGAATGAAACTTAACACAAGTCCTCCCAATCTAATAGCATGTTTCATCCCAGTGTCCCCTTCCTACTTTATGTAAACCCTTTTTGATTGATACCTATGCTCTGCCTCTGGAATATAAGCATTTAATATCTTAAATAGTCAGGTCTGCCCTCTTCTTGAGCATTATCTCATTCTGTATCTCCACCCTGAGTTTGCATCTGTAAAGATGAATATCTTCCTCTCTCCCATTCTCCCTCATCCTTCTTTCTTCCCTCTTTAAATCAAATTCTACTCTTAAGGGTCATAGAGTATCGGGTCACCTGGGTGGCTCAGTCATTAAGTGTCTGCCTTCGGCTCAGGTCATGATCCCAGGGTCCTGGGATCGAGCCCTGCATCGGGCTCCCTGCTCAGCAGAAACCTGCTTCTCCCTCTCCCACTCCCCCTTCTTGTGTTCCCTCTCTCGCTGTGTCTCTCTCTGTCAAATAAATAAATAAAATCTTAAAAAAAAAAAAAGGGTCATAGAGTATCCCCTCCTTAATGGATCTGGATCACAGTGATCATTACGTTTCTCTGTGGAAAAGCTGAAATATCGTGATGCATCTCAGTCCAGATGACTGGATGGAGGTAGAGATGTTGTTATATAAGAGGAAAAGAAGAGTATGTGAGAATCCCAGTTAGGCCAGTTTGATGCCTCTTTGTACTCTCTTGCTCTGTTGTGACTGTGAATGCACACGTAAAGTTAAACCTGCCCAAGAAGGGCAAGGCAACCAGGGGTTTGGGCTCCTCATGGATGAGGCTCTGTTGCACCACTGGGGTAAGCCATTGAGCCAAGCCAAGGTGGTAGTTGAGAGTGAAGGGAATACAGAATGGATAGTTGAAGAGAGAGATGGTATCAACAGCCTGATACCAACTACGATGACAGTTATTACAGTTTGTCCCTCTAGCTTCTTTTTTAAGTTTCTCCTTAGGAAAAGAAGCTGTCCAGAATCCTGGAGGATCTGCTTCGGAATGGATTTTGATAGACATAGAGATGCACTGTCCTGATCCCCTTTCAAATGCATTTTCTTCCAGCTGTGGATTGTGTGTTCAGAAGGCAGCTTCCATTTCTTAACTCTTTTGGGATCTGCCTGAGCTACAGAGAACTGTTTTCCTACGTCAAACCTTTCCTGGGAATCCTGAATCCAGTGACTAAGTGAAACAGAGATATAAAGGTACAGCTGTTTTGGCCTGATGAGCAATTCTTGCTTTAGAGCTTCTCACTCATTTCCTCAAGGCTATGTTAAGTCTCCATCACTGTCCAAGTTCTTCTCAATTCCAAAGCCTTCACTTTACAGGCAATATTTGATAAACATCTTGTACCCCCATCTCCATCTGAGCATTCTCTTCTGAAGACTACAGTTTATGAGACTCACCTTGTGCTATATCCAAACCTTGTCAAAAGAATGTTTTGATTCCCGACAACATTAGATTTATCCCCTAAGAAGATAGTAGCTGAATCAAAAGTAATTAAGTATCTATTTCTTTAACAGCTATTAAGAGTGAATAAGCTGAGGAAAAACAAGCCACCATTTCAGATGTAAAAATTGTGCATGAAAAGGACCCTGAGGAGAAAGAGTTGTTCTAAAAGACTGGGAGGTAGAACTAGATTGGGCTTTACAAGAGAACCGAGCCTCTGTCATGAGTCAGGACTGATGCAGATGGCACATTAACTCTTCACATAATCCCCTTCTACTTAACTAGTCCCTTGGACTCGCCCTATAAAGGATTCATTCTTGGCAATAAGAGGATTACTTTCCCAAGAGGCACCTCTCTAGAGAAATTTGCCTGATGCATAGCCAAATTTAATTCCAGACACATTTATGAGTAAGAATATGTAGCCTAAGTCTAACAAATTTATTGTACATATTGTACATATAATTAGCCAAAGAAATTTCCATGACCCAGGGCACCTGGGTGGCTCAGTCGGTTAAGCATCTGCCTTTGACTCAGGTCATGATGCAAGGGTTCTGGGATTGAGCCCCGCATCGGGCTCCCTGCTCAGCAGAGAGTGTGCTGCTCTCTCTCTCTCTCTCTGTCAAATAAATAAATAAAATCTTAAAAAAGAAAGAAAGAAAGAAAGAAATTTCCATGACCCTTACAACTTAAAAAAAAAATGAAGGAAAAAATGTAAAAAATGTGCTTTAATACAATCTACTATGTTGTGCACCTTCTTAATGGTAAAAAGAGTAAAAACAAATAAACAAACAAAAAATCAAGCCAAAATACTCTTCCCAGTGTTGAGTATCATGTTAGTGGTTTTTTCGAAGTACTTGAGCACAAATGTATGAAAATTTTGTATTAAATAAAATGGCCAAAATTAACATTTTTGAGACAGTGTAATGGGTACTTGACTCTTTGAACTTCTGGATGTTTAGCAGGTATATCTAATAATGATGTGCTTTTCAGAGTAAAGAAATGTATAGCTAGTTTCCTATTCCATAGCCATTACCTTCTTTCTCCACTGAAAACCAAAACCAAAACCAAACCAAAGCAAAATAGTAAGATATCTCTGCAAACAAAGACTGTATAAACTACTTCATAGATACAGTTGACCAACGAGATGGATGGAAGCAGAAGGTGCAGAGAGGAACTTCCAAGAATGCTCTTCCCGACTGGGATACACACTTAGCATAAGCTCTTTCAGACTGTTCCTTTTCATCCTCCTGTTTCTTTGCTTGAGTCCAGGTGTGATGCTTAGAAGTCCAGACATTTAGAACATGAGGCTAACTTGAAGATAGAGAATAGGTACTAAGGAGAATGAAATCGAAAAAATTGATCCTGGGCTTGTCAGGTAGTCTGGAGTGCCTTCCTCAGAACTCCTTTTACATAAGTTTCCACCTTCTTTTTTTTTTTTTTTAATTTTTTTATTGTTATGTTAATCTCCATACATTACATCATTAGTTTTAGATATAGTGTTCCATGATTCATTGTTTGTGCATAACACCCAGTACTCCATGCAGAACGTGCCCTCCTCAATACCCATCACCGGGCTAACCCATCCTCCCAACCCCCTCCCCTCTAGAACCCTCAGTTTGTTTTTCAGAGTCCATCGTCTCTCATGGTTCTTCTCCCCCTGCGATTTCCCCCCCTTCATTCTTCCCCTCCTGCTACATTCTTCTTCTTCTTTTTTTCTTTCTTAACATATATTGCATTATTTGTTTCAGAGGTACAGATCTGAGATTCAACAGTCTTGCACAATTCACAGCGCTTACCAGAACACATACCCTCCCCAGTGTCCATCACCCAGTCACCCCATCCCTCCCACCCCACCCCCCACTCCAGCAACCCTCAGTTTGTTTCCTGAGATTAAGAATTCCTCATATCAGTGAGGTCATATGATACATGTCTTTCTCTGTTTGACTTATTTCGCTCAGCAAAGTACCCTCCAGTTCCATCCACGTCATTGCAAATGGCAAGATCTCATTCCTTTTGATGGCTGCATAATATTCCATTGTATATATATACCACATCTTCTTTATCCATTCATCTGTTGATGGACATCTTGGCTCTTTCCACAGTTTGGCTATTGTGGACATTGCTGCTATAAACATCGGGGTGCACGTAGCCTTTCGGGTCCCTACTTTTGTATCTTTGGGGTAAATACCCAGTAGTGCAATTGCTGGATCATATGGTAGCTCTGTTTTCAACTTTTTGAGGAACCTCCATACTGTTTTCCAGAGTGGCTGCACCAGCTTGCATTCCCACCAACAGTGTAGGAGGGTTCCCCTTTCTCCGCATCCCCGCCAACATCTGTCATTTCCTGACTTGTTAATTTTAGCCATTCTGACTGGTGTGAGGTGGTATCTCATTGAGGTTTTGATTTGGATTTCCCTGATGCCGAGCGATATTGAACACTTTTTCATGTGTCTGTTGGCCATTTGGATGTCTTCTTTGGAAAAATGTCTGTTCATGTCTTCTGCCCATTTCTTGATTGGATTCTTTGTTCTTTGGGTGTTGAGTTTGATGAGTTCTTTATAGATTTTGGATACTAGCCCTTTATCTGATATGTCATTTGCAAATATCTTCTCCCATTCTGTCAGTTGTCTTTTGGTTTTGTTGACTGTTTCCTTTGCTTTGCAAAAGCTTTTTATCTTGATGAAGTCCCAATAGTTCATTTTTGCCCTTGCTTCCCTTGCCTTTGGCGATGTTTCTAGGAAGAAGTTGCTGCGGCTGAGGTCGAAGAAGTTGCTGCCTGTGTTCTCCTTTAGGATTTTGATGGACTCCTGTCTCACATTGAGGTCTTTCAACCATTTGGAGTCTATTTTTGTGTGTGGTGTAAGGAAATGGTCCAGTTTCATTCTTCTGCATGTGGCTCTCCAATTTTCCCAACACCATTTGTTGAAGAGACTGTCTTTTTTCTATTGGACATTCTTTCCTGCTTTGTCAAAGATTAGTTGACCATAGAGTTGAGGGTCCATTTCTGGGCTCTCTATTCTGTTCCATTGATCTATGTGTCTGTTTTTGTGCCAGTACCATACTGTCTTGATGATGACAGCTTTGTAGTAGAGCTGGAAGTCTGGAATTGTGATGCCGCCAGCTTTGCTTTTCTTTTTCAACATTCCTCTGGCTATGCGGGGTCTTTTCTGGTTCCATACAAATTTTAGGATTATTTGTTCCATTTCTTTGAAGAAAGTGGATGGTATTTTGATGGGGATTGCATTGAATGTGTAGATTGCTCTAGGTAGGATTGACATCTTCACAATATTTGTTCTTCCAATCCATGAGCATGGAACGTTTTTCCATTTCTTTGTGTCTTCCTCAGTTTCTTTCATGAGTATTTTATAGTTTTCTGAGTACAGATCCTTTGCCTCTTTGGTTAGATTTATTCCTAGGTATCTTATGGTTTTGGGTGCAATTGTAAATGGGATCGACTCCTTAATTTCTCTTTCTTCTGACTTGTTGTTGGTGTATAGGAATGCCACTGACTTCTGTGCATTGATTTTATATCCTGCCACTTTACTGAATTCCTGTATGAGTTCTAGCAGTTTTGGGGTGGAGTCTTTGGGATTTTCCACATAAAGTATCATATCATCTGCAAAGAGTGAGAGTTTGACTTCTTCTTTGCCAATTTGGATGCCTTTGATTTCTTTTTGTTGTCTGATTGCTGTGGCTAGGACTTCCAATACTATGTTGAATAGCAGTGGTGATAGTGGACATCCCTGCCGCGTTCCTGACCTTAGGGGGAAAGCTCTCAGTTTTTCCCCATTGAGAATGATATTCGCTGTAGGTTTTTCATAGATGGCTTTTATGATATTGAGGTATGTACCCTCTATCCCTATACTCTGAAGAGTTTTGATCAAGAAAGGATGCTGTACTTTGTCAAATGCTTTTTCTGCATCTATTGAGAGGATCATATGATTCTTGTTCTTTCTTTTGTTAATGTATTGTATCACGTTGATTGATTTGCGGATGTTGAACCAACCTTGCAGCCCAGGGATAAATCCGACTTGGTCGTGGTGAATAATCCTTTTAATGTACTGTTGGATCCTATTGGCTAGTATTTTGGTGAGAATTTTTGCATCCATGTTCATCAGGGATATTGGTCTGTAATTCTCCTTTTTGATGGGGTCTTTGTCTGGTTTTGGGATCAAGGTAATGCTGGCCTCATAAAATGAGTTTGGAAGTTTTCCTTCCATTTCTATTTTTTGGAACAGTTTCAGAAGGATAGGTATTAATTCTTCTTGAAATGTTTGGTAGAATTCCCCTGGGAAGCCATCTGGCCCTGGGCTTTTGTGTTTTGGGAGATTTTTGATGACTGCTTCTATTTCCTTAGTGGTTATAGGTCTGTTCAGGTGTTCTATTTCTTCCTGGTTCAGTTTTGGTAGTTGATACATCTCTAGGAATGCATCCATTACTTCCAGGTTATCTAATTTGCTGGCATAGAGTTGCTCATAATATGTTCTTATAATTGTTTGTATTTCTTTGGTGTTGGTTGTGATTTCTCCTCTTTCATTCATGATTTTGTTGATTTGGGTCATTTCTCTTTTCTTTTTGATAAGTCTGGCCAGGGGCTTATCAATCTTGTTAATTCTTTCAAAGAACCAGCTCCTAGTTTCGTTGATCTGTTCTACTGTTCTTTTGGTTTCTATTTCATTGATTTCTGCTCTGATCTTTATTATTTCTCTTCTCCTGCTGGGTTTAGGCTTGATTTGCTGTTCTTTCTCCAGCTCCTTTAGGTGTAGGGTTAGGTTGTGTACTTGAGACCTTTCTTGTTTCTTGAGAAAGGCTTGTATTGCTATATACTTTCCTCTTAGGACTGCCTTTGCTGCATCCCAAAGATTTTGAATAGTTGTGTTTTCATTTTCATTGGTTTCCATGAATTTTTTTAATTCTTCTTTAATTTCCTGGTTGACCCATTCATTCTTCAGTAGGATGCTCTTTAGCCTCCATGTATTTGAGTTCTTTCCGACTTTCCTCTTGTGATTGAGTTCTAGTTTCAAAGCATTGTGGTCTGAAAATAGGCAGGGGATGATCCCAATCGCCTGGTACCGGTTGAGACCTGATTTATGACCTAGGATGTGATCTATTCTGGAGAATGTTCCGTGGGCACTAGAGAAGAATGTGTATTCCGTTGCTTTGGGATGGAATGTTCTGAATATGTCTGTGAAGTCCATTTGGTCCAGTGTGTCATTTAAAGTCTTTATTTCCTTGTTGATCTTTTGCTTAGACGATCTGTCCATTTCAGTGAGGGGGGTGTTAAAGTCCCCCACTATTATTGTATTGTTGTCGATGTGTTTCTTTGCTTTTGTTATTAATTGCCTTATATAATTGGCTGCTCCCATGTTAGGGGCATAGATATTTACAATTGTTAGATCTTCTTGTTGGATAGACCCTTTAAGTAGGATATAGTGTCCTTCCTCATCTCTTATTACAGTCTTTGGTTTAAAATCTAATTTGTCTGATATAAGGATTGCCACCCCAGCTTTCTTTTGGTGTCCATTAGCATGGTAAATGGTTTTCCACCCCCTCACTTTAAATCTGGGGGTGTCTTTGGTTCTAAAATGAGTCTCTTGCAGACAGCATATCGATGGGTCTTGTTTTTTAATCCAATCTGATAGCCTGTGTCTTTTTTTTTTTTTTAAAAGATTTTATTTATTTATTTGAGAGAGAGAGAATGAGAGACAGAGAGCATGAGAGGGAGGAGGGTCAGAGGGAGAAGCAGACTCCCCGCCGAGCAGGGAGCCTGATGTGGGACTCGATCCCGGGACTGCAGGACCATGACCTGAGCCGAAGGCAGTCGCTTAACCAACTGAGCCACCCAGGCGCCCTAGCCTGTGTCTTTTGATTGGGGCATTTAGCCCATTTACATTCAGGGTAACTATTGAAAGATAGGAATTCAGTGCCATTGTATTGCCTGTAAAGTAACTGTTAGTGTATATTGTCTGTGTTCCTTTCTGGTCTATGTTGCTTTTAGGCTCTCTCTTTGCTTAGAGGACCCCTTTCAAGATTTCTTGTAGGGCTGGTTTCGTGTTTGCAAATTCCTTTAGTTTTTGTTTGTCCTGGAAGCTTTTTATCTCTCCTTCAATTTTCAATGACAGCCTAGCCTAGTATTCTTGGCTGCATATTTTTCTCATTTAGTGCTCTGAATATGTCCTGCCAGTCCTTTCTGGCCTGCCAGGTCTCTGTGGATAAGTCTGTTGCCAATCTAATGTTTCTACCATTGTAGGTTACATATCTCTTCTCCCGAGCTGCTTTCAGGATTTTCTCTTTGTCTCTGAGACTCGTAAGTTTTACTATTAGATGTCAGGGTGTTGACCTATTTTTATTGATTTTGAGAGAGGTTCTCTGTGCTTCCTGGATTTTGATGCCTGTTTCCTTCCCCAAATTAGGGAAGTTCTCTGCTATAATTTGCTCCATTATACCTTCTGCCCCTCTCTCTCTTTCTTCTTCTTCTGGGATCCCAATTATTCTAATGTTGTTTCGTCTTATGGTATCGTTTATCTCTCGAATTCTGCCCTCGTGATCCAGTAGTTGTTTATCTCTCTTTTTCTCAGCTTCTTTATTTTCCATCATTTGGTCTTCTATCTCACTGATTCTTTCTTCTGCCTCATTTATCCTAGCAGTTAGCGCCCCCATATTTGATTGCACCTCATTGATAGCCTTTTTGATTTCTACTTGGTTAGATTTTAGTTCTTTTACTTCTCCAGAAAGGGTTTCTCTAATAACTTCCATGTTTTTTTCAAGCCCAGCTAGTATCTTTAAAGTGATGATTCTGAACTCTAGATCTGACATCGTACTAATGTCCGTATTGAGTAGGTCCCTGGCAGTCGGTACTACCTCTTGTTCTTTTTGTTGAGGTGATTTTTTCTGTCTTGTCATTTTGTGCAGAGGAGAATAGATTAATGAGAGAACAAAATGCTAGCAGGGTAACAACGTCCCCAGAAAATATACTCTAAACAAATCAGAAAAGACCTGAAGCAGTGGGAAAAGAAAGGGAAAGAGAGAAAAAAGAAAAGGAAAGAAAAAAAGAAAAAAGATAAAGATAAAAACAAACAAAAGCAGAACAAAACAAAACAAAAACAGAATGTGATCAAATATGATCGGGCTGGATTATAGATCAGTGCCACACACTAGATTTTGGGTGTATTTTGGTCTGTTAAAAGAAAGTCCCTCCCAAAATTTTAAAGAAAGAAAAACTTATATATGTACAAAAATAAGGGTTGATATGATGAAGGGATGGAATATGACTGTAAAGATGGAAATTATAAAAAAATTTAAAAAAGGATTTGATAAGTTGTTTGAAAAAAGAAAGAAGAGGATTAAAAAAAAAAGAAAGAAAGAAAAAAGGGAGAGAATGTGATCAGGCAGGGGAGTAGAAAAAAACCATACACTAGAGATTTAGAGTATATTTTGATCTGTTAGAAGAAACTATCTCAAGATTTTAAAGAGAGAACAACTTATATATATATGCCAAAAATACGGGTAACTACTATGAAGGGATAGAATATGACTTTAAAAATGAAAAATAAAAATGTTTTTTTTTTTTTTTTAAAAGGGATTGATAAGATGGTTGAAAAAGGGAAAAAGAAAAATTCAAAAAAAAAGAAAAAAGGAAAAAAGAAAAAAAGACAGTTAAAAAAAATAATTAACTTTGAAAGACTAAAGAATCATGGTAAAAAAGCCATGAATTCTATGTGCAGTATTCCCCTAGCGCTGGAGTTCTGCCGTTCTCATTGATCGGTAAACTTGGTCTTGGCTGGCTGTTCTCGCGGATCTTCTGGAGGAGGGGCCTGTTGCCGTGGTTCCCAAATGTCTTTGCCGGAGGCAAAATTGCCCCGCCCTTGCCGGTCCGGGCTAAGTAATCTGCTCGGGTTTGCTCTCCGGAGCTTTTGTTCCCTGCAAGCTTTCCGTACAGCTTTGGAGGCGGAGAGTGAAAATGGCGGCCTCCCAGTCTCCACCCCGGCGGAGCCGAGAACTCGGGGCCCCGCTCCTCAGCGAGCCCCCAGAGAAAAGCAGTCAGTCACTCCCGTCTCCCCGGTCTCCGGCCACACTCCGCGCTCACCCGGCCTGTGACCGCGCCTTTCTATCTGGCACCCGACCCCGGGCGGAGTCTCCAAACCCAGCAGATCCCCGCGGTGCGCTACCGCGCCGCTCCTCCCGGGGGAAGAAGGTGAGTCTCCCCGGATCTGCCGCTTGTCGGGTCCCTGCTGGAGGAGCAGTGGCCCGAGTGTGCCGCGGATCATGGTTTATAGCAACCCCGAGCTGAGAGCCCGCGCCTGGGCTCCGTCTCTGCAGCCGGCTTCCCTGCTCCGATACCTGGGAGCTCTGCCGCACGCAGGCACCCCCGGGGTGACCCCGAGGGTCCTGAGACCACACTGTCCCGCGAGGGTTCCACCCCCCACTTCGCCACCAGAGTGACGTCCCTCAGCGGAGCAGACTTCTAAAAGTTCCGATTTTGTGCTCCGTGGCTCTATCACTTGCCAGAAGCGGCCGACGGAGGCCCCTCCCCCGCCGTCTATCCTTCCGAATAACGCCTCGGATTCACTTCTCCGCACGTCCTACCTTCCAGAAAGTGGTCGCTTTTCTGTTCAGAGAGTTGTTGCTATTCTTTTCTTCGATCTCCTGTTGAGTTTGTAGGTGTTCAGAATGGTTTGATCCCTATCCAGCTGAATTCCTGAGAGGAGACGAAATCCAGGTCTCCTACTCCTCCGCCATCTTGCTCTGCCCCCAAGTTTCCACCTTCTTAACTTGCTGTTATTTCTGGCTTCTGTCACTAGCTCCTGTATGAATCTCTAAGTGATAATGTACCTTAGCCTGGCAACCAAAACAACAATTATTTGATGCAATTATTAAGTGAGTTGAACTCTATGTCCATGTTGGATTCATATCTTAGTTTTTAGTTCTATATGAGTATTGTCATTAATAATCATTAAATTATTATTTTCTCAACAGAAGCCGCATTCATGTCTTGTTTTAGCTGGTACATGACAATTCCAGATTCTGAGTAAAATAATTAATACTCTGAGGAACACCTTCAGAAACATAAAAATCTGAAAGTATAAAATAGTTTATGAATGGTTTGAATATTTTTTCCATTGGTTTTACCTAGATTCAGAGATATTAAAAGTCATAATAGCTTAAATCATCTCCAGTGGTCACTCACCCTTTATAATTAATCTCACGAAAGATTTTTGTTAATTTTAACTGCCTAATTAGTCACTTATCTGCAATTGGGGATTTGTAGCTACCTGCTGATCTAATTAGACTGTCTTTAAAATCCTTGATTTCTCTTAATCTTATTTTCTCTTTTATATAAATATATGATGTGATAAAAAATGAATTTTTGTTTAGATGTAATGATAGAATCTATATCACCTGATTAGCTTTCCTTCACAAATACACAGTAAATGATTTACTAAAATATGGGTTAAGGTTTAAAAATTAACAACCCAACCTCAAAGTTAATTTCTGGGTCCAAATTAAAATTTATTTATTTTTTTTTTTTTTTTAAAGATTTTATTTATTTATTTGACAGAGAGAGACACAGCGAGAGAGGGAACACAAGCAGGGGGAGTGGGACAGGGAGAAGCAGGCCTCCCGCAGAGCAGGGAGCCCGATGTGGGGCTCGATCCCAGGACCCTGAGATCATGACCTGAGCCGAAGGCAGACGCTTAACCGACTGAGCCACCCAGGCGCCCCTGGGTCCAAATTAAAATTTAAAAGCATAGGATTTACTTAATTATATTCCTTGTTGGTAGCAGAAACACCAATCTGAGAACTCTAGAAAAATGATATTCAAAAAATAAGTCTCCTAGTCTTTCATTTTGTTGAAGAACATTATTTGATAAACATCTGTTTTCAAAATATATTCATCACATTAAAACATAAGGGTGTTTCCATTATTATTTCTTTAACAGTCATATTCAAATAATCTGCTATGAATATTCTTAAAAGTTAAATATTGGAATTCTAGTTCCAAATTTGACTCAGCATATTTTATTTAACAGCATTTAACAATATAAACATTTTTAAGTTTGTAATAAAATTTTAGAATTGGGGCATGTCCTGAGAAAATACATAGCATAAAGTTAATAAAACATAACAAAGGGCATTTCTTCTCTTGGTTTAAGAGTATAATTTCAATAGAGAACAGTATTTTTGATATAAAACAACAAAAATTTAATTTTTAATGTTTAAAATAGTTTTTATGTTTAAAATGTTTAATGTTTAAAAAAATTACATTCTAGCTCTGATGTGAACTTAGGGCTAGGGACATCTATTTGACCTTAAATAGAAGTATCTTTTTTTAAAACTTGTCCTATTTTAGGCTTATATAATCTGTTTAATAATACACATCTCAAATATCATTTCATCTTATTTCTGAAGTACTGATATTGGAGTTAGTTACATAGTGGTATCTTTAAGATAATGTCTTTGTAAGAAGTGTATTATTCTCCTACCATATTGTACTTTACACACTGTGCCTTGCATATATGTTCACAGTGAATCAACGTTATGATATAAGGAAGTGCTATTATCTCTATCAGTGTATCTTACATCTTCAAACAATTTTTGTTTGCCTCTTCAAATATCAGAGCAAATTTAATACAATCGTGACCTTAAGTCTGATATACATAAGTTCACTGTAATTGTAATCTAATGAAAAATACATTGAAAAAACAATGCTAATATGGATAAACTTGTCTTTTATATTCTTAAATCAAAGAGAAAAAAAATACATTTCTAAGGGTAGGAAGAAGTAATGAATGAATAGATAATATATAAAAAGTAAACTTTCCATTTATTTATAATTTTAAAAAGTCATGATTTACCCAGAAAAATACTAGTGTGCCTAAAGCATGATTTCTAAACCAGGTTGCTATTAACATTTGAGTTGGATAATTTTTGTTATAGAGGATGTTAAACAGTATCCCTGGCCTCTACCAACTTGATGCCAATAGCACATTCCCATTTATGAGAATCAGAAATGTCTCCAGACATTGCCAAATTTCTCCAGGGAGAAGGGATGCAAAATCTCCCATGGTTGATAACCAGTGATCTAGAGGAATGAGGAATTAAGAGATAGTCAAAGAGATAGTCAAAAATCAGCTTTAGATGTAACATGTCAACAAGTTCAGACATGTAGTACATCGTATTCACACAATTTAGCACGATTTTTAAGCAGTGGTCTAGTGGTAACAACTTCACCTTTCTTGTCATACTAAAGATACTTGTAAAATATGCATTGTTTCTTTATTAGATTTAATCTTATGTCTCATATGGTCCTTTGAAATGGCTATTTGTAGAGAAGAAAATTTTCTATAGATGTTTTATTCATCAATACTTTCATAATAAATTGTTTAAATATTTGCATTAGTTATATGTTTCCATTTTTGTGTCTGCCAACCCATTGGGGAGCTGTGCTTATTTACAGATTCACTGGTACTGTTTTTTAGTGGATATTAGTTCTGTTAGAGAATTAGTCTTTTTATTATTTGTTTCAAAATTAAAGATTAAAACAATTCATATGAAATTTGAATAATCATAGAGCTTCTTTTATTTTATCTTTGCTTTTGTTTTAATACAAAGGAATAATAATCATTATTTTAAAACAGCATTTTCTTTAACTTTTATTATAGAAAACTTCAAACATATAAAAATGGGAAAATAGAATAACAAACCTTTATATACCCATTACCCAACAAATGAATCCCCATAATCAAATATTCAGTCAGTATTCAAAACTCCATAATTGTCTCATTTGATTTATATCGTTTATTCAATTTAAGATCTAAAGAAACTCCATATATTACAGTAAGACTCTTTTAGCCTGAAAGTTTTCTCTCCACCTCTTTATTTTTCCTTGCAATTTATTTATTTATTTTTTGGGGGGAGGGAGAAACCAGGTCATTTGTTCTATAGAGTTTCACATAATCAAAATTTTGTTCATTGCATCCTCATGTGATAGTGTTCATGTTCTCTGTCATGAACAGTTTCAAGAATATTGGAGAAGAATACTTCATATCTGGTGTTATGTAATTTTATCAGAAAGCACATCTTTTTTGGGAATGTTAATAGCCAATGGTAATGGTTGTTAAGATTCGTTAATTTAGTATGCATTGCAAAATGGTGATATTCTAATTTAATCATTTCTTCTTTATTTATTTGTTAGGATACTTCTATACAGAGAAACTTCTGACAACTATTGATTACCCTGAGGCAGAATTTGTATAGAAAAAATGGAATGAATTCTAATTATTATTTATAGCCATTTTCAAAATAATGACTTGCTTACCTGACATTCTCTATTAGTGACCAAAACAACAGTTAACAACAGCAAAAACCAAAACAAAAAACAAAACCAAAAAAACCCCTATGACTACTTTTGTATTATTTTCTTTATTATTATAATGACATTATGGATTGAACCATATATGATGTATTGTAATTGATTATCATTATAATTCTTATTGATGATCATACTCAACCAGTCTCATCTTTGGCCATCAGGAATCACTTCAAATTGGCTCCTTAATATTTTGGATACAATCCTTGATGCTGGTAGTCTTTGAGAACTTTCTTGCTTTGTGGTATGACAAGACATTTCAGGCTCATTTCTTTATTGTTAGCCCCAGATTTATCCCTACTAAGTGCTTAGAACTAAGTAAGCAACTTGTATGTTTGTGAAAAAGTCATCTAGTTGATAACAATTGTAGAAGAATGGACTTTCTGAAATTACATGATAGGGTCTAGGTATCGTAGTAGCTGACCATTGATAGAAATAGGAATTCAATTTTTCTCATTTGCTAAAGACTTTATCTTTCCTTCACTTTATATTATATTCGTACTCATGTGAATTTGCTTTTAGATACTTACTACTTTTCCTTCCCTCATCCTTCCATTCTTTCTTCCCTATCTTCCTCCCTACCTTCTTTCCTTCCCCCCTTCCATTCTTTCCTTAACTCATTATTCCATCTAGTCTTTCTTTATAAACAACAAGATAAAGATCTAAATGTAACCCCCCTTCCCCAATTTTCTAGCACCACTTACGGAATCATTCTTTCCTCCCCAGTGCTTTGAAATTTTATTTTAATGACATACTAAATTTTTTCATGATCACATCAGTTTCAGAATTTTATGTTCAATTCCATTACTTGTAAGTACTTTTCTAATACCATAATTGTTTTAACTTTTGGGAAATTTAATTCTAGTTTAATATCTTATAGTACAGACACATTTTCATTGTTATTATTTTTAAATATTTTATTTTCTATCATTGCCTATTTATCTTCCCAAATGAAATTTAACATTATTTTGTAATGTTAATAAATTACTGTGATATGTTGATGAATACTGTTAACCATTTTAGGGATAATTGGAATCCAAAAAAATTGAAAATCTTCATCTATCAACACGTTATATCTTTCCATTTATACAAATATTATTGGGTGATTTTATTTAAGTATTGTCATTTTCTCAAGTTTATTTTTAGGAAATATATATCTTGATTGATAATGAGGATGAGAATTTATTTTTATTGTTTTTTTTCTAATAGTTATTAGTATTTTGGAAAGCTATTTTTTTGATATATTTATTTTGTAAACAAGTACATTACATTTGTAAAGATTGTCCTCCAGATCACCTTTCCTCTAATCTGAATAGGACCCTATTGAAACACTCATGAAATCCAGGCATAAGCTCAAATAGTAATTTTCTGCTGCCTACTGAGTACTCAGATACTGTCAGATTATAAGCAACTAAACTTCCTGCTCAGCTGTGACCAAGGCATAAATAAAGACAGGTCCCTTATACTATTTGTATTGCTGCACAGATTCTATTTTAACCCCATGTCCAACACTTACAGAGGAGCAGTTGTTTAAAATACAGGGGAGGAAGTATCCATTGATTTCTTAACTGTTGTTCATTCAACTATTAAATTAATAGGGATGAGTTGTCAGCATGTCAGGATTCTTACGACATGGTCTATGCTTCATTATTGGAGGAGACTTGTGATTCTGGATAGATGTGAAAGTAGGTTAACCATGACAGACCTCCCTGCCTTTTTTGAAATTTAATACTGTTATATAGTGTACATGGATTGGCCAGTATAAAGTTTCTAAAAATAGCTTCTAAAATAATTAATTTTTAGTGAAGTATAGATTTGCAAAAAAAAAGGGGGGGGGCAATAAAATTGATTGCTAATATATAACACTTACTATAGATATTTTATTTTGTAACTTAAAAAAAAAACTGTACAACTATGAATGCATGTAGTATGCATTTTACAAATAACTCCTTCATGCCTTGCCTCTTTGGAACCTTAAGAAATTTGGGGACCAGACAGGGCAGAGATTATTTTCTTTTTTTTTTTTTAAGATTTTATTTATTTATTTGAGACAGAGAGAATGAGAGAGAGAGACAGCACATGAGAGGGGGGAGGGTCAGGGAGAAGCAGGCTCCCTGCCGAGCAGGGAGCCCGATGTGGGACTCGATCCAGGGACTCCAGGATCATGACCTGAGCCGAAGGCAGTCGCTTAACCAACTGAGCCACCCAGGCGCCCCTATTTTCTTCACTATTAATCATTCATCTAGCACATATTTAATGAGTACATACTAGGTGCCATGATGGAAACTGAACTTAAGGGCTCAAGATGAAAGGTATAATCCTTTTGTCCCAGGATTTTACAATCTATTGGGAGAAATAGACAACAAGAAAAATGATAATGGTAACTGTGATAAATATTGTGAGAGAGATAAGTATGAAAGGATAAGCAGAAACACCTCACCCAGAGTGGAGGAGTGAGACTCCTACTCAAAAGAAATGACAGATGAACCAAGTCTTGGATATTGAATAGAAAGAGCCAAGTGTAGAATGAAAGGAAAGGTGGATGATTAAGGAGGTATGAAATCATGACATTCCCCTATGGAAATGATAAATTAATGAAAAGTTTAACCAGGAAAACAATACTATGGCACTAGCACTTTAGTGAGTGTATGGCTGTTATGTAGAAATTTGTAGTAAGAATGTTAAGAAAATGAATTTGTATTAAGGCAATGACTGTAAGATTAAAAGTAAGGGATGAGTCCAAGGGATACTACAGAGAAAATATTATTTATAAGACTCATTGCTGAACTGAATTTAGTGGTTAGTGATATGTGAGAAATTAAAAGTGATTTATGGGTTGAGACTTTGGTATTTATTTAGAGGTAGGGAAGAGAGATGAATCAGTAAAATTGGGACCAATATTAGACATGCCAAATTTGGGTTCTCGTTCTCTGAAAGTTTGTTGTGGTGAGCAGTATGATTCCTAAAGAGGTCCACCTCCCTACCCCCCAGAATCTGTGAATATATTAAGTTACATGATAAAGGAATTGGAATTTGTAGATACAAGTTAGATTGCTTACAGCTGACCTTAAAATAGGCAGATTATCCTGATCCTGGGTTAACCACATGGGCCCAATGTAATCACATAAATCCTCAAAAGTGGAAGAGGAAGGCAGAAGAGTGGCCAGAGAGAATGCAAGATGAGAAGGACTTGACTCTCTTTCTTACTTTGCTGACTTTGAAGATGGAAGAAGGGATCCACAAACCAAGGAATATGAGCAGCCTCTAGAAGGTGGGGACAGCCTCCCGTTTACAGGCAGCAAGAAAACGGTAATCTCAGTAATGAACTAAATTCTGCCAACAACCCAAAAAAGCAGTAAAGGGAATCTCCCCTAGAACCTCCAAAAGGCACGTAGCCCTGCCAATACCTTGATTTTAGTCCAGCAACACCATACCTACCAAATTTTTGGCCTTCAGAATTATAAAATAATAATTTTTTTTTCCCTGCCACTTAGTGTGTTGTAATTTGATAAGGCAGCATAAAAAAATATATCAGGAAATGTACAACAACAACAACAAAAAACAAAATAAGATTTAATAATCTATACATTAACTCTTTAATAGGACTATTTTCATTTTGCATATGTATATAATTCTTTCCAATCATTGTCCAGATACTTTTTTCCATACATTTAAAAAGATTTTTTCAATTAAAATCTACTTATATTTTTAGACAGATACTAATTTTTAAATATAAAATACATACTTATATGTGAATTATCTATGCTTTTCTGGAAATACAAGGTGGGCGCATGGAAAATACAATCCCAGTGGTAGGGCTTCCCAGAGGATTCAACTGGGAAAATATTTTTTGTTTTGTTTTGTTTTGTAAGTGTTGTGATTTTGTTAAATTAACATTTGTTAAGTCCCTGGGTGCCAGATAGTGATCCATCACAGTTCAATAAAAGACCACAAGAGAAGTTGAGGTAGAGGTTTATTACTCAACACTGATGGAAGTACATGGCAAGCGTGTCTTGAGGGGTCATATGGGGAGGTCAAGTCAAAGTGAGGCAGAGACAGTGACAGGCCCTGGAGCACATGCCTTTATTAGGGTCAGTAGGTAGAGTGCTTTGGGGCTCTAGGGCTAAGTCCAGAATGGTTAATTCAAACCTAGAAGAGCAGGGTTTTGGTAATTTCACAAGGGTCTTATCTAAAGGGTGAAAAAGAGGAAGGCCATAAGAGGAGGGGGAGACTGTTTATCACAAGGGCTGTTGGAGAGTCATATCAGGAACTTATGTACCCATGTCATGCTTGTGAGTCTGCAGGCTGTTATCACGGACATGGACTTGGATGAGGGACTAGTGTTGGGATAAGCCCCCCCCCCCCAAGAGACATTTAGCCAAACAAAATGGGTGCCAAAGCAACGATACCATAGATTAGCTTCATTAAACTATGGATAGTTAGGTTTTGTTTGTTTGCTTGTTTACCCAGGAAAATTTCTAGCAGAGTAAAGGGAGGAGAATATTAATACATATTAATGAGAGCTACCATGAAAGGATTTGCTTGTTGTAATCCAAGCCCTGAGCTAAGCACTTTATATGAATTAGCTCATGTCTTCCCTCTAGTATCCTTTGAGGTAGGTATTAATAATACTAATTTATATATGAGGAATCTAAGGTTTAGTTAGATAAATTATCTGGTCCAATTTCAGAGTCCATATTCACACTTAAATCTGCCCTTAGCCTTTCTGGAATCCGTTTTGCTTCCAAGTTCTAAAGGGTACTAAATTTAAAGCCAGGAAAGCCATTCTGAGTACAATAGTTCTATCTTTCTTTGCTAAGATTTCAGTTTTTACCAAAGAGTTCTTGCATTTCCTGGGAGGATTCAAGTTGAAGCCACTGCTCTGGAGGGAGTAACAACCACTCTGTTGAATCTCATTTAAGTCTAGATCATTCCCAATTGCAGTGTGGCCCTACATTGAAGTTTGTTCTCATTTTAATGTTAACTCCAATACCCTCCAGTCTGAGATTATTGGAGACAGTAAAAACTTTTTATGTATATGTAATTGTGGTAAATGATTATTGTAAATTGTGCCTATTTATTTTGAATTGCAGCTTTAATATTAATAATAAGGCTATAACCTATTTTCACAAAACACTTATCTATTATTATTGCCAGAACTGCTCATTCCCTTCAATTTTGCTGTCTTTCTGGCCCTATTTTATTTTCCATTTTTTAAGGGAGACTGACAAACAATGAGGCAGAAAACACCTTCCAAATTCACTAAGTTAAAAAAAAAAATTAGTTTTGTTTAATAATTTTGTACATATTAAAAAGGAGAAATCTAAAATTAAAATTAAAATATTCACTTTCTCAGGTCAGCAATCCACTCATTATATTTTAAAATTAAATAACTATTGGGGCGCCTGGGTGGCTCAGTTGGTTAAGCGACTGCCTTCGGCTCAGGTCATGATCCTGGAGTCCCTGGATCGAGTCCCGCATCGGGCTCCCTGCTTGGCAGGGGGTCTGCTTCTCCCTCTGACCCTCCCCCCTCTCATGTGCTCTCTCTCTCTCTCTCATTCTGTCTCAAATAAATAAATAAAATCTTTAAAAAAATATATTAAAAAAAATAAAAATAAAAAAATAAAATTAAATAACTATTCAAGTAAAACAAACTAATGGTTACCAGAGGTGAGGGGGGGGTCAGGAGGATGGGTGAATTAAAATAAAAAAAACTTAATAAAAAATTAATTTAAGGATCCTCAGAAAAGGTGGCAGAGGAATAGGGGACTCTATTCCAACCAGTCCCCAGAATTGAGCTGGATATCTACCAGACCACTCTGAACACCCATGAAATCAGCCTGAGATGTAAGAAGATAGATCTGGATCTCTGCAAACAGAATATCGCAGGCAGTTGGTTTCGAGGTACAAAGTGGGGAGCCATGATTCCGCGGGCAGATATTGGAGGATAAATGGAAGGGGGAGGTAGCCCAGCCATGGGGATCCTATGCTGCCGGTGAGCGAAAGCATCCCACGCTAGGGACTGGGCACAGTCTTGCAGACCGGTAGTGGCCAGGAAAGGACTTTAGGGCAGCCTCCCCGGACGGAAACCCAGAGTGGCAGGGCTGTGGGTGTGAACTGGGGGCGGCTGGCGGTTTTAGAAGCACAAAGGGCAGAGACGTGCCCCGACCTGGAGGCGAGGACTGGAAGTGCTGCTGAGGGGCACACAACCCAGGACACTGCAGTTTATAGCAGCACAGACAGAAACGGAGATAGTGTGGCCTGGAGAGCTCACTGAAGAACAGACTGCGATCTCTCTGCTCTGAGGCAGAGGGTTGAAAACGGTCTCTTCTGCTCTGACTCTAGGAAGAGACATGGAAAGCCACCAGGGAAAGCCATCAGAGAACAAAAGCCCCCCAAAACCGGTTTTCACTGAGCCCATCCCCCGCCACAGGGGACAGGGCAACTCTGCCCAATAGGGTTGCCTGAGTAACAGCACGGCAGGCCCCTCCTACAGAGGACAGGCTGGGAAAACAAGAGGCCAGCAACCCTAAGGTCCCTAGAAAACAGGTGCATCTTGCTTGGGTTGTGGTCAATAATTTGGACTCTATACAGTCCCTCAACCAACCCTCAACAGAATGACTAGGAGGAGGAACCCCCAAAATAGGAAAAACTCAGAGACTATGACTTATGCCACAGATTTACAAATGGATTCAGATATAACCAAGATGTCGGAGATGGGATTCAGGCTAGCAATTGTGAAGACAATAGCTAGAATGGAGAAATCAATTAATGGCAACATAGAGTCTCTAAGGGCAGAAATGAAAGCTGAATTGGCAGAACTTAAAAATGCTATCAATGAGATCCAATCTAATCTACATAATCTAACAGCTAGGGTAAGCGAGGCAGAAGAACGAATTAGTGACCTAGAAGACCTGGCAAGCCAGAAAGGCCTGGCGAGACATATTCAGGGTACTAAATGAGAAGAACATGCAGCCAAGAATACTTTATCCGGCAAGGCTGTCATTTAGAGTCGATGGAGAGATGCAGAGCTTCCAAGACCAGCAGAAACTGAAAGAATATGTGACCACTAAGCCAGCCCTGCAAGAAATACTAAGGCGGGGTTCTATAAAAGGAGAAAGACCCCAAGAGTGATATAGAAAAGAAATTTACAGGGATAATCTATAAACACAAGGTCTTCACAGGCAACATGATGACAATTAATTCATATCTTTCAATAATCACTCTCAACATGAAAGGCCTAAATGCTCCCATAAAATGGCACAGGGTTGCAGATTGGATAAAAAGACAGGACCCATCCATATACTGTCTACAAGAGACTCATTTTGAACCTAAAGATACATCCAGACTGACAGTGAAGGGATGGAGATCCATCTTCCATGCCAACAGACCTCAAAAGAAAGCTGGGGTAGCAATTCTTTTATCAGACAAATTGGATTTTAAGCTAAAGACTGTAGTTAGAGACACAGAAGGACAGTATATCATTCTTAAAGGGTCTATCCAACAAGAAGATCTAACAATTGTAAATATCTATGCCCCCAACATGGGAGCAGCCACCTACATAAGCCAACTGTTAACCAAAATAAAGAGTCATATTGATAACAATATGTTAATTGTAGGAGACCTCAATACTCCACTCTCAGCAATGGACAGATCATCTAAGCAGAAAATCAATGAAGAAACAAGAGCTTTGAATGACACACTGGGCCAGATGGACCTCATAGATATATATAGAACATTCCACCCTAAAACAACAGAATACACATTCTTCTAGAGTGCACATGGAACTTTCTCCAGAATAGACCACATACTGGGTCACAAATTAGGTCTCAACCGATACCGAAAGACTGAGATTATTCCCTGCATATCCTCAGACCATAATGCTTTAAAACTGGAACTCAATCACAAGAAAAAATTTGGAAGAAATTCAAACACTTGGAAGCTAAAGACCACTCTGCTCAAGAATGTTTGGGTCAACCAGGAAATCAAAGAAGAACTTAAACAATTCATGGAAACCAATGAGAATGAAAATACATCAGTCCAAAACCTATGGGATACTGCAAAGGCGGTCCTAAGGGGGAAATACATAGCCATCTAAGCCTCACTCAAAAAAATAGAAAAATCCCGAACTCACCAACTAACTCTACACCTTAAAGAACTGGAGAAAAAGCAACAAATGATGACTAAGCCATGCATTAGAAGAGAAATATTTAAGATTAGAGCAGAAATCAATGAATTAGAAACCAGAAACACAGTAGATCAGATCAACAAAACTAGAAGCTGGTTCTTTGAAAGAATTAATAGGATTGATAAACCACTGGCCAGACTTCTCCAAAAGAAAAGAGAAAGGACCCAAATTAATAAAATTATGAATGAAAGGGGAGAGATTACGACTAACACCAAGGAAATAGAAACAATTATTAGAAATTATTATCAACAACTATATGCCAATAAACTGAGCAACGTGGCCAAAATGGATGCCTTCCTGGAAACCTATAAACTGCCAAGAGTGAAACAGGAAGAAACTGACAACCTGAATAGGCCAATAACCAGTAACGAGATTGAAGCAGTGATCAAAAACCTCCCAAAAAACAAGAGTCCAGGGCCTGATGGATTCCCTGGGATATTCTACCAAACATTCAAAGAAGAAATAATACCTATTTTCCTGAAGCTGTTTCAAAAAATAGAAACAGAAGGAAAGCTTCAAGACTCATTCTATGAGGACAGCATTACTTTAATCCCCAAACCAGGCAAAGACCCCATCAAAAAGGAGAATTTCAGACCGATATCCCTGATGAATATGGATTCCAAAATCCTCAACAAAATCCTAGCTAATAGGATCCAACAATACATTAAAAGGATCATCCACCACGACCAAGTGGGATTTATCCCCGGGATGCAAGGGTGGTTCAACATTTGCAAATCAATCATGATAGAACACATTAAAAAGAGGAGAGAAGGGGCGCCTGGGTGGCTCAGTTGGTTAAGCGACTGCCTTCGGCTCAGGTCATGATCCTGGAGTCCCTGGATCGAGTCCCGCATCGGGCTCCCTGCTCGGCAGGGAGCCTGCTTCTCCCTCTGACCCTCCCCCCTCTCATGTGCTCTCTCTCTCTCTCTCATTCTCTCTGTCTCAAATAAATAAAAAAAATCTTTAAAAAAAAAAAAAAAAGAGGAGAGAAAAAAAAAAAACATATGGTCCTCTTAATTGATGCAGACAAAGCATTTGACAAAATACAGCATCCTTTCCTGATTAAAACTCTCCAGAGTATAGGGATAGAGGGAACATTCCTCAAGTTCATAAAATCCATCTATGAAAAACCCACAGCGAATATCATCCTCAATGGGGAAAAGCTGAGAGCCTTTCCCTTAAGATCAGGAACATGTCAAGGATGCCCACTCTCACCACTATTGTTCAACATAGTACTAGAAGTCCTAGCAACAGCAATCAGTCAACAAAAAGAAATAAAACGTATTCAAATTGGCAAAGAAGAAGTCAAACTCTCTCTTTTCGCAGATGACATGACACTTTATGTGGAAAACCCAAAAGACTCCACCCCCAAATTACTAGAACTCATCCAGCAATTCAGTAATGTGGCAGGATACAAAATCAATGCGCAGAAATCAGTTGCTTTCTTATACACTAACAATGCAACTGTAGAAAGAGAAATTAGAGAAATAATTCCATTTACAATAGCACCAAAAACCATAAGATACCTCGGAATAAACCTAACCAAAGAGGTGAAGGATCTATACTCTAGGAACTACGGAACACTTATGAAAGAAATTGAAGAAGACACAAAAAGATGGAAAAACATTCCATGCTCATGGATCGGAAGAATAAACATTGTTAAAATGTCTATGCTACCCAGAGCAATCTATACCTTCAATGCCATCCTGATCAAAATTCCAATGACATTTTTCAAAGTGCTGGAACAAACAATCCTAAATTTTGTATGGAATCAGAAAAGAGCCCGAATTGCCAAGGAAATGTTGAAAAAGAAAAACAAAGCTGGGGACATCACGTTGCCAGATTTCAAGCTATATTACAAAGCAATGATCACCAAGACAGCATGGTACTGGCACAAAAACAGACATATAGACCAATGGAAAAGAATAGAGAGCCCAGATATGGACTCTCAACTCTATGGTCAAATAATCTTCGACAAAGCAGGAAAAAACATGCAATGGAAAAAAGACAGTCTCTTCAACAAATGGTGCTGGGAAAATTGGACAGCCACATGCAGAAGGATGGAATTTGACCATTCTCTTACACCATACACAAAGATAAACTCAAAATGGATGAAAGACCTCAATGTGAGACAGGAATCCATCAAAATCCTAGAGGAGAACATAGGCAGTATCCTCTTCAACATCGGCCACAGCAACTTCTGTCAAGAAGGCTAGTGAAACAAAAGCAAAAATGAACTTTTGGGACTTCATCAAGATAAAAAGCTTCTGCACAGCAAAGGAAACAGTCAACAAAACAAAGAGGCAACCCACAGAATGGGAGAAGATATTTGCAAATGACACTGCAGATAAAGGGCTGGTATCCAAGATCTATAAAGAACTTCTCGAACTCAACACCCAAAAACCAAATAATCAAGTCAAAAATGGGGCAGAAGACATGAACAGACACTTCTCCAAAGAAGACATACAAATGGCTAACAGAAACATGAAAAAATGTTCATCATCATTAGCCATCAGGGAAATCCAAATCAAAACCACATTGAGATACCACCTTACACCAGTTAGAATGCCTAAAATTGACAAGGCAAGAAACAACAAATGTTGGAGAGGTTGTGGAGAAAGTGGAACCCTCTTACACTGTTGGTGGGAATGCAAGTTGGTACAGCCATCCAGTTTTCCAAGTTCAAAACATTGTCTAAGGCACCATCATCATCTTCTCTTTCACCTCCTCAACTAAACCAGTTCTCAAGCTCTGATGAGCCCACCACAGAAATATCTCTTGGGGCACCTGGGTGGCTCAGTCGTTAAGCTTCTGCCTTCAGCTCAGGTCATGATCCCAGTGTCCTGGGATCGAACCCCACATCGGGCTCCCTGCTCGGCAGAGAGCCTGCTTCTCCCTCTCCCACTCTCCCTGCTTGTGTTTCCTCTCTTGCTGTCTCTTTCTCTGTCAAATAAATAAAATCTTTAAAAAAAAAAAAAATCTCTTAAGAGCTATCTCCTTCTACTGCTCCCACTGACCCACCTTCATGACATTTCCTTTTTTTTTTTTAATTTCAAGTTTTTATTTAAATTCTGGTGAGTTAACATATAGGGTAATATTGTTTCAGGAGTAGAATTTGGTGATTCATCACTTACATGTAACACTCAGTGCTCATCACACAAGTGACCTCCTTAATACCCCTCACCCATTTAGCCCATCCCCCACCCTTCTCCCTCCATCAACCCTCAGTTTGTTCTCTATAGTAGGAGTCTCTTATGGTTTACTTTCCTCTCTCTTTTGTTTTCCCTTCCCCTATGTTCATCTATTTTGTTTCTTAAAATTCCACATGTGAGTGAAATCATACGGTATTTGTCTTTCTCTGACTGACTTATTTTGCTTAGCATAATACACTCTAGCTTCGTCCATGTCATTGTAAATGGCAAGATTTCATTCTGTTTGATGGCTGAGGAATATTCCATTGTATATATATATACATACCACATCTTCTCTATCCATTCATTAGTCAGTGGACATTGGGGTTCTTTTCATAATTTGGCTATTGTTGATAATGCTGCTATAAACAGTGGGGTGCTGTACCTCTTCAAATCTGTATTTTTATATCCTTTGAGTAAATACCTAGTACTGCAATTGCTGGATTGTAGGGTAGTTCTATTTTTAACTTTTTGAGGGGGCTCCATACTGTTTTTCAGAGTTGCTGCACTGTTTGCATTCCCATCAACAGTGCAAAAGGGTTCCCCTTTCTCCACATTCTTGCCAACGTCTGTTGTATCCTGAGTTGTTAACTTTAGCCATTCTGACGGATGTGAGGTGGTATCTCATCATGGTTGCCCCTAGTTTCTTCTAACTTGATTCTGTCTTTCACTTTTCCTAATGTCCGCTTTCTAAAACAAAATGTGATCATGTCAGAGCCTTAAAAGGGTATGTTTAAAAGGACGCAGTGGCTCTTCATTGCCTACAAAATAAAGATAAACTACTTCACGCAAATAACACACAAAGTCTTCTTGCCAAAACAACTGAAGCTGAATTTACTCAAACCTCTAGCTCTAATTAGTTTACAGGATATGTGGCAAAAGAGGAGTGTGTTAAATGACACATCAGAGCTGCATCAACCAGATCCGAAGTCAGAATTCTACAAAACAAATGACCACATTACTTGAAGAGATAAATAGCATTTTAGAAAAGCAAGAGAGAAAAACTGTTATAGATTAAAATAGACTGAAGACACGTCAGCAAATGTACCGTATGGATGTCTTAGAGGCAACATGGCTGAGTATTAGATGATATATTAAGGAATTATCATTAAGTTTATTAGACATATACACAAAGTGTAAAGATTTTGTTTAAGTTCTTTTCCATCAGATGTACATTCTGAAGCATGAATAATGAATTTACTTTAAAATATTCCAAAGATGAAGGTGGTAAGAAGGAGAGAGATGAAGCAAAATTTACATGTTGATAATTGATGAAGCTGGATGATCAGTACAAGTGCTCATTTCACTAATCTCTACCCTTGTAGATGTTTGAAAATTTCCATAACAACAACAATTCTTTAAAAACCCTCATTTGTGGTACTCAAAATGGTTAACAACCCTGCCTTAGAATACCTTGCTAGACTTACCTTTCGACGTTCCCCATCCTGACCTCCAGGTAGTACTTAACCTGCCAAGCACTTGTGTACTAGGTCTGGGCTCCTAAAGACATTCCTACACACCCTGGTCTTTATTCTGGAACAATCCAGATTACCTCTCTTCAGATAAACTAGATATCTCCCAGCAGCTACATAACTACCTACTGATTGCTCTTTGCAACTATGCTGTCACTCTGGCATGCTCTGAACACAGGACTACTGGCAAGTTCGGAAAATGCAAAACATAACAATGTGTTTCAGTTTGCATGGCAAACTTAGAAAAGTGGTTTCAGATTATCTAATCTTTATTTTGTAAATGTTGAACTGTGAATCTACAACTTCAGCTGATATAAAATGACAAAAACTTAAATGAAATGTTGAATTACTTCTCATTGAGTGCAGATTTTAGAAAAAAAAAAAAAAAAGATACTATCCAAGTAAAACCAGAGATGGAAAATACTTACCTATCACAGGGACTTCTTCATCAAATGGCAACTATACCAGTGGATATGTGTCCTTTTTAAATAAATTAAAAAAAAAAAAAGATCACTTTAAGAGCAAAGGAAAAGTACTTAAGGAGAAATATTGACAAACATTTCAAATACAGGAGGCAGATAGCTGTTGGTCACACAGAAACAATCCATTTCATTATCAGTAAAGTAGGTGAATGAATCCTGTGGGACTATGAATAGCAAAACAAATTATTGTGACCTGCTAAAACTAATGAATAAAGTAAGAACATTGTAAAAATAGAATATAGCAAGACAGAGCCATAGCAAGACAGAGCCAGACTGCAAATATCCCAAAGAAATTGCTGGGATCTTAGAGGATAGATTTTTTTTTTTTTTTTTTTTTTTGATAATACATAGCCAAAACAGGAGAAGATACCTGGCTAAAGACACCCTTATCTTCCATCCCAGAGACAGAAATATTGCATTTCGGGTTGTAATGGGTTTCTGAAACTTGAAAATCCAGGAATTACTGACATATTTCTGTCTTTTCCACCTTACTGTTCCCAGGAAACTATATTGCACAGAATTATTTAAATCAAATGATACAAGAGGTTAATAGGATGATAAATCAGAAAAAAAAAAAAGGTTGAAGATACCTTGTGAAATAGATTTCACATGTAGAGGTACAATAAAATCACCTGAGAAATTGCAAAAATTTAGACCCCTACTCTTTACTACTGATCTTTTGTGTCTGAGTATGCCGAGATGGGTCTTTGCAATATTTATACAATTTCCCAACTGATTCTCATTTTCTAGCCCATTTTCTGTTTACTTTTAGGCCATCTCAGATAAATGAGAACGTTTTCTCTTTTAGATGCTATGGCAGGGAATAAATATCAATAACTCCCTTCAGTAAGCATTTTAAAAATTAACATTGGCACATCTATGTATTCTAATATGAATCTTCTTATAAGGAAAATGAACTGATTTTTTTTCTGCTCTTAATGGCTATGGAAAATAATTTATTACAGTGCTCCTTTTGCTATCTTGCAGAGACTTATCTTAGGTCTACTCTTTTTTGTACCCTTCTGCTCAAAAACATCTAATTATTTTAACCTTCCCATTAGGTTCTATTCTCCAAGTCATCTTCTTTACTCCCTTGAGAAAGTCACTCACAAAGCAAGAATACATGTTGATTCTCTGGTTGAACAATTAATGTTTTGATCCAGAGTTTTATGCTTAGATGGTTCAGTGTAAGCCTATTTTATAGATGTTAATGCAATTAACAACAGGGCTTTATAGAAGTCGCATCACCAAGATCCAAAGTGTTATGCATTTTACAGGAAGGAAAATGACATTGACTCTGACAAAGTTAGCACCCACCTGTGAGGCTTCTTTGGAAGTCACGGGAATAAGCAACACTGGATATTGTCAGCTTTTTCAGCCTATGGATACACTAAATATCTGGGCCCTAAACTCCTAACATTTCATTGAAGGAGAAGTTTATTAGGCTGTCTAGTTATATATGTAGACAAAAAACTTGTGTCTCAAAAACAAAATGTGGATGCACTGTCTGCAGAACACAGATTCAGGTTATCTGATTCTAGTCTTTCAATATCTTTGAGAGATGTAAGTAATTGATAGACATATAAATTCTCTCCCGTCTGGCTGAAGTTCAGTTGTCTTCCTTACACCCTGTGGAAAAACTAGTTTTCTCTCCATTTGCATATTTTCTTCAATATTCCTGATCTATAAATATTTGTTTTTTGGATTCCTTTTTAAACCGTGATAGCATCTGCCTGGTTCCCTTGTGAGTTAAATACAATCTTTAATGTGTGTTCTTTTATATACATGAGAGTTATAATTTAGCCTTCCCCTGAAAATTATCTCCTCACAGATATCATCTAGTGTGAATTGTGTATATTTTAAGTTTTACTGACACTAATTAGATAACTCAGTGTCAAATATTTGAAGGCTTTTTTTGTCTAACTTTTAGAGGCCATACTATCATAAATACTATATTGCATATTTGATTTTGGTTTTATAAAAGGACAAAAAGAAACTTGAATTACAAATGGCAGAAAGGGCATTTGTAATTAGGTTTTGATGCAAGCAAATGAACTACTCAGGGATGTTATTTAGTCACACAGTTCACTGGGATTGTCCTTATGTCTTTGCTACACTTGGATCTCTCGTTTCCCATAACGACTCTACTAAACGTTCACCTCCCTGTAAGCCCTCCACTACAACTCTCTTTTCATGCTCAGCAAAGAAAACCAATGCTTTTAGCTGTATGATTCTGAAGAATATTCATATTGAGAAAAAGAATTGGAGATCTTCACGTATCCAAAGCCTGCGTAGTTGCCACCACAACCACCGTGGGCAACCGTTTGTCTTCCCTGTGGGCTAGTTCAGAAAGGTTGCCATAATAAAATACCACAGATGGGCGGTTAAATGACAGAAATGTAATGTCTCACAGTTCCGGAGGCTGTGACCAAGGTGTTGGCAGGTTTGGTTTCCCCTCAGGCCTCTCTCCTTGGCTTGCAGATAGCCACTTTCTTCCTGTGGCCTCCTGCAGACTTTTTGGGGTGCACATTTATCCCTGGTTGTCTCTCCTGTGTCCTAATCTCCTCCTAGGACGCCAGTGACATTGGAGTAGGACACACCCTAATGACCTCATGTTCATTTAGTTACCTCTTTAAAGGCCCTACCTCCAAATACTGCCACATACATACTGAGGTCCTCAGTTTAGGGCTTCAACATATGAATATTGGGGGGGGCACAATTCAGTCCATAACAACCTGTCTCCCCTTCTCTGTATCCGAGTTAAAAGCAAACACTGGTCTGTTTCTCTTCTGTCTGTCATACCCAAAGGAAACTGCTCAGTTGGGCTCATCAATGAGGTTTTAATTTAATTTTTTTTTTTGAAATAACTTTACACTTATAATACTTCACACTGTCATAATACTATGAACTAACTTATAAGCCTTTTTCAGATTTCATGAGTTTTTCCATTCCCACTCCAGTTTTGATGTCCCTTTCTGTTCCAGGCTGCACACCAGGATCCCACATTGCATCCAGTCATGTCTCCTTATCTTGGGCCATATAACAATCTTTCCTTGTCTTTTATATCCTTAACAATTTCTAACATTTTGGATGAGATAATTTGTAAAATGCCCTTCAAAGTTTATCTGTTGTTTTCTAATTATTAGACTGAGGTTATGTATTAGCTTATATATTATGGCAAGAATACTACGGAAGTGATGCTTGCTTTTCATTCTGTCATAACAAGGAGTCCATGATATCCATATGCCTCATTACTGGTAGTATTAACCTTGGTCATTTGGTATATTAGGTTTCTAGGGCTGCTATATCAATTTACATAAACCTGGGGGCTTGAAACAAAGAAACTGATTGTCCCACAGTTCTGGAGGCCAAAAATCCAAAATCAAGTATTCATTCCCTCTGGAGGCTCTGAGGGAGAATCAGAGCTTCTGGTGATAGCCAGCCATCCTTGGTGTTCCTGGGCTTGTAGCTGCATCACTCCTATCACCATGTTGGTCTTCATATGGTCCTCTTCTGTGTCTATGGCTCTTATCTTCCCGTCATTTTAAGGACACCAGTAATTGAATTTAGGGTCCATCAGGAATCCAAGGAGGTTCTCATCTTGAAGATACTTAATTAAATCTGTAAAACCCTATTTTGAAATGAGGTCGTATTCACAGGTACATTAGGTTAGGACTTGGATATATTTTAAGGGCAGAGGGGAACAAATCTCACCTAAAGTTGCCATTCTTTCATTTCTAATAAATAAATATCTTGAGGGAGGTATTTTGGGACTATGTAACTATCTTGTTTCTCCACAAACTTTCCACCTACTAATTTTTCAGCCATTAGTTGATCTTGCCTGTTGTTCTAATAGTGATGTTCTACTCTTCTCATTCTTTCTGCATGCATTTATTAGAATTCTGATGTAAAAAACAAAGCTCAATCTATCATCTATCTATCTATCTATCTATCTATCTATTATCAGTATTGTGGTTGCCAGATTTTACAAAGAAAAATACAGAATATCCAGTTAAATTTTAATTTCAGCTAAACAATGAAAATTTTCTTGTATGAGTATGTTCCATGTATTTTGAAACATACTTATATACAAAATATTCATTGTTTATCTTAAGTTCAAATTTGATTCTGTGTCCTATATTTTATCTGGCAACTCTATTCAGTATAGACACATAGGTATGTAGTCTGTTCTGTGGGTTGTAATCTAATACTATCATTATTTATTTTGTGCTCAAATTGTTCTAGCTTTGACCATTGAAGTTATTTTATATTGGTTTCGATACCCTTTCATGAAGTTCCCATTTTTTTGGATCCCTTTTTTATCGTCTGACATCACAAAATGCTCTAGGCTTATCTTGTATTCTCAGAGTCCTAATTCCTTTTAATGAAGAATGGTATTTAGGAATCAAGATCTGGGCTGAAGGCATATTCATTGCTATTGGGCTGTCATTGTTTCAAGGACCTCTCAGCAGTCAGAGCTTGGAAATGTATACATGCATATTACACATGCATAGACACATACATTAGATTTATTTCTGACCTCCCTATATGTGGTAGGTGGAATATTGGCCCCCCAAAAATGCCCATGTCCTAATACCCAGAGCCTCTGAATTTGTTACCCTTACATGGCAAAGGGGAATTTCCAGGTGTGATTAAGTTAGGGATTTTGAGATGGGGAGATGATCTGGATGGTCCCAACGTAAACACAAAGATTCTTAGATGTGAAGGAAGGGGGCAGGAAAGATCAGAATCAGAAATTTAAAGATGCTATGCTTGGCTTTGAAGGTGGGAGAGGGAAGCCAGAAACCTAGGAATGTAAACAGCCTCTAGAAGCTAGAAAAGGCAAGGAAATGGATTTTCCTCTAGGGCTTCCAGAGGTGAATGCAACACTCCCAACACTTTGATTTTAGTCCAGTGCACCCCCTTTTGGACTTATAACCTCCAGAACTACAAAATAATAAATCTGTATTGTTTTAAGCCACTAAATTTGTGGTTATTTGTTATAGCAGTAACAATGAGTTCCTACTGATTTCTCCAGTTCTGATCTAACAACACAGGGTTCCATCATGCCTTTCTCCTTATTTGTAAATTCTTTCTCCAACAATGAGAAACCTATCTATCATTGTCTATAGTATACTGACTTATATGTTCAACTCTACTATGCACATAAATTAGTGTCATAATTTCTAACCCATACTCTGTACGAAACCCTTTCACTAACTAGAGTACATCATTTATGTATAGTGTATTTTGTATTTAGCCTTTTATGCTCCAGTCAAAATACTGTTTTCCAAAGAAATATACATTATTTTCTTCCCCACCTCCTTCAGTTGTTATATTATTTATTTATATATTATTATTTAGTTAGATTTACTTACTATAATTTACATATTATTTATTTTAGTTTCCACCTCCCATCTTGGTTGACATTTTATTAATTTCACATACAGTAAAATTCACTATTTATAGGATACATAAATGGGTATCGATAAATGTATAGGGTCAAGTATCTTCCAACACAGATACAATATATAAGTGTTCCATAGCCTCAATATTTCCTTATCCCATTCATTTGTACTTAATCCTACCTCTTACCCGTGGGAACCATGCATTTGTTTTTCTTCCCTGTAATTTTGTATTTTTCAAAATATAATGTAAATTAAATCATCAATATGTAACTTTTCAGGCCTGGCTTCTTTCAGTTAATAAGAGCATTTAAAACTCACTCATGTGATTGTGTGAATCAATAGTTTGTTCCTTTTTATTGCTGATAGTACTCCATCATATGTATATACCACAGTTTATCCACTCACTTACTGAAAGACATGTGGTTGGTTTCCACTTTTGAGGGATTATGCCCTAGGGTTTACAATATCTACTTTTAATTAACCAGTTAAATCAATAATAATTTCCATTTCAATTGTAGTGAAAGAAACATGACACTATACTCCCCATTTCTTCTTCCTATCCATTGTTCTACTTTTTCCATATATTTTGCTTTTACAACAGCTATAGCCACATAATGTGTCAGTACTAATTTTGTTTTAAACAGTCACTTCATTTTTGGAGCAATTAAACTAAGAGAAAATGAAAATGAATGACTTATTTTAACTTTATTGGATTTCCAGTACTGCTCACGTATTTGTATAGATTTCATTTTCTGTCTGGTATCATGCTCCTTCTGCCTGAACTACTAACTTTAATTTTTTTGTAAATTAGGTAGGAGAAATGTCCTCTCTTAAACATATTATTCATAGATGAGGTCCTGAGATTTTTGGTAAAAGAGGGAAAGAAAAACAGAGGAAGAATGAAGGCGAAAAAGTTTATTTCAGCCTAATTTCTCTAAAATCTATGGTGTGATATATTTCATATGAACTCTTTCTATTGTTATAACATTTTATAAAATTATGTGGTGCATTTGGTTTCATAAAGTTAATCCATGGTATCTTACATATTATAGTTGTATCATCTCCTCCTACAAAGTAATAGTTCATGTTTAAAACATGTCATATACATACAGGTCTAACATACTGCTATGTGTATATAAATATATACACAATATGCATCAATCTATAAAGACACACACAAAACTGTTTACTACTTAAGCATGTAAATGAGATTGAGGGTTGAAAGGGCAGTTTTACTTATAATCTGTGTGTTTTCATATTCTTTGGATTTTATTATTAGCATATATTGTATACATTTCTTCAAAATAGAAAAATTGTATTTTCAAAAGTATGGAATATTATCCAGCCATCAAAAAACCCCCAAAATCTTGCCATTTGCAACGACGTGGATGGAACTAGAGGGTATTATGCTAAGTGAAATAAGTCAATCAGAGAAAGACATGTATCATATGATCTCACTGATACGAGGAATTCTTAATCTCAGGAAACAAACTGAGGGTTGCTGGAGTGGTCGGGGGTGGGAGGAATGGGGTGGCTGGGTGATAGACATTGGGGAGGGTATGTGCTATAGTGAGTGCTGTGAATTGTGTAAGACTGTTGAATCACAGACCTGTACCTCTGAAACAAATAATATATTATATGTTAAAAAAAAAAAAAAAAGAAGATAGTAGGAAGGGAAAAATGAAGGGGGGGAATCGGAGGGAGAGATGAACCATGAGAGACTATGGACTCTGAGAAACAAACTGAGGGTTCTAGAGGGGAGGGGGATGGGGGGATGGGTTAGCCTGATGATGGGTATTAAAGAGGGCATGTATTGAATGGAGCACTGGGTGTTATACTCAAACAATGAATCATGGAACACTACATCAAAAACTAATGATGTAATGTATAGTGATTAACATAACATAATAAAATAAAATTTAAAAAAAAACACATCAAATTGGTTTTTCCTCCAATGTATAAACAATGCTGCACAAAAACTATATAATTTCTAAAATCTAAGACTGCTTATAATGTACATTCTCTAAGGTTAGAAGCATTAGAAATTGTAGGTTCTATCCCTCTTGTTTTTATAGTTTTTAAATAACATAATCATTCAAATTTTTTAATTATTTCAAATCATTAGTCCTTAAAGAATTATCCTACATTTACTGACTCAGACAAAATAATGATGGAACCAAAGAGTACATTAGTCAGTTATGACTACTGACTAAACAATTAAAAGTAATCTGCTTTCTTAAAAATAGGGGGACTGATATTCAGCACATTTGTTCTTTTCCTGTTTTGTCTGATTTTGTATTGCAGATCTCTAAAATTTGCTCCAGAATCTTTCTTGTCCATCTGGAACCATCTTTGAATACTATATCATTGCTGGGCCTCACTCTAATGATTTAGTGGACATATAAATCATTAGAAACACCGATCTGGCTGATGATGCATTTGAGTAATACATCATCAGAAAAAGGTGCTGAGATGATATATTACCCCAAAGATGGCGCTGTGTAGAATAGAATCCAGGAAGACTTCTAGTAGCTGCATAGAGCACTTCATTTAAAAAAAACATTCACTCTCTTTTGGCTAAATTTTAATCCATCATTAAATATCTTGTTACAAGACTTCCACTCTAACCATTTGTTCCTAAAATCAGACATTCCAGGAAATATATCACAGTTTTGAGGGAAAATTATTCTTTCTTGTCAAGAAATGCCTTGATGTGGTATTTTGGACTTTTATTGAATATTAATTTTCTACGTCTCTCAGTGATAATATGTAAGACTGTATAATACAGAGATGTTTTTCATCATCAATATTAATAATCATTTTGCATACTCTAAAATAGCAATACTAGAATAATGTGACTCAAGAGACATATCTACAATCATTATTAACCCAGAGCCACATAACTCCCACATGAAGCATAGTATTTAAAATAGTATAATTTCAAAATAAGTTCTCTGGACCTGTGGATTAAATTTGAGTCTTATATAGCTTGAGAGCCAGAGTTCATCAATCTCTTAATATTTAATTATTATTCACTCTATTGATTTTCTATTTGAGAGAAATATTGTACCGTATTTTTCATACTGATTCACGTCTGCACTCTAAAATTGAATAGACAAGTTTTTGTTTTGTTTTGTTTTTAAATAAAAAGGAGCAATGTGGCAAATGAAATAAGCACCCTTTTGCACTTTTAGTATTAATATAAAATGATATAATCACAACCTTGTGCCAAAGCCTTACTCTGATGTGAAAAGAAATGTCTTATAAGTTTTGTGGATTTCTCCTCTCTGATGATTCTGATGCATGTGTAGATTTCTTAATCACTGTTCTAAAGCATCTGAATGCCTTGGATTTCAGGGGGAAAACTTGACCCTTTGATCCTAAAGAAAGAAGAATTTTTTTTTATTTCTCCTCCAACAAACTCACTCTTACTCTGCCCAATCCAGTTCCCATCTAATTCCTGCCCAAAACTGGTGGGCAGAAAACATAACCATTCTTTTCAGGATAAATATTGCCTTCTACTCAAAAAGAAATATTTTCCCTCTTGACCTACTGTGGATGATTACAATAGCCGGAGAGTACATCCAAGAGTATGAGTGTTAAATTACCTAACGTGAACACCCATAATCATGATCCCATGCTGTGTGGCAGTTACTTCTTCCTTGTTAGGGCAGAAGTCAGCTTGTCCCAGCCTGCCTGTGATGGTCTCACCATCTCCTTTCAGGACATATCTCATCCTTTAAGGATAAGCAAAAATTTTCAGGCCTAGATAGCTCAAATCCAGAGCAACAACAATAATACTGAATATTTGTATTATATAATCTAAGGAGTCTTAGTTCTGTGATAAATATTCACCTGTTTTCATTACTAAGCAGAACTTTTAACATATTCATTTACAAATTCTCCATTTTGTTTACTTTCAAACCACTCAAGTCTTTTCCAAGGACAATAGAGGGTATTTACTTTAAATCTGCTTGATTAAATGACCTGATAAAGTGATTCTCCTCATATAAAGAAGCTGTTAGCTTGAAAAGGTAAATTCCAATCTTCTTTTTAGATGGTAGAAAATACTTATGACTTTGAAATTGGCAGTTTTTCCTGCCAGGCTCCACAGGATGTCTCATTATACAAGCTTCAGGGAAGAAATTTAGACAGTTTTTTTAAAAGGCTAAGAATGCTTTTACACACAGGCACAATAATTCCTCTATGAGGAATACTAAACAAATAATCCAAAATACAGGAAAAGCTACCCTCAAATATATGCATAGAAATATTATTGACAATAATGAAATAATAGGAACAATCTAAGTGTCCAACAATAGGGGACTGCAGGCAAACCACAGGGAAAATCTTTTTAGCTAATGTTAGAATATCTCTTGGTTTTCAATAGCAGAATTTCATATAATATACTTTTCTTTCTTTCATTATAATGTTTGTCAGTCATTATAGAGGAAAATTTTTTATTTGTATCTTTAAAACACGATAAGACATTTTTAACAAAATGTTATTTGGGAAAATCTTGCTACGTTCCGAATAGATCAGTATTTGGTTACACATTTGGACATTTGGAAAAACGTGCTGAGTCCAAAGAGGCAGATACCTCATAGATGTGGCTGGCCATAGGAAAATATTGCATGATTGGATCCAGTGTGCTGCTATAATGAACTTTTCTTTAAAAAATAGCTTGATATTGCTTTTGCATCTCACAAAGAAACTTATGACTATAATTGGATCCAGTGTGCTGCTATAATGAACTTTTCTTTAAAAAATAGCTTGATATTGCTTTTGCATCTCACAAAGAAACTTATGACTATAATTCACATGTTGATGTGTTACTCAGATTTCTTTATTTTTTAGGGATGATCATGTAGTATTTTGTGTATTTTAGAGTTATATAAATATTATAGTATATGTATCTTTTATAATTGGCTATTTTCACTCAATGTTATAATTTTGCAATATCTCCATGTTGTCATATATAAACCTAGTTCATTCATTTTAACTAGTATATTATATTCTATAGTAGGAATAAACCTTTCCTCAATATATGGATGATTAATTTTTCATTTTTTAAACACTTTAAAACATTGACTATTATAATAAACATTTTTGTACATCTCCCTCCTTCTAGGATACATACTCATAGTAATGTTGCTGAGTTAAAGGGAGCCAGGAATTTCATTCCCTTTGGGTGATCATGAGCCCCAACCTGTGGTGCCAGTGGAGACCATATAGGTTGCCTAGAGTTCCACCTCTATCCAAAAGTAACAAAGCACCTCTCTCCTACTCACTGGGGTGGTATCACAGAAGACTAGTGGAGAGTCAGGACTATCACCGCTGCCCAGATGTAGTGAGGCCACTCTTCTACGGTGTCAGTAGAGGCCATTTGGGGAGTAGTACTGAAGCACTCCAACTCCTCCAGCCATGGAAGTAAAAAGGAGGTTAGTGGGGAGTCAGAACTCTACCTCTGTCCAGCAGTAATAGGAGTCTCTGCCTTGGGTGTGAATGGAATCTGAGTGGAGATCCTGGGCTTCTATGCTGCCTAACAGCAACAGGGCAGAGCACCCTTCCCCCTTCCAGCAGACAGAAGTCAGAGGAAGGCAACTAAAACAGGTTTAATAAGCCCCAGAGTGTGATAACATAATACTTGAAAAAAGTCTAAGTTCCAGTAGAAAACCAGTTGGTATACAAAGAACCAGGAAGATCTCAAAGTGAATGGAAAAGGACAATCAATAGATGTCAACACTGGGATGGCAAGAAATGTTAGCATTATTTAACGATTTTAAAGCAGTTATTATTTAAAAAAAATGCTTCAGTGAGCATTAGGAACAAGTGAAACCATAATAAACAAACAATAATTAAAAATAATAAAATAATAAACATAATAATAAAAAACAAAACAACAAAAACATAATAAACAAAAATTTTAGAACAATAACTAAAATTAAAAACTCAATGTATAGGCTCAATAGTGTAATGAAGAAGAAGATGAAAGAATGAGTGAACTGGAAGATATAGAACAATAGAAATTACCTAATATGAACAACAGAGAAAAAATAGACTTAAAAAATTATGAACAGAGCCTCAGGGATCTGTGGGACTACAGCAAAAGACTAGTGTGACCTGGATGAATCTCCAGAGAATTATGGGGAATAGAAAATATAAAACAAACAAACAAACAAAAAACAAAAAACAATCTCAAACGAATATATACTGTGTGAGTCTGTTTATATAACATTTTTTAAATTTAAAAGAAATATATATAGAGAGAGAGAGAAAGAGAAATGGAGAACAGATTAGTGGTTGCAGGAGTTTAAAAGGGGGCCAGGCTGGGAGAGGAGTAGGTATGGCTATCAAAGGGCAATATTAAGGGATCCTTGTGGTGATAGACATTTTATATCTTGACTCTATCAGTGACAATATACTTGTTAGGCTAGTATACCATAGTTTGTTAATTTCTTTAGGAGAGACTCCAAGTGCAATCACATTGAGGATTAGGTTGCAACATATGAACTTTGGGGAGACACATTCAGTTTATGGCAAGTGTAGAGCCTATATTGTTGCCAAGAAGAGTTATGCTCAGTCAGTGCTGGATGGTGCATTTCAACAGACTTCAATCATTTATTAGATGAAAATGGATTTTCTTTGCTGATTAGATTTGAATTTTTTAAAATTATTAATGAGATTAGACTTTTTATGTTTCTTATATTTACATGTTCACATATTTTATTTATATTTTTATATATTTATCTGACCTTTAAATAAATTAAATATGAGGCCCTGTTCAGCCTATATTTGGACTCATTGTTATCCTTATTAACTCATATGAGCTATACATTTTTTAAGGATTTTTATTTCTTGACAATAATTTTGTAAATATTTTTCATTTTTTTAGTTTGTCTTGTGATTCTGTTTATTTTTTTTTAAGTGGGTGTCTTTGATGCAAGGAGATTTAAAAGAACTATGTTCAAAACAATTTGTTTCCTCTGTGATTTCTTCCATCAATCTGAGGTATAGAAAGTCCTCACCTATCCCATGATATGACAAAATGTTCAATTATATTTTATTTGGAAGTTTCACAGGTTTTTTAAAAATCTTACATTTTAACCTCTCTAGAGTTTATTTTGGTCTAAAGTGGAAATCTCAAATGATAACTTTTTTCATGAGAGCTAAGGCAAAGAAGTACTTGCTCCCAGAACAGTTTGTAAGGTCATATATCCTTTTCTAAATTATTAAAATTAGTGAGGTCTACTTCAGCATGTGGTTCTTTTTAAAATTTAATCCATTAATTAATTGATTTTAAAAATTTGAGTATAGTTGACACACAATATTACTTTAGTAACTTAGTGATTTGACTTACCACAAGCTACTGTCTGTTCTGTTACATCGCTATTACAATACAGTTGACTGTATTCCTTATGTGCCTTTTATTCCTGTGACTTACTCATTCCATAACTGGAGGCTTATGTATCTCCCTCTACCCTTCACCCATTTTGCCTAAACACCCTCCCGTGCTACTGGCAACCATGTTTGTTCTCTGTATTTATAGGTCTGATTCTGCTTTTTGTTTGTTCATTCATTTCTGCTATTGTAATACTGTAGACACTTTCACTGGTATCATACTTTCATGATTCTCCCTCATACATGTATTTAGATACCTGGTAGAGTTTGTCCTCCTTTTCCTCCTGAACAAAAGCCTTGCTTTTCAAATTTTCTTTGCCACTCTTGTTTGCTCAAGTGTTTTAAAAAGCTAAATAAACATCGTAACATGAACTTAGTTTTTAATGTTTATATGTACAAACAAGTATATATATCATGAGAATTAATCATCTGCTTAAGAAAAATAGTTTCTTAAAACTTCATGAATCCTCATTATTCAGGGCAAGAGAAGATAATTTCCTGATAAATTTTTGAAGTATTTCTACATATTTGGAATGTTTATTTTACTTAGGTAATTTTGGCAACTTATAACTTATGCAGAAAAATAACCATTTTACTGATTTTGAAGTTTATCTTGGAAAAGTTTTATATAGTACTTTCTAAAATTATCCATGCATACTTCATTCTAAATTTTATTTCAAAATTTTAAAACGTATTTTCTTTTAAATTAATTATATTTGTGAAGGCTTTGAATATACTATTGAATTTTTTCAAAAGAATTAGTTTATGCTTCCATTTACCAAACCTAATTACCATGAGTTACTCTGCTGCATTTGTTTCTAATTAATGTTAATATTTAGTATTTTATTCATAATCAATGTATAAATGACCATGTTATATATAATTCATATGTAATGCATTAAGTATGTAAAATATATAATTGTATATAATTATTTCTAATTTACTCAATTGTACACTTAGTTTTTAAGATAAGTATTTTGCTTATAAATTACATACTATTTATATATCACATATATAAATCATTTTTTCAAAATTTAATACTCAATAATCTAATTTATTATGTTGAATAAAGACCAAGGTCTTAATCATTTAGATAAATTCTGTAACTTTTGATGCTCCCAGTTTAGTGCATATTCAAGGGTTTTAATGTATTTTTAGAATGCATGTAGGTACATGAAAATTTAACATTCAACTTTTGTGATTTTGTTTGTTTACTTAATATGTAATATTAATACTTGTGGTTTGGGAATGGCCTTTTTAAAGAATTGGTGGTGGTTTCCTTAGTGGCATAGCATATTATCATATTTTTAAAATATTCCAAGCCTGCTTCAAATGTTGAATGCTCCATAAATGTGTATGTGTAAGTATACATACATAGGTGAATAGGTAGATAGGCAAAAATATAATTTTAATATATGAAAGAGTAACATGTTAAGTTACATTCTGTGATCTATTCATTGTTAATTGCTAAAGAGATAAGCTTGTAGAAAATAAATTATGGAAACTATAAATTAAAGACTACAAACCTCTTGAGGACTTGTTCAGTGTGATAGAGGCATTTTGTAATATTCCTATTTATCACTGTAAGAAACTGGAATCACATTTAAGAATTGTTAGTACTGAGAATTGTTTTCTGCTAAAAGTTGACATTAGTAAGGTACAAATACAGAACATAAGGAAAATTAATTTCTCCCTTCAGTTAAGTACATTATATAAGCCTTTTAAATTAATTTTAAAAAATAAATTTATTTGTGCAGTTCCAATGCACATGAATAAATATAATTCCTTATACTGAAATTGGGATTTCCTTCTGTTTGAAGGAGGTGTCCAATCACTTAACATTTTTTTCCCCAACTGCATGCAGTTTGACTATTTCCCAGAAGGACATTTCCTTTAATTTCCTTTTGGATTATCTAGCTCTCCAGGTTTAAATTTAAAGTTTAAAAGAACCATTTGATTTTAATAACTTTTATGTGTAGTGCTCCATTGAATTTGGGCTTTAGCACATAGAACTACTTTTCCATAAGGTGATTTCTAGTAAATCCCTGTGTGTAAAAGCAAGATAAACACACATCACTGAGTTTGTTATTGCAATTAAATTATTGGATTTTTGAATTTGAATATGTTTTGAGTGTTGAAAAGCATGAAGAGCCTGTTTTCTCATGTCGGTCATGGACACTTTTCTGACATTTAATAACTTGAAATAAGCCTGCCAATATTCTTAAATGTTTGAGAATATGAAAATGCTACATATTTCATATAGGGAAAACAAATTCAGTAAACCACGTTTGCTTAATAGCAACCTAGATAAACTCTTCCACAGAGTTCATTTTGTGAAGTCTAAATTCTTCTTTAAAATACTCCAATTTTGATTTTCCCATTAAAATATTTGCCCTTTTATACAAATCTTCTTTATATGATGTTTCGCTTATTTTGCTCAGACTAAATTTGACTAAATTTGCTCTCACTAAAATCTTCTTGCTAATGACCATTCATGTACACCACTAAACATGAGCTATATGTACTCTACCAGTACTCCTGATGAATGTACATTTTAGCATCAAGTGGGTAGTAGAGCTAACTTATCTCTTCATATATATAGTCATTCATTTATTCAATGTCATTCATTTATCCAGAAAATCACTTATACAGTTATGCAAAAATATTTATTCTCTTGATGAAACACTACCATGTATTAGATACCATGTTGATCTTGAAAAAACTTTTAAGCCAAATTTTTCCTGTATAGTGACCATGAGTAGACAGTGTGAGCTTCTAGAATTATAGACTTAAATGCATCTTTCTCAAAACTTACTTCCCCTACAACCAATACAACCAATACTCTGCATGAAGCCAGACACTTCATTGACGCTGTTCTTACTGCAGTTTTCTTAATTTTGTGAGAATGTGTATGTGTGTATGCATGCATGAGAAAGAGAGAGAGAGAGAGAAGTGATGTGGTAGTTACTTTTATTGTTCACAACATAGGTATGAGTACATATGAGAGCAGTAGATTCTCAATTGACCTTAGAATTCCATCTTCCAAATGATAAACTGAAAAAAATACTAAGAAGAAATTACATGTTACTGGGGGTTTACTTGAGGGGGGGAGTAAAATGTTAACAAAACATTCTATGTTTAAAATTGTTTAGGAATAATAATTTTTATATGATTTTATTTATTTGACAGAGAGAGAGAGCACAAGCAGGGGGAGCGGCAGGCAGAGGGAGAGGGAGAAGCAGGCTCCCTGTGGAGCAGGGAGTCTGATTTGGGGCTCGATGCCAGGGCTCTGGGATCACGACCTGAGGCGAAGGCAGACGCTTAACTGGCTGAGCCACCCAGGTGCCCCTAGGAATAATAATTTTACAAGAAAATATCAGAAGAGCGATAACATTTTTTTGAGTTATGATTTCTGTTCAGGAGGCAGTGTGCTAGGTAGCCCCTCCGAAGTATTGTATGTGATAGCTCTTACATTTATTAAGAAAAATTAGGTTACACATAGTACATACAGCTAGTGGGATAGTATTGGTCTCAAAGCATGTGCCATTTTTGCTGATAGGTAATTAATTCTATTATTCCTCTTTTTTTTTTGTACTTAATTCCAGAGATATATTAAATCTCTAATGCAAACAATTTAGGTAATAACAGACACTATACTTCTTGGAGAGACAAAATTAGCTCCTATTTTGAGAATTAAGCAAATTAATTCTTTCTCTCTTCTGATTGGTAAGTCCTTTGTTATTCTTACATTTTACGTAGACTTGGGTTGAGAATGATGTTGCCACTGCACTATAAGTTGGCACAGGTTTTTTACATACTTCATGAGAGTTATTTTTTGTTGTGGTATTATTATTCTAAATAAATTGATGCCCTTTGCTTTTCTTCTTTCATCTTTAAATTAAACAAATATCCACATGGTATCTTCTCTCTGAGAGGGACTGCATAAGTCACTCTGCTTTGCCTCAGAGGAATGTAAAGGTGAACACAATGGTTGATATCAGTGCCTGAATGGTGGTACAAAAAACTATGGACAAAGGGAAAAGTAATTCTAACTTGGTGGATAATGTGCACTTTTTTTTTTTTTTTTGAAAAATGGCTTGAATAAAACCTTGAAACACAGACATTGGAAAAGCAAATACCAATTAATTAATATGTATTCAATTCCTACTACAGTTTAGATTGTGCTAAGGATACTTATCTATACAACTGAAGAAACAAAAGTATCAGACTACACAATTCTTGGGTACCCTAACTGAGAACGATTTTGATGGAGAAAAAAAATCCTATCTGTGCTAGTTTTAAATAAGAAAATACACTAGAGGGACGCCTGGGTGGTTCAGTCGGTTAAGCGTCCACCTTCGGCTCAGGTCATGGTCCCAGGGTCCTGGGTCGAGTCCTGCATCAGGCTTCCTGCTCAGTGGGGAGTCTGCTTCTCCCTCTCCCTCTGCTGCTCCCCCTGCTTGTGGTTTCTCTCTCTCTCTGTCAAATAAATAAATAAAATCTTTTAAAAAAAGAAAGAAAGAAAATACACTAGAAATTTCACAAAATTTTAGAAACTTAAATTCAGGAAGTACTACATGGCCCTAAAAGAGACTAGAACCAGAAATTGGAAACATCAAAATGAATGCAACGGTCTTCTGTTTTCTAAGGTTTGTTACCTCTAAGGTTTGTTCAAAATTTTATTTTCTTTCTTATGTCCACCCTTCTCTGCTAACCTCCAGCTCAATACCAATAAACTGGAGTCTACATTCTAAATTCTAATTCCCAGGAGGGAAAATATGATGGATACAGCTTAGATCAGGAAACCATCCTTGGCTAGCCATCTATTACCCATGACTGGGAGTAGGGTCAGGTCACATCAAGGGCTATTGTTTCCTGTCCAATGTTGAAAGTTCTCTGTAAAAGGGTCATAAAGAAGCAGTAGTCATAGATGACTAGATTCAGAAAATTTAATCATTTTGCTCTGAACTCTCTACATTTCATAGTTTGATTTATACCATTATTTAGTTTGGATGGCACCTAAAATAATCTTGCTCATGAAATGTAATTTTTTTTAATAACAGTACCTGCAGAATTCAACAGAAGTGTGTAAGTTTCTAAGATAGTCAAAGCTAGGTCTTTGAGAGGAGAAATGGGTTCATCAGGTGTGCTAGTAAAAAAAAAAAAAAAAGAATAGTATAATGGAGTTACAAAATAGCCTAGGGGTACAAAATATCAGTGAATCTATTGTGGTAATTCAAAACATAGTGGCCGCAATTGGAAATAAACTGATACCTGGGCATTTTCTCACATGAGCTTTCAACTACTATGGGACATGCCATAAATCAATATGGTTATAAACCTAGCATCTTTCTCTTCATCTCAGTCCACACCATACCCACAAGTGATCATGTTGTGTTCTACTGTCACTCATCTAAAACCAAAACAAACAACACAAACTTTGGTTTTCTAAGTTACAGCTTAAACATATAAGAGGTCCGCACACTGGATGCATGACTGGGTAATCAGACCACCTCCACCCTCTGGAACTTTAAATCTTATGAGATAGAAATTTGATCATCAGTGTTCTCCTTTGTAATTAAAGACCACTCAGACATTTGAGTTACATATACAGAGGCTTAGGATCCATTTCTCATTTACTAGTTTGTTTGTTTGGTTTTTTTTTTTTCCTTTTCCAAGTTGAAATGATTCTATTTGATGCTAACGATGTAACTCGGTTTCTTATCTTATATACCACGGCTTGGGCAAACCATTTATCTATCAGAGGTAAAGAAGCTGCTTGATTCTTGGGAAAGAATAAAAGTAGCAGCTGGAAACTTATTGTTAGTTGTAGGTAGTTTTATTTAATTTTAAGGCCCTAACCTGCCTTCGTCAAGGACAATTTGGTTGTAAAGAGCTGAAACCCACTGGGAGAAACTCAATAGAAAAGGGCGGGGGGTTATTATGTAAATATAGCAGAGTTGGAAGGAATCCAAATGAAGGAAATACAGCTAGACTTTATAGCAACTGGGTTGCTCTCTCTCTCTTTCACTCTTTTCCTTCCTTCCAACATCTTTGCTCCTTTATATTCTCTGCTGTTTTTTTTTGTTTTCATATTCAGGCTTCTCCTCTCTCATACTTCATCATAGCCAACCCAAAGCGGTAAGCTGAGTCCCCAAGATTCAGTGATCTTTCAGTTCGACACTTCATAGTTAACTGATGTATTTTCAGGCCTTGCTTCAAATTTTGAACAGGAAATCTAATTAATTCAATTTAAATCAGGTGTCCATAGCTGCTGAGCCCTGGCTGGGCATGGAGACAGATTTAGTATTGAGGTCTCCTCTTTAAGGCTTTAGTCAAGTCAGATTCCCTAGGAAAATGTGGCTGTGTGGGAAGTCATTTGCATTTTCCACATAGCTCTTGGAGTTCTGAATTAAGGTTTGACATATTATTAACTATTAAATATCCATTATATATCAGGCATCTATTTTAAGTTTTATTGTATTGATGTAATATTATTTTCACAATAATCCTGTGGTTATTGAATTATTACTACCTATTAAAATTTAAAAAAATGAGAGCAACTTCAAATGATTCTTTGGTGGGAGGAGACAGAAGTTAGCCCAAATTAATCTGTTTCGTGATTTCTTTTTTCTTGCACAAACTCTAAAAAATGTTATCTAAAAAAATTTCTCTTTCCTTTATGGCTATAAGCCATGTTAAGAGACATCAACTATTTTTCTCTTCTTCAATATTCTTTTCAAAATTTTTCAATATTGTTTCCTTTTTCAAAGATTTCTTTATTCATTTGACATTTTCTGACATATTGGGTACTTCTTTCCTACCTTCCTTCCTATGTGGTTTACTTTCTTCTTGTTAGTTTCCACCATAAACACACACACACACACACACACACACAGAACATTTGCTTGGCCTCGTTTGATTTTTGGTTACTGGACAAGCAATGATAAGGTTGCACATACCTTGTTTTGGTGCCTCTCTTTATCAATATCTAGACATCTTTCACTTGGGATTTGATAAGGACATCAATTGCATTAAAAACAAATACAGAGAATGACCATATAGGCTTTGGGGTGGACAGATATCTGCATATGATTCTGGGGAAGTTACTTAAACCCTGTAGGCTCTGAAATAGAGATATTAATACCTACCCCATAAGGTGGTTTTGACGATAAAGTGAGAAAACTATGAACTGGAAGCATATACATCATAAATGAGAATGATTACTAATGTAATGGAGCAAATTCCATACAATATGTAGCCACAGCTGCAACTTGCTTTGCTTTTTGTTAGTTCTTCTTCACCAGAATATTATTAAAGCAATATGCCAATAAAGATAAGTGCAGCTTCTTGGTCCTATTCCTAGATCTTTTCCCTCTGATCATTCTTGTTGTTTATTCTGAATTATTTGTTTGCTTCTGGTCCACATTGTCTTGGTTTCATCCTCTCGCCAACTAATACACACACTGCAGTGAGTTCTTGCATTTTGTCAGTAATTTTTCAAAACTGTCCCATTTTCGAGTAATAAATTATATGATTACCACAGCTATTAGAGGAACTGATTCAATTAGCTATTTCTCAGCCCTAGTCATCATCCTTGGTGGTCCTTTCTTAGTAGATGAGCAACTTCTTAAAAATAACAGTTACCAAAGAATTACAAGAAGCTGATGTCTTGAATTGAGTTTTTTTTTTAAAGGAAACTATAAATAAAACCTCAGATTGTGAGATTTTGATAGAGTACTACCATTCAACAAACTCCAGCCTCCCTTGAGTCCTACAGGTTCAGCTGAGAGAAATAACCTTGGTTTAATTGGAAGGTCTGAAGAATCCTGCTTTATACCTTCTGGTTCAGAAGTTGAACCCCCTTGGACTTTCCTTATTTACCTGAATTCCCAGAAGCCACAAACATCAGAAAAGGGATGACAGCAAAGACTTCAGTAACGATAACAGTCTTCAAAAATGATTACAAAGAGACTAGGGTTGAAAAAAGGATTATAACATATGTAAAACTAACATATTTTATCTTTTATGGATGCAGAAATTCTCAGCAGTTCAGACACCTGTGCAATCAAGATGCTGTGAAATTTCTTTGAACTCTCCTAATTTGGGTTTGATTCAGCCCATTTGTTTAAAATGTTTAACTTATGCACTAATTGCTTGTTTAAAACCACACTGACTGGCAAGCTTTCTGTTACTACTGATAAAATATAGATCACCCTGAATATTTATGCATAATTTGCATGTGAGTGACACTTATGATTAACACAAACTTAATTTGTTAGTGAAATAAAATTTAAAAAATGTCTTCGTGTGTTCTACTCAAATGATTAGCAGAGGTCATTAATCAAAGAAGTTTCTTTTGTTCTTAGTTTTATGCCAGATGAATGAATAAAGATACACCAAAAAAAAGACTATTTGGTTGGTCTTGGGCTTCCATTAAAAAGACTTAATTTTTTAATGAGTCAGATAATTTCAGAGCCTAAGCTACTGTGATGTAGTTAGACATTTTTAAAAATGTCCTTAACACTTTCATATCAAGAGGTTACATATGTTTATGTCTTGCCAAATTCATTCTTTCATTTAAAAAAACTGTTTGTGGGATTTTGTGTATTTTTAAGAAATATAAATTTTTAACTCTGGTTCACCGTCCCCGGCAAACTCTAGAGAAGGACATTAATTTCATGTTAAACAAACTGAAGCTTAACTCATTTACCTTCAACAAACTAATGAAAGACAGGGTCCAATCCACTAAAAAATAACCAAACCTCATTATGAAGTCCAATTTCTCAGCTCTCTGGATCAGGCTTTTGCTTTACTATGAATAAGGCTATTATGATCCTGAAATTAAAATTGTAAGTTAAGTGATTTATAAAGCTTCACTTAGTTATTTTGAATTCTTCTCTGCCTCTCATTTCCCAAACAACTATAGTTTAGATTTTCTCCAATTACGTTTTAGTTTTCTAGTAATATCTCTGCTACTTCTTCTGTTGTACCCTGGAGGTATTGGCTAGAAGAATGCCCAATGCAGAAGGAACTAATCTTTATGTCCACCGGTGACAATTGAAAATCATGAGAATTCTGAGACCCTTTCTGCATTCTGCCACAATTTAAAAAATGAGATCCTATCTTTGGGTGCAAATGTTTCTTCACTTTAAAAAGATTGAGTTGTGACTGAGTCAAGTAAGGGGTTCAGAAATTTTGTTTTTGGAAATAATGAATCCATTAATGAGTAAAGCAGGAAGAGGTAGTCTTGCTCTTATAAACACGCTGAAGAATGGAGACTCATATCTGATTACAATAGGAATGATATGTACTCTATCTAGGACACATAGTTGACTCAGTCAGTTAAGCATCAGCCTTCGGCTCAGGTCATGATCCCAAGGTCCTGGGATCGAGTTCCTGTCAGGCTCCTTGCTCAGCGGGGAGTCTGCTTCTCCCTCTCCTTGCCACTCCCCCTGCTTGTGCTCTCTCTCTCTGACAAATAAATAAAATATTTAAAAAAAAAATGTACTCTATCTAGTAATGTAGAAAAATGCAAAAAAAAATGGAATTGAAGTAGAATTAGTAGAATTAGAGAATGAAAAATGTTTCTTAGTACTGTCCAGGTGGAAAAGTAATCTTATTTTAAATCCTTGGCCTCAGTTGTATGTACAGAAGTAGATATAAATATATACAGAAGTGATAGAAAGATGACTTATCAAGGTATAAAGAAGAATGAATAATTATGACCTACTTTATACAGTCCAACTATTTTTCTAGATACTTTTTTGTTTCATTCATAATGTGTGTTTCCTTATAGATTCTCCCATATCTTAGCCTTGGGGTGAGTAATAATGTTCATGTGTAAATTGTTAGCTATCATTGTTATTTTTGTTTAACACTGTTTAACATTGATTCATCAGTTTATTTACAGGGACTGATCTACTTTCAGACAGCTAATAACTGAGTTTTTAATCTATCAGGGAAGCAGACTATGAATTAATGGTGAACTCTAACAAGATAATATGGAACATTAGTTCTTGTCTGAAAAATATTACCTGACATTTCTAAATAAAACGTGAGTTGAAGAGGGGTTATTTTTTAGGACTATCCTGAAGCTAATTTCATCAGGCCTAATAACAGTACTACATGTTTCCTTAATTAAAAAAAAAAAATCTACACATCAAATGCATTATCATCACCAACATTTAAGACCTTTTCCTTGATCAAGGAACTATGCCTAAATCCAACATTTCAAAGAGGTACATAATGCACACATGGGTTTCTAGCAAACAATGATTTAAATGCAAGGAGGAACAATTAGTTGATGCATGGATGATACAACATGACAAATATTTGTTTCATTGCTGAATGACAAGAAGGGCTCCTGATTACAGAGAGAGGAGTGATACACAAAGACCTTGGAGCAGTCATGGAAGATTTCAAGAGGGAAAGCTTGTGTTGACTTCACAAAAGAGAGATGAGGGGCCATGACAGAAGCATGAAAGTGGCAGAAAGCAGGGAGCACAACCGAATTATTTTTTAAGATTTTATTTATTTATTTATTTATTTATTTATTTGAGAGTGTGAGCGTGAGTGGGGGGAGGGGCAGAGGGAGAGGATAGAGAATCTCAAGCAGACTTCGTGCTGAACAAGACCCTCACGTGGAGATCAACCTCACAACCCTGAGATCATGCCCCGAGCCAAAACCAAGAGTCGGACACTTAACAGACTGAGCTGGCCTGGTGCCTCACTACTGAAATTTTTAAAAAAGATTTTATGTATTCATTTGAGAGCAAGAGAAAGAGAGAGAGCCCAAGCAGGGAAAGGGGCAGAAGGAGAGGGAGAAGCAGACTCCCCACTGAGCAGGGACCCCCCCCAATGCGGAACTTGATCCCAGGACCCCAGTCATGACCTGAGCCAAAGGCAGATACTTAACCAACTGAGCCACCCAGGCATGCACCCCCTCGTCCCCCAACTACTGAATTTTTTAAGTCAGGAGTGATAGGATCAGTTTAGCTAAAATGTTTTGGGTTTTGTGTGTGTGTGTGTGTTTTGTACATGAAATAAATAATGTGTTATATATTTTTTTAACAGTTGAAACAACATCCTGTTCTTACAAAAACATGTGTGACTATTTTTTTTAAATTTGGTTTGAGATTTTTGTGATGCAGAGATTTGTAGTTTAGACACTAGGTGCAGTTCATTGCATTGCTTTAAATGCTGTCATCAAAAATTATATTTTCTCACTAAGAAATGTATATACAATGAAAGAATTTCAATATCAGTACAGCCTACTAAATCATGATACCCACTTCCTAATCATTGAAAAGTTATTGATAAGATGTGTGGAATATATTTCCATCTACCTTGATGTCCAGTGGCAAACTATTTGAAAAGTTATTTCTTTTTTTTTTTTTTTTAAGATTTTATTTATTTATCTGACAGAGAGAGAGTGCGTGTAAGCACAAGTAGGGGGAGCAGCAGAGGGAGAAGGAGAAGCAGGTTCCCCCCTGAGCAGGGAGCCAAATGTGGGGCTCCCAGGACCTTGGGATCATGACCTGAGCCAAAGGTACACGCTTAATTGACTGAGCCACCCAGGCACCCCTGAAAAGTTATTTCTTATTTGTCTCTAAAATGTAGGGGAGATTTTGTCTTTCATTGGAAAATATGTATTGTCCATAACAAATGCTTCCAAGTTATTTGATTCTGATTGATGGGAGCTATTTTGCAATTCCTTAAGTTGTAGATAATGGGTAGCAATACAAAAACAATGTATGTCTCTAGACATGCTGCATGAATTTTGACTTGCGTGGGGCCAAGCCTCCTATCTCCGCTGCTGCCATGGAAAAACCAGCTTTCCCTCCTTTTGCACATTCCTTTCTGTGTTCCTAATCTACAAATGTGTTTGCTTCTTGGATTCTCCTCTGAATTGGTTGTAACATCTCAGCAGTTTCCTCATTGATGTGTTAAAAGCTTAAAAACAGGTTCATTTTTATATGTGTATGAGAATCATGACTTGACCCTTTTTTAAAATTAGCTTTTAGAAAACAGATGAGTCCAAAATCCCACTACTTCATTTGAAAGACTGAAAGTTAGAAAACTTGTTTTTCAAGTTTATCTGTGCAGACATGATTGTTTTCAAAAATCACACTTCCTTTTCCCAACAGAATCACACATCAATGAAAATAGTTCCAATATTTTTAAAATGTTATTTCCATAGCAGAAGTTTATTCTATCAAAAGCATTTGTTCTTTCTACCATCATTAAAATGGAATTTTTTTCTGGAAAGGACAGGTTAATTGTTTTGTTTTGTTTTTCTTTAAATATCTGCCAGGTTCCATCCTATTGATGTCTTTCACCATCACAGAAAAGGTCAGCAAATTTGGACACATAACTTTTTGTAAAACAAAAGTAAAAAAAATAAAATACTTCTAACCTGGCTTAGAACTTACCCACTGTATGACCTTGGTTCAGTTATTTGCATCACTGTAACTGTTTCCTTGCTTGTCAAATGACAAAACAAACAAACAAACAAAAACAAAACAAAAAGACCCTACATATTTCATAGGATTGTTGTGAGGCTTAGTGAGTTAATATATTAAAAGTGTTTAGGGGCGCCTGGGTGGCTTAAGAGTCCTACTCTTGGTTTCTGCTCAGGTCATGATCTCGGGGTCCTGAAATCAAGCTCCACTTCAGGCTCTGTCCTCAGCCCAGAGTTTGCTTGAGGTTCTCTCCCTCTCCCTTTGCCCTTCCCCCTGCTCACACTCTCTCTTTGTCTCTCTAAACAAAATAAAATTTTAAAAAGTGTTTAAAACTATGCTTAACACATAAGTATTATTTAGGTGTTTGAATTATTTGCTATTAATACCTGTAAAATGTGTATAAAACCAAATCTATTTAGAAAGATACCTTGACGAGTAACAGTGATATTGCATGTGAAATGTGTAGCACCATTTCACATTTGTGGTTAAGTGTTTAATCATTATTACTGTTACTGACATCAACTTCATGAGATGATGTGTTGGCAGTAATGGTAAAAAGGAAAGGAAATACAAAAGATATTATTATGAAAATATTTACATTTGGTGATCTCAAGAGAAGAAATGAGAAAAATTATGACTTAAATGAATTAAACCTATTTTAGTACTTTAAAATGTTGCCTCTGGGTCTCCCTTTTTTTTCAACTTGGTCTGATCTGAGAAGATCTAATTTCTTCTTTCTTTATACAGTGAAAATGGACATACTTTTATCATCTCAGTTTTTAGTTATTTGCTGTTCATCTTTCTTTCCTTACTGATAAACACAGTGTCCTTTGCATTGTAAGTATAGTTGTCGTACAATGTTATATTAATTTCAGGTGTACACCATAGTGATTTGACAATTGTATATATTATTATTCAACCCTCACCACAATAAGTATAGTCATCACCTATCACTATACAATGTTATTACAATATTATTGACTATATTCCCATGTTCTATTTTTCATCTCCATGATTTATTTATTTTATAACTCGAAGTTTGTACCTCGTAATCTCCTCACCTAGGCACATACTACATTCTTTGGAAGGAAGACACTATATGCAGCCCACACTAAGGAGTGGGAAGTTATGCTCAACTTCTTTGAGGATGAAGTTCTAAAAAATTATTTGAAATTCTTCTGCATGGGAGATTTGTCTCTTCATTCCCATTTACGTATTTGTCCAGTCATTTATTTATATCCATATGAACTCATTTATTTCATGCTTTGAGTTGCAATCTGATACTGTTTTATTTTGTTGCTCAAATTGATCTTGCTTTAGGCATTGGGAGCTCTTTCAGTTGGCTTCTGTGTCCCTTAATATACCACATTACTGAAGGGTGAGTGTTTTTGTTTTGTTTTGTTTAACACTTTCTTTCTGACACTATAAGATTCTCCAAATCCTAGAATCAGCCATTTCTCCAAGGAGCTCTGGTTTCTTTTATTGGACATGGTATTGAAACCAAGATCTGGGTGCTAGGTGTATTCCTATTACTGAAATTTGGATTTAATTTTTTTTTTTAACTTAGATACTGTATTCACCAGCAAAATGAATGTCGATCCATTAAGTTTTTGTAATTTTTATTTTTCTACAATTTCCCAGCTTTTCATTTATATAAGCCTTTTCCTTTATGTCACCAAACCTACCATAATAACTTCTGTAAGATCTTTGTACACCAAGTCTAAAATCCAAGTCATCTTGTGGTTGGTCTCCATTAATTGTTTTTTTCTCTTGTAAAGAGGTCACTTTTCTGGTTCTTCATATGTTGTGTAGTTTTTAATTTAATGCTGGGCATTGTAAGTGTTACATTGTGGGGATTTGGGATTATTTCATATTCTTTTAAAGAAGAGTGAATCTTTTTGTAGCAGACAATTAATTTGGGCAGACTCAAACTGCAAACTCCATTTCTTAGTCCACAACTCAAATCTGAGGTAAATTATTTGTTTCTTAGCTTGAGTCTGTCTCACATATACATGATTCAGGGGTCAGCCAGAGATTTGAGCAGTGTTAATCATTTGGGGCTATTTTTTCCTCACTTTCCATTGATTCTGCTTGCCCTGAACTCCATCCTCTAGTTCTTTAAGCTGAAAAGACTGTGGGCTTTCAGTCACAAGTTTAGCTTCTTTGCAGTATCATCTTTGAAATGCTTAAAGGCTAGTAGACATAAAAATGAATATCTCACCCATGTCATTCTCTTTTACTGAATATTAACTCCCCTCCAGAATGAACTTGCCTTATGTTTTGCTCTCCAGGGTCCTCAGTTCATTTTTTTTTTTGCATATTTTTTTCTAGTTAATATTTTTTATATGCAGGAGAGATGTGTTGGGGAGGAGCTTACTTGATCATGTTGGAAGTGGATCCCTTTGATCACTGTAAATTCTTGTTTTGATTTTTTTTTTAGTTTGTTTTATTTTATTTTGGTTTTGTTTGTTTGTTTGTTAATTACCACCTAGATGAATTTTCCTAGCAAATTTGCTAAACCATCATGTGGTTAGAAATCTTGATGTTGAATCTCATTTATCTGTCCTATTCAGCACCAAAGTATATGCCAGACAATTTCCCTTGCAGTGGCTTAATAGATTGGATTTATCTATAGTTCTTCCTGTATATCATGTGTGTACTACTTTGGAATTCCAGTTTTGGCAGGAAGAGGTTGACTTCATAGGGAGTGTCTCCTGCAGATTTTCTAACCTGGGCAAGCCCTGGACTTTTTCTCCTATTCTTTATGCCCTGTGAGGCCCTGAAACCAAAGTCAAATTTCATCTCAAGGAAAAGATCAGTTTTAGTGCTCTATTTTATTTCTAGTTTTCTGCTTTTTCTTCATTTTGGAGACTTAAGTATGATTTGCTTTCTAGCTCACTGATACTTTTAAACAGATATAGTTTAACCAAATGATTAGTTGTATGTACTTAGATGAATTGTTTGGATCAGTCAGGACACCTAATAGGCCATGCCACTAACAAGCGAGTACTCTTGGATTTATGATTCTTGCTGCTTCAGCAAATTCTGCCTTGATACTTTATTCTTTTCCTCCTATCAGACATATGCATTCATTGTTATTACAGATAACAATATGGCTATTGTGAGAATTATGTATTACTGTATATTAAATGATGATAACTAGTAGGAGCTTAGATTCCTAACATCCTATGAATGTCACTAGGACAATAATAAATAACACATGAATCACGTTTCATCACCTAAATTAAAGTAAAAGAAAATAAGGCCTAGAGAAAAAAAAAAAAACTATCAAAACACAGTGAAATTACGAACGCAGAGACATGACTTCATTTGGACATAAGAGAATAACCTAAAAGGGGTGCCTGGGTGGCTCATTCGGTTAAGCATCTGCCTTCAGCTCAGGTCATGATCTCAGGGTCCTGGGATCGAGCCCTATATTGGGTTCTCTGCTCAGCAGAGAGTCTGCTTCTCCCTCTGTCCTCTCCCTCTCTCTCTCTCAAATAAATAAAAATAAAATCTTTAAAAAAGAGAGAGAATAACCTAAAAAATGGCAAGTGGGCGTGTGATTGAAATGTTTAAAATAATTTTAACATAATTTTGGTTAAATGTTCTTATTTGGGGAAAATTTAGCTACATCTACAGCCTCTCATTTATGAACAAAACAACACTTTAAGAAAACAAATACATTAAGAGAAAATAAAATTGGCATTGTAGAGGCCAAGGGCAGCCTGCCCCAAGATGGGACACTTTTGCATGAAGATTATTTTGAGTTAAAAGTCATCAAAACCTAGCAATTTCAGAGAGAGTTCTTCATTGTCCCCTCAAATGGTTAGATTCACATTGGAAAGGAGAGCCCATACTTGGGAAGAGAACTATTAACAGAGATTCCCTTTTCCCCAAGAAACTTAAGTGCATGAAAGGGCAACCTTTGTTTTCCAAACATCTCTCATCTTCCTGCTAATAGCCTACCTCCCCTTTAAATCCCTAGTCCAGTCTCCTCAGCTCAGGATGACATATATATCTCATTTTGCCTGTCTGTCTTGGAAATTCATGTCTCTGTGGATTCCCCCTATGTACGGAATTAAATTTGATTTTATTCTGTTGATCTGTCTCATGTAAATGTAATTCTTAGTCTAGCTAGAAGAACCTTGTATAGAAAAAAATTTGCTCCCCAACAGTATGAATTAAATACTTGAAATATGTATTTAAACATTGTTCTTCTAGGAATATGTATGTTGTGCTGTTGAAACAAGACATAGCAGTTGCTCAAAAAGATAGTTTATACTGTCCTAGGGAAAGACAATGTATTGAAAAAAGAAGGTATTTATAAGGTGAATACCTTTTCATTGTGCCTTATTTTACAACTGTCTTCTTATGTCTAATGTCTGAAAGATAAATTACCTTGTTCTGGCACTAATTTGCCTCTTTAAAGTAACTGCATTTTATAAACCATAAACTATTAAATTATTAACCTGAGTAGTCCATAGTAAGTAGTGTAAATGGTTGAGTGGCAGCAGTGGCAGTAAAGAAGATGTTTTATCCATTCATCACTCGATTGACATTTGGGCTCTTTCCATAGTTTGGCTATTGTTGATAATGCTGCTAAAAACATCAGGGCACATGTACCCTAAAGGTGGTGTCTTTAATTCACATCATAAAAAAATATGGTTAATAGAATTAGAATGAAGAAAATCAAAAATTTAATATATATTAACATAAAATTTTGAAAAAATGTTACACTGAATAAATAACACATCATATCATGGAAATAGTCTCTGGAACAAATGAACATTTCTTGCATAGCATATTCAAGGTAAAGATCATTCCCCCGTTGGAGTTATTTTTTTCAGCTACCCATGTAAGTGGGACCAATTGTGTTGCACTACAAGTTTAATGTCACTCAGTGAATTTTACAAGGAAACTTTAGATATTTCTGTTTCAGGTGTTTCTGGTTTATAACATCAAAATGTGTTCTTTGGTTAAACATGCTCTTTGACTCGGGACTTTATATATGTAACTACTACAACAATACTGTGAGAAGAATACATTTCAATCTATTTTCAGTTAAATTTGGTTTTGAAACATAATTAATTATAATGCACATATGGCACCTTCCTCAGACTGGTGCCTTTCTAATCATGGTTTGATTCTCTCTCCTTATCGTTTTCTCCTCTCCTGATCGATGTCCCTCATAAGTTCTCAGTGGTTGATTGTAGAGAGTTGCACATTTTCTCCATACTTTTTTCAGTATGAAGCTAGTACTGAGGCTGTGTTACTATTAAACGCCATAATTACATTCCATTTCCTTTCTTCTAACTCTCTGTGCATTGTTTTACTTTTGCTAGATTTCAATTCCTTCTTTTCCTTCTTTCTTCCCTCTCATTCCCTTCCTTCCTTCCTTCTTTCCTTCCTTCCTTCTTCCATTTATCCATTTACAAATATTTATGAAGCATCTCTATTCAAACTATGTTAAAAATAGGAGTTTTGTGATAACTATGGTATTATAGTTATTAACCTCACTGAACTTGTAGTCTACAATGCAACCTAATAAGCAATTATACCACAATTCACTAAGTATAAAAATGGTAGACATAGACTGTTAAGACAGTTATTAAAAGAGTAATCTAGCCAATGAAAGATGAGAATCAAAGGATTTCTGCAAGAGTTGATACAGAATCTGATTATCCAAGAGTAAATTAGGTTTAGATAAGCAGAGCTTACAGATGAGGGCATGAGAGAAAAGGGAGAGAGAATAGGGTGACTTTGTTACAAATCAGATATATAACTAAAATTAAAATGAGAGAAGGATGGTGGGAAAAGTGCTTTGGTAGGAGCTATAGTGTTTACATTAAGAGAAGGGACTAGGAGATGGAGTAGGTTTAGGTTCTGTGGGTTTATATTTTGGGTGGGGACCAAGAATGACATAGACCTGAAGAACGATTAGCCTCAAAGCTTGTAATTGAAATTGTCCAGGCAGGGTTTCACAAATGAAAGCATTTCTGAAGACTTTAGTCAGGTCTGCTTTGTTGTGATTCTGAGAAACTCATCCCAGATTGTCAAAAGGTTAGATGAGTCAGTTCTTAGAACAATGAATAGCTCGTATTATCCAAAGGATAGAAACATTAAGCCCTTGCTGGAAGATTTCAATTCTGAGTTAAGTTGATTCTTGGTCTTCTATCCTCTAAGATAATCTTTTAAAATAATATTTTAAAATTATTTTTCATCTCTATCAGAATTGATGTTAACCAAATGAGTTGAAAATTGATTATAAAATATATGGTTTTTTTGTTTATATAGCTAAATGGTTTTGTAGGCTCTTACCATTAAAGTCATTTACCAGATAAGCTATTAAAAATCTTAAGTTATCTAGTAAGTAATTAAAAGTCATAATAAATTATCTGTAAATTAAATGTAGCAAGTTGTAAGGTTTTGTTGAGGACTCTATCTATCCTACTTAAAAGTCAGGCTGCTCTATAATCTGCAATTCTTGGCAGTGTTGCAACATTTCTACTGAGTATTGTTAGTCTCAATTTCAGGAATGGCACTTCAGAAATTTGGATTTTATATGTTGTGGATCATATTTGCTTTGTTCTTTCTACTTATTAAGCCCTGCTCTTTGTTGCCTTCATTATTATTAACTTAGTTTTATATGGTTTGGTTAGATAATCTACATTATATAATGGGGCATATTTGCATCAACAATATTAAATTCTATAATTTTTGAAAATTTAATCTCTAAAAATTATATAAATTGTGTTTCATATAGGAATCACCCACATCTCAATCACCGAAGCAAATGTAGCCATATCCTACCTCAATTTAAATATAGCAATGGCTCTTCTGCAGTATAATGTGATTGTGAGTGTGTGCTACTTAAATAATTTGCAAGACAACAATTACAAGCAATCACATTATTGGGTTATTTTAAATTTAATAAGTGACATGGTTTTATGACAGCATGTTTGTTTTGTTTCTTTACATTCTTTGTATGTATTTTCTTATATATAGATTATTATATATATTATTTCTCATATATATTAAAGTATTTGTAAATTTGATAACTTTCTTTTTTATGGAAATTTTTTCTTTTTTCAGACATGTTGCTCGTATTTATATAAATTAGAATTCTTTTGGTTGAAAATTACACAAGTTGTCTTCAATCTGCCTTGAGCTAAAAGGGTTTTTATTGGCTTATTTAGTTGAAAGGAATCTTCACAGAATGAAAGAGATAGGGAAATCAGGGTATAGGGGCCTCAAAGAGTATTCCATTGCCACCAGTAGTCTATCTCTAGCTCTTCCTAATCTCTAATTCTTTATACTTATCATTCTCACATGTAGCAGGAAACAGAGCCATTGACAAGCTCAGGTCCAAACTCCAAACCCTTTGAATTTGTAATCTATGATGGAAAGAGAGAGTCTATCAATAATTTGGAAAGTTTGGGAGAAGAGTTCAAGGTGGCCTTATGTGCTTCATGTACTGTGATCTGTGATTGGTGGGATGTGAGGACATGATCACAGCTCTGCAGGTGCCACTGAGTGTGGAAGGAATTCCCAAAAGAAAGGGTTTGGGTGACACCAAAGAAAGAAGGATGAGGGAGCTAGCAGAATTGGAGGAAAATGCTGCAACCATCCCAACAGCTCTCTTTATTATCCAATATTTCACCAACTGATTCTAAGATTTTATTATTTACTTTTTAATTCTCTTAGGTGGCAAAATAAAATAGTTTCAGAATGTTACTCGCCCATGACATGAGACTTTTGGGAACCTTCTGCTTTGTGGCCCCACTTGGTGTTTTCAGGCTATTCCCTGATGTAAATGGCCCCTAGGCTGTAGGGTCTGTATTGACTAAGTACTCCTGACCTTCTGGATGCCTGACCACTATGTTTAGGGGTCATTGTCATGTTCTATGCAGCCTCTGGCCAGAAATTTACTCCCTAAGAATACCAAGTAGAGGTATAAATCTGATGTTTGCAGATAACCCCGTGTCTTTAGTAGGATTGTTTAGTGAGAAAAATCTTTCCCAAAATGACCATTGAAGGACTGTTCTCCTAAAAAACACAAATAGATTTTCTCTCTATTTACCTTTAAAATAGCCCCCTCTGTCCATGTCCACTTGACTCAGGGCCCTTGACTTTGCAGTCATAGGCAATGTAGTTCTATAGGAAATACTTTTAACTCTTTTATTCCCAGAAATGTCAGTAAAAGTTACATTTGACTAGAAGAAAGGTACGATTCATGTATAGTACATAAGTAAAATCTTTTTTATTTAAAGATTTTATTTATTTATTTAATTGACAGAGAGAGAGACACAGCCAGAGAGGGAACACAAGTGGGGGGAATGGGAGAGGGAGAAGCAGGCTTCCCACCAAACAGGGAGCCCGATGCGGGGCTCGATCCCAGGATCCTGGGATCATGACCTGAGCCGAAGGCAATTGCTTAACCAACTGAGCCACCCAGGTGCCCCACATAAGTAAAATCTATTAGCAATATCTCAGTATTGATCCACAGAGAGTCAGAAAAACAAAGTCTTCAGCATAAAATTGACATCCTAACTATCTGTATCAGGTACAAATTAGTGTGAAAGTGACTGGTTCCCTGAGATGTTGAAGATACCTGTATGTTGTATTTGTTGTTTGCCAAAGTTAAAAATGTAAACATTTGCAAAGTCTAAAAATAAATATATGCAGCCAAAACCTGACGTTACTCTTTGGTGAATTTTCTGTATTAATGTATATCACTATTGTCATGTCATTTTCATGTAATTATATATGAATTATCTAACAACCACTGCATTATCAGTGTGGAAGGGTGTCAGGGTGTTTCCAATTGTTTCGTCTCCCCTAAAGACCCCAGAAAGCATGCTAAATAATTTGATTAATTATCTTGAATCAAATTAAATCAAATCAAAAGTTTTTACAACAAAAAAAATTATTTAGAATGGACGTGTCATTTTTGTGTGGTATGCATTTAAATGGTTTCCTTAATTTTCTACTTCCTTTCGTGTGAATACTTAAAATTAGCAAAGTAGTCAAAATAATTATATCTTTGTTTCTAGTGATAGGTCCAACCCTCAGATTTGGTCTTTTGTAAGTGTCCTTGTGGTAACTTGATCTATGGTAATTTAGAAGGATTTGGAGGGAAATTTTTGTGTCCATTTAGCAATAATGTATAATAGATGTAGACTGCTTTTTTAAAAAAAAGTTCGAAAATAAGGTGGTCAAAGAACAGAGGGATGTGATTTTCCTAATAAATAAGAAAGTAAATATTATTTTGTCCCAAAAACCTAGGTAATTTCCTCTTTAACACTGCCATCTTATTTTTCTTTACCATACTTCTTTAAATTCATTCTGCTGCTTCTATGTTGAGCATAAGTTGCTTAACGCTTTTTTTTTCTGTTTTTAAAAACAATACGTGTAGCAGCCAAAAGACTTTCAATAAAATATAAATGTTGCTTTTATATACAAGTAAACCATTTTGCTGCCAAATTCTGCAATGTCATTTAAAAGTATGTATACACATATATAACGTGAAAACAAACACTGGCACAATATTAAACAAAACAGCAAATACTCTGTTTGTGAGCTGTTGGCAACTTACTTCAGAAAAATGTGAATAGGACATAGAATCCTCAGAAGCATTGATTATCCAGCATTCACCCCAGATTTTAATGTAGTGCTTGCAAGAAATGTTTAAGGAAGTATGGCATTCATTGTTAAGTCTAGCATTTTAAAGCCCTAAATTGAATTGAAAGTAATTTTTTACATTCAAGAGTCCAAGAGATTCTAGTACATGTGAAATGCTTGACAGAAGTCCCCACTCTCTGTTATCTTGGGCATACTAATAGTTAAAGCAAAGAGGAAGGCAGGAAGCATAGTATATGAAATTGTTTTCTATAATCCCTAGTTCTGGCCTCTATACCCAAAGTAGTTAGTAAATGATTTGTTTATTTTATTTTTATTTTAAAAATGATTTTTAATATGTAGCCCTAGTACCTTGTACAAAATTCAAAAAGGATAAAATTAAGTATTTCTCCTTCCCCTGTTTCCTAAACATTTAATTCCCTACACCAAAGGCAACTACTATTAACAATTTCTTATGTCTTCATGGTGTGTGTGTGTGTTGTGTGTATATGTGCAAAATACATATATGCAGAAACATCTGTCAGTGTATGATTTTTCCTTACTTCATCAAATTAGTAGCATGCTTTACATACTCTTCAACAACTTGCTTTATTCACTTAAAATATTATTTGGAGATTTTTCTAAAGCAGTAATTTAAAAGGGACATTTCTTTGTGTGTGATATTTCTTTATGTAAACGTTTCATAGAATGTTTCCTATTAAAAAACATTTTTGTCTCTTCCTAACTTTTGCTATTACGAAAAAAAAAAAACTAATGATTTGACTTGTACATACATAATAACTTTCATACATGAACATGTCAATGGGTCAGATTCCTAGAAGTGAAATTACAGGGCAAATGTAGTAGTGTTTATCTACTTAATATTTTAATGTTACATCAAGTTATAAACCTACAATTTATAAGAATGCCCTGTAACCTCAATCACATAGTACATTATGAACCTTTTTGATTTCCCCCAATCAGTTTAATAAAAATGGTATCTCATTGTAGATTTGTTACATTCCTTCATTACCTTAAAGCATATTTGCATATGTTTGAGGTTTATACATAATTTATAAAATTAAAATGGTAACTTTTAACACAGAAGTGATTGAATATCAGCGCAAATAGAATCATCTCACCTGCTGCATGGTGCTGTTCCTGTTGTCATACTGTCTTTGTGTGGAACAGTGATCTGGAAGTTGGGATTGTGGCTCACCCACCATCTGCCTCTGAGTTCTGCCTCTGAATGTCAGGAACTATGTGGCATGATGCTCAAAAATCTCCCCATCCTGAGGCCCCAGGTTGACTGGTGACAGATGCTGACTTCTTCCAAGAGTCAATGAGCACTGTAATCCACTTCTGCTCTTGAGAGTAGAATGACAGTTTTTGTAATGATACTGACAAAGGTTTGCTTTTGTTTAAAGAAGTTTTATTTTTAGTACAATAGGAATGATAATAGTAATTTCAGGCGTTAGTTCACCATTTACTGTGTGTCAGGTGTAACAGTGATGTACACCTTTCAAATCCTTTTGTGTGGATTTGCCGACTGCAAGGCCATCTCAAAGTGATGAAAAGTGGAAAATTCGACGCTGACTTTGTACTGACTCAGATTCTAGTTCTTTATAGAATCTTCCACATTCCTGCCCCCTTTCTTATGCCCATCTATCTCCCTTAGCTTCCCTTTTCTGGTTTCTCTCCTTAGCTGTGAGCCTCAAGTTGAGGGATAATTAAATCTTGCTTCATATTTTGCATTTGAAATAGCATTTTTTTTTTTTTGCTTGACTTAATGTCAGGTGCCAATGATCCCCATAAACACATTAGCAATATTTGATAACAGTTGCTGAGGTTTGGAGCCTCTGGTTACACCATGTCCAGCTCTCTTGTTTGATAGCTACAATAACTGTGACCAAGTTAAACTTCCATCACCAACAAAACTTAATCCTTTACTGTTGGTCATAGTGGCACAGCCTAAAAAATGAGACTATCATCTCCCACTGAATTTTAAGTTTTTCTTCTTAAAAAAACAACAAATACACAGGGCACCTGGGTGGCTCAGTTGGTTAAGCATCCGACTCTTGATTTTGGCTCAGGTCATGATCTCAGGGTCCTGAGATGGAGCCCCATGTTGGGCTCCATGCTGGGCATGGGGCCTGTTTGGGATTCTCTCTCTCTCTCTCCCACTGCCCCTGCCCAGAGGGAAAAAAAACAAAACAAAAACAAACAAACAAACAAAAAAAGATACTCAAATGAAAATGCCCATAACTGAATTCAGCAATTTTTATTAACTACCCCTATTTTCCTGAATTTTCTATTATATATTTAGTATAAAGAGGAAAAGAGACAAGAAAACAATGAAAAGAAAGGTGATAGGAAAAGGGGAATTTTCTGAGATAGGATCTTAGGCAACAACAAAGTTTAAGAGAAAAGGCGAGGAAAGGAGTTCCTATGAAATGAATTGAGAAGCGGTAGGTAAATTAATGGTGACATCATAGAAGCCAGAGGTGAGAGTTACTTAATTTCAGGCAACATCTACACAAATGATGGTAGGAAAATTCTCAGAAAAACCCACTGCAACTTTATTCTTTTTTAAAGATTTTACTTATTTATTTGAGAGAGAGAGAGTGAGAGAAAGAGAGAGAGAGCATGAGCGCTGGGAGGGACAGAGAGAGAGGGAAAAGCAGACTCCCCTGCTGAGCAGGAAACCCCATGACCGGCTCAATCCCAGGATCCTGGGATCATGACCCCATCTGGAGGCAGACGCTTAGCTGACTGAGCCACCCGGGCGCCCCACCCACTCCAACTTTAAGTCAGACAATTCAGATAGACCTGTCTACAAAGATGTAAAATTATTATGTACCCAGAACAGTTGTCCGCTCATTGAAATGTAATGAGATGGTTTACAATAAAAGTTAGAGGGGCTTCTGGGTGGCTCAGTCAGTTAAGCATCTGACTCTTGGTTTCACTCAGCTAGCGATCTCAGGGTTGTGAGATTGAGCCCCGCAACCGACTCCGCGAGCACAGACTCAGCTTGGGATTCTCTCCCTTTCTCTCCTTCCCCCACTCCCCCTCTCCACGTGTGCTCGCTCTCTCTCTCAAATAAATAAATAAAATCTTAAAAAAAAAAGAGTCAGAATGCCAATTTCTACTTACAGGCAGGACTAGTAGCTCAAGGGAAACAGCAGTGACAAAGATGCTATGAAGTTACTGCAGAGCATTGCCATAAAGACAAAGATACCAGGGCTAATAGAAGAGAGTAGAACGCTCTTCGTCCCTGAAATGTTTCAGCCACCATCTTTCATCATTTAATGCCTCAAGCATTTACTCATTACTGCTCTTTTAAAAGGTCAAAATATGAGGCATTCGTATAGTTTTATTTTTGTTTCTCTGTCCAACTTTCTTGTACTTTCATACTGAGCATAGAAGTCCTCCTAAATAGGGTGTTCAACAGGCACAGTGACTGTGGAAGATTAGCTGAGCTTTGTATATGGGTTTGTACCTGTGGCACTGGTAAGATTCCTGAACATGGACTGTTCTGATAAAACAATCACAGTATCACTATAAAGACAAGTATGAGATTTAAGCAAAGCACTATAAAACAACTGGAAATGACCTTTCTATGTGTACCCTCATCTACAGCTTCCTCTGTGCAGTATCAGGGACAAACTGAGGCCCCAGCTGCCTATATTCATTTAATAGATTATGATAATTAATAGCTATTATTCATGCATTTCAGCCTTTTCACATTTAATAACAGCTCATTCCAATCAAAAATATAGAAACATGATCAGAGCAGAGTATGTGTAGGTGTCACAATACAAATGGTAGATTGGAAACCTGTGTATGTACTGTCATTCGATTTCTTTCCAGCAGAGCACTTTCTTTTTACTAGCTTTGGAAAATGAAATGGGAAACATTTCTGTGTAATTTTTTTTAAAAATCTGACTGGCATCGTATGAATCAGCCCCCTTTTTTTCCCTCCTGTTCCTTTATTCAGGTATAATTACAGATCCTTTGCAACATTTCAATGTCAATCCTTATTAATCTCTAATTTCTAATCATAGTCATAAGGGGTTTAGAAATTGCATTTCACATTTTATGGCCTTGGAGAGAAAATGGACGTGCTTCTGGTTTGGTGAATCCCTGACCACATTCCTCTCCATCTGACCCCCAAGGGACAGTGAAAATAAAATGGACTTTGTGGGAAGTTGAAGCTGAGATCCAGCTCTTAACACAATTGTGGCTAGATTTATTGGTGGGCGTGACAGTTCTTGGTTGTACAACTCCAGAGAGAAAGAAGATAAATGAGGCTCTAGCACCTGTGAGTCATACAGGCAAGATTAGCCAAGAAGTAAGAGCCTCTTCTGAGAGTCACAGGAAGTTCTGAAAAGCCTGGCAAGAGCTAATATTTGAGGAGGGGGACGATACTGCTGGAGGAGAAGTAAAAATGAATATGCTATTTTTAGGTTACTACTTTATGTGAAAGCAAATACTGATAGCTCAGCTAGAGGAAAAGAGCCAATCAGGAATTGAGTGTGCAAGCCTTGGCACTTGCTATTGAACAATTACACAGTTACCCCTCGGTATTTCTGAAAGAAAAAAATTCTTGGCGGTGATGCCGTAGCAAGTCTTTATGCATGCACATGCATTGTGGTTACTCTTTGCACTGCTCAGTGGCAATATTTTTCTATGAACTTTAGGGGAAACAGCTTTTCTATAAGAATGGTCCTATGAAAACGACTTTCTTTCTTTTTTTTTTAAGATTTTATTTATTTATTTGACAGAGAGAGAGAGAGAGCACAGCAGGGGAAGCGGGAGGCAGAGGGAGAGGGAGAAGCAGGCTCGCTGAGCTGAGAGCCCGATGTGGGACTCGATCCCAGAATCCTGGGATCATGACCTGAGCCAAAGACAGACTCTTAATGACTGAGCCACCCAGGCGCCCCAAAACTACTTTCTAATCTTATTTTTTTAATTAGCTAATCTTATTTTTTTTTAATTAATAAACTTTATTTTCAGGGCAACTTCAGGTTTAGCAAAATTGAGTTCCCATATACCCCCTCTTCCCATGGTGCACAACCTCCCTTACTATCCATCTCCCACACCACAGTGGCACATATTTTACAGTCAGGGAACCTACACTGACCCATCATTATCACCCAAAGTCCATAGTTTACATTAGGGTTCACTCTTAGTGTTGTACATTCTATGTGTATAAATTGACAAATATATAATAGTATGTATCTGCTGTTGTAGTATTGTACAGAATAAAGTACCCTAAAAATCCTCTGTGCTCATTCTATTTATCCCTCTCTTTGCCCTAGCCCCTGGAAATCATAGACCTTTATAATATACCCATAGTTTTCTCTTTTCCGAATGTCTTATAATTGGAATCATACAATGTGTAGCCCTTTTAAATTGGTTTCTTTCAATTAGTAATATAACATTTAAGGTTCCTCCATATTTTTTCATGGCTTGAGAGCTCAATTCTTTTCAGTACAGAATGATATTCATTGTCTGGACAATGAAATAAATCAAGAAACCATGGTTTATTTATTCATTCACTTACTGAAGGATGTTTTCGTTGCCTCCAAGTTTGGGCAGTTATTAATAAAGATTCTATAAGATCTGTATGCAGTTTCTGTGTAGACATGAATTTTCAGTTAAACTGGGTAAATGCCAAGAAACATGATTGCTCGATCCTGTGACAAGAGTCTTTAGTTTTGTAAAAAACTCCCGCACTATTATCCAGTGTCGATATACCATTTTATATTCCCACCAGCAGTGAATGAGAGTTCCTACTGCTCTCAGTTATTATACATCCTCACCAGCGTTTGGTGTTGTCAGTGTTTGGATTTGGGCCATTCTATTAGATGTGTAGTGGGTCTCATTATTGTTTAATTTGTAATTCCCTGATGACATATGATGTGGAGCATCTTTTCATATAGCTGTTTACCATCTGTGCATCTTCTTGCTTAAGGCAATCTTTTTCAGGTCTTTGTTCATTTTATTACTGGGTAGTTTGCTTTCTTATTGCTGAATTTTAAGAGTTTTTTTGGATAACAATTTTTTATCAGATATGTCTTTTGCAAACATTTTCTCCCAGTTTGTGGCTTGTCTTTTTATTCTCTTGACATTGTCTTTTGCAGAGGTGAAGGTTTTCATTTTAGTGAAGTCCAGTTTAGCAATTTTTCTTTCATGGGTTGTGTCTTTGGTGTGGTGTCTAAAAAGGCATTACCATACCCAAAGTCATCTGGCTTTTCTCCTACGTAATCTTTTAGGAGTTGTATAGTTTTTTGTGTTTTACATTTTGGTCTATGATCTATTTTGAGTTAATTTTTATGAAGGGTGGAAGATGTCTATATTTTTTTTTTGCATGTGGACATCCAGTTGTTTCAAGACCATTTGTTGAAAAGATGATCTTTGCTCCATTGTATTGCCTTTGTCAATGATTGGTTGATTATATTTATGTAAAATATTTAAAAATACATATTTTCATTGGTTTATTTCACCAATACCACACCATTTGATTACTGTAGCTTCATAGCAAGTCTTAAAGTATGGTAGTGTCAGTCCCCAGACTTTGTTCTTCTCTTTCAATATTGAGTTGGCTATTTTGTTTTGTTTTGTTTTTTGTGGTTTTTTTTGCCTCTATATAAACTATAGAATCAGTTTATCAATATTCACAAAATACCTTGTTGGGATTTTAATGGGAATTATATTGACTTTATAGATTAATTTTGGGAAGAACTAACATGCTGACAGTATTGAGTCTTCCTATCCATAAACAGGGAATATCTTTCCACTGATTAGGTTCTTTTTTGATATCCTTCATTAGAGTCTTATAGCATTCCTCATATAGATCTTATGCATTTTGTTAGATTTATACTTCTTTTATTTTGGGGGTAGCTAATATAAATGGTAATATGTTTTTAATTTCTAATTTGAACATTTTAACATTTCCGAAATCTGAATTTTATGAGATAAAACATTTATTTCATCAGATGTCTACATTCTATATAAAAATTTATCATTTCCACATATATTTTGTTGCATGTCAAAATATATGTAATATGATATTCAGGTAAATTGAAGGAACTATTACGAAAAATCATTATCTGGGTGACTATTTTCATTATTAAATATCAACTATTAATATTAAACAGTATTTATAAATATTATTTTAAATATTTCACTATTCCATTATTATTAAATATTTTATTATTAACATCATGGAAAAATTTTCAAAAATTCTGAAGTAGAGTCTCACATTCACTACTTCTTAGCTCTGTGGCTTCTGATTCTCAATTTTGTCATCGGGAGTTAAGAATGGATTCTTACCTTGTGGGTGTTACTTAAAGACTCAAATGAGGTAAACTATATTAAGATCTTAAAATTGTGAATGTAACATGAAAGAGATCAACAAAAATTAATGCTTCACTACTACCATTACTACCAGCACTACCGTCACTGCTGCTGCTACTACTCCTACCACCACCACTAGTGCTACTACCACCACCACCACCACCACCACTAGTGCTACTATTACCACCACCACCACCACTACTGCTACTACTACTACCACCGCTAGTGCTACTACTACTACTACCACCGCTACTGCCACCACTACTACTTCTACCACTCCTACTACTACCACCACCACCACCACTACTGCTACTACTACTACCACCACTAGTGCTACTACTACTACTACCACTGCTACCCTCACCACTACTTCTACCACTCCTACTACTACCACCACCACTACTACTGCTACTACTACTACTACCACCGCTACTGCCACCACTACTACTTCTACCACTCCTACTACTACCACCACCACCACCACCACCACCACTAGTGCTACTATTACCACCACCACCACCACTACTGCTACTACTACTACCACCACTAGTGCTACTACTACTACTACTACCACAGCTACCCTCACCACTACTTCTACCACTCCTACTACTACCACCACCACCACCACTACTGCTACTACTACCACCACTAGTGCTACTACTACTACTACCACAGCTACCCTCACCACTACTTCTACCACTCCTACTACTACCACCACCACCACCACTACTGCTACTACCACTACCACCACTAGTGCTACTACTACTACCACAGCTACCCTCACCACTACTTCTACCACTCCTACTACCACCACCACTACTACTGCTACTACTACTACTACCACCACTACCACCACCACTACTACTTCTACCACTCCTACTACTACTACCACCACCACCAGTACTACTGCTACTATTACTACTACCACCACCACTAGGTGCTACTACTACTACTACCACTGATACTGCCACCACCACCACCACCACTACTACTACTACCACTGCTACTGCCACCAGCGCTACTTCTACCACTCCTCTACTACCACCACCACCACCACTACTGCTACTACTACTACCACCACTACTAGTGCTACTACTACTACTACTATCACCACTACCGCCACCACTACTACTTCTACCACTCCTACTACTACCACCACCACCACCACTAGTGCTACTACTACTACCACCACCACCAGTACTACTGCTACTACTACTACTACCACCACCACTAGTGCTACTACTACTACTACCACTGATACTGCCACCACCACCACTACTACTACTACCACTGCTACCACCACCACTACTAATTCTACCACTCCTCTACTACCACCACCACCACCACTACTGCTACTACTACTACCACCACCATTAGTGCTACTACTACTACTACCACTGCTACCGCCACCACTACTAATTCTACCACTCCTACTACTACCACCACCACCACCACTACTGCTACTACTACTACTACCACCACCACTACTACTGCTACTACTACTACTACCACTGCTACCACCACCACTACTACTTCTACCACTCCTACTACTACCACCACCACTACTGCTACTACTACTACTACCACCACCACTAGTGCTACTACTACTACTACCACCGCTACTGCCACCACTACTACTTCTACCACTCCTACTACTACCACCACCACTACCACTACTGCTACTACTTCTACCACTACTCATTACTGCAGCTGCGACTGCTACTGCTACTACTACCACACAGCTTAGAGTAGGGAAAAGAACTCGAGAATAACTAACTAGATGTGTAACTTCAAGCAGGTCAGACCATTTTGGTCTCCTAGATGGACTAGGGAGCATATAATTTCCTTTTTCATCCCCAAAAGTGTATGAATATCTATGAGAAAATGTTATTCGGTTAATGGTTGTGGGAGGAGGTATACTGGCATGAGAAAGAAATCATAATGTAAAGAGGATGTTTGTTGCTAAAATTTAAATTCCAGTTAGTTATGTAGAATGCAAAAAGAACAAATATAGAATTAATGAGCTAGATAGACATCAGTTATTAATGAGCATAAAAATCAGAATGCCTTTCTTGCCTCAGAAACTTTCTTGAACCATCCTTCAATGACTATGTATTGTTTTGTGTGCTTTATTGTGTTTATTACTTAAACCTTAAGTTATCTACCCTGACTTCTATGTTTAGGCTTTTCTAGCCAACTAGTTTTGCTTTACAAAAGGAAGCACTGCAGTGTATCAGGTGCTATTGGATTTTGAAGATAATATGGTGACAGTTTTCAACTGAAGCACTAAATATCCTAAATCTCCAACAATGGGAAAAGAGCTCATTAAACTGTAACATATCCATTGGAAGAAATTCTATACAGCCCTTTGTAGTAACAATTACCAAATAGGCAGAAACGCATGGGAAGATACTCACTTCTGACATGTTATAAGTTCGTGTTAAGTAAATACAAAAGTGGGGCACCTGGGTGGCTCAGACGTTAAGCATCTGCCTCCGGCTCAGGTCATGATCCCAGGGTCCTGGGATCGAGCCCCGCATCAGGCTCCCTGCTTGGCGGGAAGCCTGCTTCTCCCTCTCCCACTCCGCCTGCTTGTGTTCCCTCTCTCGCTGTGTCTCTCTCTGTCAAATAAATAAAATCTTTAAAAAAAAAAAAAGTAAATACAAAAGTAAGCAGAATACAAAAGTCTACATATTATCATACAAAATTATACATACATAGAAAGGAATATGCCAAAATATTAAGAGTCATCATGGTGGATTTTGACTTTATGGTGAGTAGTATTTTTCCTTATTAATTACTAATAAATTGGCATAATCTTATATATTGTCTTACTGATAAAAAATGAATGTTTAAAAAAAGGAAGAAAATGGAGTTATTTTAATATAAATAGTGAAAAAAATCCACTTTGAACATGTAGAAGACTCTGTTTTAGTCCCAATTTGATCGCTTATTAAGCTGTTCGGCCTTAGAAAAGTCATCTTACCTCTCTGAGCCTGCTTGGACTCACATTGCCTCAATGACAAAATAAGCAGCTTAGAATAAAGTTTCTTCCAATGTTAACACTGCATGAAGATCATTTAGTATATTCTTATTACAGCCATATGCTAACATGGTTACCACATAGGTACTAATTAAATTAACCATATTGATGCTACCAACACAGGTTTAAATTAATTGCCGTTTTATATTTTATGGTGAATTACTAATGACAATTTAAAAGGTGAGTGAAATAATATATAAAGGTACCCAGTATCCCAAGTGTAGCTAGCTCACATTATCCTGGATTGAAGTAACTGCTTTTGAGTTACCTGCGGTTAAGACATATCAGAGACCTGGGTCATGGCTGCAATTACAGCTCCACGGGGGTCAATAAAAGATTTCATCTTTGGGCTTTCTAAAGTTACTCTGGTTGAAGTCACAAAGGGATCTACAAACTCCTGATTGCTATCTTCTACATGAGAAGATTTAGTAAATAGAAGATTAGTAAATAGAAGATTAGTAAATTAGAAAAAAAATATTTCCCCCTCTGGAATGGCAAATTAGGAAACAGAGACCCTTTCTTGGAGTTGGAACAGCCTCACATATATTCATCTATTACCTGGCAATGGTGTATAATCTGGGTCACATCTCTATGTACCATCTGCTGACCTGCCTCATATACCCACCATGTTCCCCTCCAAACCCATACTGACAGCTCTCAGCTAGTAGCTTTCTCCTTTCACCAAATTACTCTCGAGTTAGGATTTTGTTTTAATTTCTTTAAACTGAATTTGAGCTCAATTCCAACAGTTTTATTGATGAGTATTTTATTGGTTTCCTTTGTATTATCAGGTTTTTTTTTTCACCCTGAAATTTCAGTTTCTCCTATTCTTTTATTAAAACATAATTTCATTACAGAAAAGTATAACTTGTTTAGTGTGTAGTCCTGTGAGCTATGGCAAATGTTTAGAGTTGTGTAACCACCACTGCAATCAAGTTATGTAACAACTCCTTCATTAATAAATATTCCCCTGTGTCCCTTTTCAGTCCACACCTCCCTCCACCTCACTCTTGGCAACCACTGGTCTGTTTTTGTTTTGTTTTTATCCCTATAGTTTTTTTTTTTCTTTGAAAAAATGTCATATAAATGGAATAATGCATTTTTGAACCATTTTTTAATATAGGAGAGTGCATTTGAAATATATTCATGTTGATGAATGTATGAATAGGTTATTTCATTTTTATTGATGAGTAGTATTTTATTGTATGGATGTACCGGAGTTTGTTTATATATTTCCCAGTTGTTATTTCCTGGCTTGGGGAATTATTAATAAAGCTGTTATCAGAATTTATATATGGGTTTGTGGGAACATAGCTTTTCATTTTAATTTCATTTCAGATGAGTAGGATTGTGATTGCTGGGTCCTATGGTAAATTAATCTTTTAATCTTTTGCTGCATTATTTTGCATTTCTAATAGCAACATATGAGACTTACAGTTGTTCCACATCTTCCCTAGAACTTGATATTGTCAAGCTTTTCCTTTCATTTCTTTTGTAAATCATTCTTATACATGTGCAGTGGAATTTCATTTTATTTTTTTTGCATTTCCCTAATAAGTAATGATGTGAAACATCTTCCCAGGTACTTATCTGCCATCCCTGTATCTTTTGTGAAATATCTGTTACTAATTTTTTGCCAGTTTTTTGGTTATCTTCTTTTTTTGAATTTTGTGAGTGATTTTTGTATTTTGAATGTGAGTTTTTTTTATCAGGTACATATTTTGCAAATATTTTCTCCTGTATCTTTTTTCATTTTTTGACAGTGTCTTTTAAAAAATGCAGTTGTCCTTAATTTTCATGAAGTCCAATTTATCTTTATTTTTTTTCCTTTAACAAGTCATGCCTCTGGCATCATACCTAAGAAATCTTGGTTGAATTTAAGGTCACAAAGATATTCTCCTATGTTTTTCTTTTAGATACACTGTATTTTACTTTTAAATTTTATTGCTGTGTAAATAGCATTTTTCCTTAAAATGTCAAGTATTTTTTTATCATATAAACATGTTAATAGAGAGAGAGACTTTATATCCTGAAAATTTGTTAAATACATTTATCAATTTTAATAACTCTTTTGTAGATTCTTTGAGATTTTCTATTTAAAGAATTGTGTTGTCTACAATTTTATTTCTTTTTCTCCAATCTGTATGCCTTTTGTATCTTTTTCATGCCTTATTGCACTGGCCTCTAGCAAGATCCTGAATAGAAATAGTGAGACTGGACATCCTTGTTTTCTTCCCAATCTCAGAGGAAAGCATTCAGTCTTTCATCATTAAGTAAAATGTTAGCCGTGGGGCTTTATAGATAGACTTTATCACATTAAGTAATGAATGGATATTAAATTTTTCCTAGGACTACAAGATGGAATGAAGCCAAGCACATTTTTTCAGACTTGATTATGCTTGACTATGCTATGGTCTGCTTGTCCTATCTCTTCATTTTGGCCATCTTTAACATTTATAGCAATGAGTATAGCCAAACTACTAATACATTAATATTAGTCATCAAGAGAATAAAAATGAATATTATTTTCTTAGGCTTTAATTGTGTTAATTATCTTTAACAGAAGACTGTGCAGTATTCATGGAGGCAGATAGGACAAACTTACATTTATTAGATATCTGATATCCAAGAGGTTTTGTTTTGTTTTGTTTTTTACTCCATGTCTAAATTTCAATTTTAAAATATTGTTCTTCAGGGTGCCTGGGTGGCTCAGTCACTTGAGCATCAGACTCTTGATTTTGGCTCAGGTCATGATCTCAGGGTCGTTAAGATTGAGTCCCGCATCAGGCTCCATGCTCAGCACAGAGCCTTCTTGTCCTCTCCCTCTGCCCCTCCCCCCACTCATGTTCTCTCTCTCCCTCTCTCAAACAAATAAATAAATAAAATCTTTTTAAAAAAATAAAATATTGTTCTTCTTTCACTTAAGCACACATTTATATAATTCTAAGGACTCTTGGGGTATACATTTGATTGGTTTTTCACAATATTGCATAAACCACTTGTTTTTCAATTGTCCAGTTTTATTGTTAGATCTCTTATATGTCAATGGTTAGATTTCTATTATTTTTGGTTGTCTCTTGCTGGTCATCATGGGTCCTATCCCTTGCTAACATTTTGATTGGTGATTCATTTTATTTCCTAAATATGTGTTGACCTTATCTTCTCTTTCCTATCATTTGATTTAGATATTTGCAATCTTTTGCATCGACAATGGCAGTAACCTCTTAACAGCTATGACTCTTGATTCTCTCATGTCTGTCATTAATGTGATTCTATATATATGTCCTATATTTATTTTCAAAGTAAAACATTACTAAGTTTCAATGGCATGACAATTAGTGGCTGTTTAAATTACACAAAGAACAGGACACCCACCTTTTCCACTGGGTACCCATCGGTCATGTAGAACATGACGGCCTCTCTGGCATTTACCCAGCACATTTTGATCCTGGCTTCCTGTGACTGATGCAAAATGCAGATGTAGAGTTCTGCTGTGCTTATAAATTAGCTAGCTGATCTTTAGTGCAAATCAAAATTGTTTTTATTAACCTTGACTATAATTGCTGTGAACTAGAAAATGTTTTCAATCCTGGAGAAATTAGCTCTTTCTTTCTGAATGTCTGAAATCATTTCTTTAATTAATCTTATTTGTATTTACAGATTTTATTTATTCCTACAATCATTTTAAATTTTAGCTATCCAATATTATAAAAAGAAAAATTTTTAAGAAGTTTGAGTAGAGATATTTGTGATACTTCATATGTTACTAATCATTATGATATATCAATTATCTTCTGTATTGTTTTTATATTTACATATGTAAGTATTCTACAAGCATTTATACTAAGTTTAATGCAAATTTTTGCTAGATAATTTTCTGTGACAAAGATTATATTATTAGGAACAAAGCTCCTTGAAGAATTTATCAAGATGGGATATATAAAAATATGTTTTGTTATGTTTTCTTGTTGAATTAATTGTATTCCTTTAATGTAACAATTACACTGTGCACAATTCTCAACTCTTTGGTCATTTGCATATTCATCTTGTGCCCTGTCAAGTGTAACCCCTACAATGGCAGGCACTCTCTCCCCAGAGTGAGCACATTGTCTCAATTTCTTCTGACCCATACTTCCCCCTTCTTGGAGAGGATGAACACCAGAAACCCCAATGCCCATAGATTCACAAGCTCCATGTTTGTTCCTAACATCTCATAGCTTCTGTGTTTGCATCTGTATTGATGAAAGACTCAAAGAGAGAGAGAGGGACGTTTGAAAGAGGAAAGATTTCTCATTTTTAGATTCCTAGTTCCAATAACTACTTTGGAATTAAATTACAGAGAATGGGCCATAATATAAGTTTAGCCACCACAATGGCTCTCTAAGGACTCTATTCACTAATAATATATGCTCATTTGTGTGCATTTTCAAGCAGCTTGCTTAAAAGAGCCTCATGACCCACGACTTCTTAGGAAATTATAGGCCAGTAATAGCCTCACCTAAGGGGTTACTTGCTATGTAATGATTTTTGCAGCCATATTTGGGACATCACAAAAGAAGGGAAATGGGAAATGATTAGAGAAGAAGAGAGTAAAGTGGAATAAGGTGCAGCAAAATTGTGTAAATTATATTTTCCACTGTACAAAAAAAACATTTTGGGGGGAAGAAAGTTTAAAAGGACACTTATGGGGGGAGAACCAACTTTTGAAATTTTTCCATGGTAATATACAAATGTGCAAAGTTGAAATGTACACTGCTTATGTTAAAAGCAACAAAAACAAGCAAAAAAGAAATTCATATGAAAGCAACAGAAATATGTGTTTAGTCTATAAAAGTCACATAAGAGTGTATCAGAATGAGTGTCTTCTCTGAATCTAATCTGATGGATACCTGAATTCAAATTGAAAATATTTACTTTTTTCCTTTTTTTTTTTTTCTTTGCCATTAGTTGCTTAATAGCTTCCAAGATTGATGTTTCTGGTTATTAGGTGGACAGTTCTAAACCCTAAAGCAACAAGCAGGTGATATTTCACTCTGCCAAAATCCAGAGCTAGGTATCAGTGTAAATAATTTCTAACTTTGGGAACACTAAGAGAACATTTCTCTCTTCTGCATACTAAAGGTGACTTTCATGGAAAACAGAGCTAAAAATTAAGGTTTTCTGGTCTTTTGGTATATTGAATCAGTGAAGGGTGGGCAGGATTTAAGAGTGTTTTTCAAGTAAACACAAGAAAATGGGGAAAATAGGCAAGTGAGAGTAGGACAGAGAGAAAACAATGTATCATCAGAGAAATACCGCCTGGAGAGACACAGAAATGTCAGACAAATGTCTGAAGATGTGGTGCTGGTTAGGCAATCTACTAATGTTGAAAGATGGAGTTAACAAATACATTGAGAACAAGTGATAGACAAAATTGCTTGTAATTATAATTAATGGTCAGGGTATTTACAATTTCATTCCAATGCTTAAAATTTTTCAATGGCTCCCCATGTCTCATTTGGTTAATAAATATTTTTTGAGTGCATATCGTATGCCAGCATTTGGTGCAGGTGTGAAGAAAACGGAAAGAACTGAGTGCCATAATAGTTATAAGGGGAAACTCCTAGTGTCATGGTTTGAGAAGTATATTCATTTCCTATTGCTTCATAAGAATTACCACAATTTTAGTAGCTTAAAGCAACATATATTTATTATCTCAGTTTATATGGGGCAGGCATTTAGGCATAGGTTAATCGGTTTCTCTGCTCAGGATCTTATAAGACTGAAGTCAAGATGTTGGCCAGCTCTGTAATCTCATTTAGAGCTCAGGGTTTTTTGTTGTTGTTGCTTTTATTTTGTTTTTTGTTTTGTTTTGTTTTGTTTTCCAAGCTTACTCAGATTGCTTATAGAATTTAGTTCCTTGTGGTTGTAGGACTGAGATCCCCTGTGGCTCCTTGCAAAGGAGTTCATATGACCGCTTTCTTCCAGGCCAAGCAGAGGAAATTCTCTGACACTTCATCTTTTTGAAGGGCTCATCTGGATAAGTTAAGTCCAGTGGGCAGGATAGTATCCTCTTGGATTAACTCAAAGTCAACTGATTAGTAACCTAATCATTGAGTGATATCCCATCATATTCATAGTTCTTACCCACACTGAAGGAGTGAAAATTATACAGAGTATGGTTCATTGTGGATCATCTTTGGATTCTATATATCACAGTGAAGTTTCTCTAAGGAAGTGATATGCAACCTGAGACCTAGAAGTGGGTTAGAGTTCTACAGGCAGATTGACAGTATATTCATCATAGCCTGAGGAACTACCACATGCACATCCTGGAGGTAAAATGACCACAGAGAATCTAAGAAGCTTAAAGAAGCTCAGCTTAGCTTTGGAAAATAAATCTACATATAATAATAGAGTTTACAAAACAGGGCATGATATAGCACCATAATGCATCTCCTGCCTCAGTTTTCACAACTTCCAAGCTTGAACTCTGTCCTTAAGCTACACTGAATTCCATTATTTTCTTTGATGCATTTATATTGAACTTCCTTTGGTTCTGCAAAGCACTATGCTCTCCCTTACAGTCATAGTTCTAATATGACTTCAAAGGAAGAGTAACTAACCTGAGATAAGAAGTATAAATATAGGAATTATCCTGACTAAATGATGAACCTCCAAATAGAGGTAAACTTTCCTTTAGCACACTGTAATGCCATGTAAAATCTATCACATATCACACTTATTGCAACTGTCCATTTTGTTTTTTCCTAGCAAATGTAAGATCAGTATTCTGTTGTAACCTTATTGCCTAGTTCAATTAAGCCAAGTAAAAGATGCAGATTGAGGATGGTGGTGGTGATGATGATGATGATGATGATAATGACAATGACAACAATGGTGGTAAAAGGAATGAGAGCAGGATGAAGAATAAACTTTTTAAAAAGGGATCAAATTATTTAGCATGACACACCATACAAATATTTGTTGACTCATTTTAGTTCTTTCAACAGTAATTTGGGTCAGGAGCAAAGCTCAGTCACAATATGCTGGTCATCAAAAACAGCTGTGTTTAATTCTGTCTATGTCCAGAGCTGAGGGAAGAGTTATATGCATGGATAAATTTTAAAGTTGGAAGTCAGTTATGTTTGGAATGTACTTAAATAAGCAAAATGTTTTTTTCCCTATTGATTTGCATTTAACCACTATTGTGCATAGGTCTTTTATTAAAAGCAGCTGGAAAGGCTAGAATTCTACTGAAGCGACACAATGCTTATACTTTGAGGTTGTGAGTATAAGCACAACTAAGAACTTAGCATGGGCTCCCCTCCCAGCTCAATAGCTTTACTGTTGGCCTTGACAGTCAATGAATAGGATGTCAAGTTTCCATTTTTGGTAATGGGTTGGCAACATTACACTGATTAAGTTAATAAAAGAATACTTAAGAAAGTCTTCAAGTAGCGATTGCTCCCCTAGGAGCAATTATTACTTTTTTTTTTTTCTTAAAGCTCTCAGAGTTAAAATAATTCTATCAGTCAAAATGTTTTGTGATTAGATTTAGAGGCTGTAAGAAGAGGGGGAAACTTACAACCAATCTCTGTCAACCAGTAAGCACTTGTTCTATGACCATGGCTAATGCAGTGTATTCAAAGCCGGGTATAAATGACATAATATGAAAAGAATACACTGAGAGTAATTTTTTTAAGTTCTAGACTTAGATGTTTTCCCAAACATTTCTTAATCAAAATTTACATGACCTAAGAGATACTTATTCATGTAACACTGACATATCAATATCTATTTCAAGAAAGATGAGAAGTTGGATATTTAAAAATCTTTTTTTATATTTTCAATTGTATTCTTTCCTAGGGATGCCATAATAAATAATGACCAACAGGGTGGCCTCAGAAATTTAATTCTCTCACACTTCTGGATGCTAGAAGTCCAAAATTTAGGTGTCTATAGGTGTCTATGTGCCCTCCAAAATCTCTAGAGGAGAAACTTTTCTTGCTACTTTCAAATTTCTGTTGGCTTCAAGCCGACCTTGACATTCCTCATCTTGTAGCTGCATCTTTCCAATCTCTATGTCTGCCATCATCGGGACTTATTTTCCTCTGTGCATCCTCATATAACTTTTTTATAGGGACACCAACTGTTGAATTTAGGGTCTTCCCTATCCACTATAACCTCATCTTAAATAATTAACATCTTCAAAGAATCTATGTTCCAAAATAAGGTCACATTCTGGGGTTCTAGGTAGACATGAATTTTGGAGAAGCATTATTTAACCCCATACATCAATATTGAAATTGTCATTTTTCTTCATAGACCCAGGGTAAATTTTAACTTTCTTTATATTTACCCATCATTTTAGTCTTTTGCTATTTTTTTTCTATTTGTGATAAGTGGTATTTTTTTCAATTATATTTTATTAGTGTCTGTATTTAACTTGCATATATTTAATATGTATCCATTTACCTTTAATTTGAAGAGATTTTTATTGTTATACAATAGCTATATTGTATACAATTATACTTGTAAACAATGTCAAATTTTCTTTTTCAAAATTTTAGCTTTTAAAAAAATAATTTCATTGAAGTATAATTGACATATAAAAAGCTCTACTATTTAATGTATTCAACTCCATGAGTTTGGGAATAAATATCACCATCTTCAAGGCCATAGACATATCCATTACTTCTCAAAGTTTCCTCCTGCACCTTTATTATAATTATTTTTTCTTTTGTGTGATAAGAACACTTAATACAAGATCTATACTCTTAGCAAAAAAAAAAAAGTTAAGTATGCAGTACAATATTGTTAACTATAAACCCTATGTGGTATAGTAGATCTCCAGAACTTATTTAGCTTACATAACTGAAACTTTGTACTCTTCGCCTATCACCTCCCTATTTCCCCCTACCCCACCAATCTCTGACAACAAACGTTCTACTCTCTGCTTCTATGAGTTTACTATGTAGATTAGCATATAAATGAAATCATACAGTATTTTTCTTTCTCTATCTAACTTACTTCACTTAACATAATGTTCTGCAGGTCCATCTATGTTTTTTTTAAGTGGCAGTATTACCTTCTTTTTTAAGGCTGAATAATACTTTATTATATACATATACTACATTGTATTTATCCATTCATCCATCAGTAGGTATTTAGGATGCTTCCATATCTTGGCTATTGTGAGTAATCCTGCAATGAACATGGGAGCACAGGTATCTCTCTAAAACCCTGATTTCAATTCTTTTGGATAAATACCCAGAACTGGGATTGCTGCGCCATATGATAGTTGCTTGTTATAATGGGTGCAACAATATTATCCCCATCAATAGTGTACAAGCTTCCTTTTTCTCCACATTCTCTCCAACACTTATCTTTTGTTTTTGTTTTTGTTTTTTTTTAAAGATTTTATTTATTTGTTTGACAAAGAGACACACAGCAAGAGAGGGAACACAAGCAGGGGGAGTGGGAGAGGAAGAAGCAGGCTTCCCGCGGAGCAGGGAGCCCGATGCGGGGCTGGATCCCAGGACCCTGGGATCATGACCTGAGCCGAAGGCAGACGCTTAACGACTGAGCCACCCAGGCGCCCCCTATCTTTTGTTTTTTAAAATGATAGCCATTCTAACAGGTATGAGACAATGTCTTCTTGTTTTTTTTTCCTTTTGTTTGCCTTTTATTTTTTTAATTTTATTATGTTATGTTAATCACCATACATTACATCATTAGTTTTTGATGTAGTGTTCCATGATTCATTGTTTGCGTATAACACCCAGTGCTCCATTCAGTAAGTGCCCTCTTTAATACCCATCACCAGGTTAACCCACCCCCCCCACCCCCCTCCCCTCTAGAACCCTCAGTTTGTTTCTCAAAGTCCATGGTCTCTCATGGGTCGTCTCCCCCTCCAATTTCCCCCCCTTCATTTTTCCCTTCCTGCTATCTTCTTCTTTTTTTTTTTTTTTACATATCATGTATTATTTGTTTCAGAGGTACAGGTCTGTGATTCAATAGTCTTATACAATTCATAGCACTCACCATAGCACATACCCTCCCCAATGTCTATCACCCAGCCACCCCATCCCTCCCACCCCCACCACTCCAGCAACCCTCAGTTTGTTTCCTGAGATTAAGAATTCCTCATATCAGTGAGATCATATAATACATGTCTTTCTCTGATTGACTTATTTAGCTCAGGATAATACCCTCCAGTTCCATCCACATCATTGCAAATGGTAAGATTTCATTCCTTTTGATGAGCTGCCTAATATTCCATTGTATATATACACCACATCTTCTTTATCCATTCATCTGTCGATGTACATCTTGGCTCTTTCCACAGTTTGGCTATTGTGGACATTGCTGCTATAAACATCGGGGTGCATGTACCCCTTCAGATCCCTACATTTATATCTTTGGGGTAAATACCCAGTAGTGCAATTGCTGGGTCATATGGTAGCTCTATTTTCAACTTTTTGAGGAACCTCCATACTGTTTTCCAGAGTGGCTGCACCAGTTTGCATTCCCACCAACAGTGTAGGAGGGTTCCGCTTTCTCCGCATCCTCGCCAACATCTGTCATTTCCTGAGTTGTTAATTTCAGCCATTCTGACTGGTATGAGGTGGTATCTCATTGAGGTTTTGATTTGTATTTCCCTGATGCCGAGCGATGTTGGGCACTTTTTCATGTGTCTGTTGGCCATTTGGATGTCTTCTTTGGAAAAATGTCTGTTCATGTCTTCTGCTCATTTCTTGATTGGATCATTTGTTCCTTGGTTTTGAGTTTGATAAATTCTTTATAGATTTTGGATACTAGCCCTTTATCTGATATGTCATTTGCAAATATCTTCTCCCATTCTGTCAGTTGTCTTTTGGTTTTGTTGACTGTTTCTTTTGCTGTGCAAAAGCTTTTTATCTTTTTTTTTTTTTGCAGTTATAGTGATAAATATTTTATTAAAAAAATAATAACCAAAGTTAGCAAATGTGAGGAAAAAGGCATTCCTATACACTGTTGTTAGATGAAATTGGTAGATCCTTCCTGAAGGGTGATTTAGCAGTGTGTTTCAAAAATTTTAAATATGCTGTCCCTTTTTTAAATTTATTTTTTTATTTTTTTATTTTTTATTTTTATTTTTTTAAATTTTATTATGTTATGTTAGTCACCATACAATACATCATTAGTTTTTGATGTAGTGATCCACGATCCATTGTTTTCGTATAACACCCAGTGCTCCATGCAGTACATGCCCTCCTTAATACCCATCACTGGGCTAACCAATCCCCCCTCCCCCCCCCCCTCCCAAACCCTGTTTGTTTCTCAGGTCCATAGTCTCTCATGGTTCATCTCTCCCTCCAATCCCCCCCCCCCATTTTTCCCTTCCATCTCCTAATGTCCTCCATGTTATTCCTTATGTTCCACAAATAAGTGAAACTATATGATAATTGACTTTCTCTGCTTGACTTATTTCACTTAGCATGATCTCCTCCAGTCCCATCCATGTTGATGTAAAAGTTGGGTATTCATCTTTTCTGATGGCTGAGTAATATTCCACTGCATATATGGACTACATCTTCTTTATCCATTCATCTGTTGAGGGCATCTCGGCTCTTTCCACATTTTGGCTATTGCGGACATTTCTGCTATGAACATTGGGGTGCATTTGGCCCTTCTTTTCACTACATCTGTGTCTTTGGGGTAAATACCCAGTAGTGCAATTCCTGGGTCATAGGGTAGCTCTATTTTTAAATTTTTGAGGAACATCCACACTGTTTTCCAAAGTGGCTGTACCAACTTGCATTCCCACCAACAGTGTAAGAGGGTTCCCCTTTCTCCACAACCTCTCCAACATTTGTTGTTTCTTTCCCTGTCCATTTTTGCCATTCTAACTGGTGTAGGTGGTATCTCAGTGTGGTTTTGATTTGGATTTCCCTGATGGCTAATGATGATGAACATTTTTTCATGTGTCTGTTAGCCATTTGTATGTCTTCTTCAGAGAAGTGTCTTTTCATATCTTCTGCCCGCTTTTTGACTTGATTATTTGTTTTTTGGGTGTTGAGTTTGAGAAGTTCTTTATAGATTTCGGATACCAACCCTTTATCTGTAGTGTCATTTGCAAATATCTTCTCCCATTCTGTGGGTTGCCTCTTTGTTTTGTTGACTGTTTCCTTTGCTGTGCAGAAGCTTTTTATCTTGATGAAGTCCCAAAAGTTCATTTTTGCTTTTGTTTCACTAGCTTTTGGAGATGTATCTTGAAAGAAATTGCTGTGGGTGATGTCAAAGAGGTTACTGCCTATGTTCTCCTCTAGTATTTTGATGGATTCCTGTCTCACATTGAGGTCTTTCATCCACTTTGAGTTTATCTTTGTGAATGGTGTTAGAGAATGGTCAAGTTTCATTCTTCTGCATGTGGCTGTCCAATTTTCCCAGCACGATTTATTGAAGAGACTGTCTTTTTTCCATTGCATGTTTTTTCCTGCTTTGTCAAAGATTATTTGACCATAGAGTTGAGGATCCATATCTGGGTTCTCTATTCTGTCCCATTGGTCTGTATGTTTGTTTTTGTGCCAGTACCATGCTGTCTTGGTGATCACAGCTTTGTAATATAGCTTGAAATCGGGCAACGTGATGCCCCCAGCTTTGTTTTTCTTTTTCAACATTTCCTTGGCGATTCGGGGTCTTTTCTGATTCCATACAAATTTTAGGATTGTTTGTTCCAGCACTTTGAAAAATGTCATTGGAATTTTGATCGGGATGGCATTGAAGGTATAGATTGCTCTGGGTAGCATAGACATTTTAACAATGTTTATTCTTCCGATCCATGAGCATGGAATATTTTTCCATCTTTTTGTGTCTTCTTCAATTTCTTTCATGAGTGTTTTGTAGTTCCTAGAGTATAGATCCTTTACCTCTTTGGTTAGGTTTATTCCGAGGTATCTTATGGGTTTTGGTGCTATTGTAAATGGAATCGTTTCTCTAATTTCTCTTTCTACAGTTTCATTGTTAGTGTATAAGAAAGCAACTGATTTCTGCACATTGATTTTGTATCCTGTCACATTACTGAATTGCTGTATGAGTTCTAGTAATTTGGGGGTGGAGTCTTTTGGATTTCCCCATAAAGTATCATGTTGTCTGCGAAAAGAGAGAGTTTGACTTCTTCTTTGCCAATTTGAATACGTTTTATTTCTTTTTGTTGTCTGATTGCTGTTGCTAGGACTTCTAGTACTATGTTGAACAACAGTGGTGAGAGTGGGCATCCTTGACGTGTTCCTGATCTTAAGGGAAAGGCTCTCAGCTTTTCCCCATTGAGGATGATATTCGCTGTGGGTTTTTCATAGATGGATTTTATGAACTTGAGGAGTGTTCCCTCTAGCCCTATACTCTGGAGAGTTTTAATCAGGAAAGGATGTTGTATCTTGTCAAATGCTTTTTCTGCATGAATTGAGAGGACCATATGGTTCTTCTCCCTCCTCTTATTAATGTGTTCTATCACATTGATTGATTTGTGAATGTTGAACAAGTCTTGCATCCTGGGGATAAATCCCACTTGGTCATGGTGGATGATCCTTTTAATGTATTGTTGGATCCTATTAGCTAAGATTTTGTTGAGGATTTTGGAATCCATATTCATCAGGGATATCGGTCTGAAATTCTCCTTTTTGTTGGGGTCTTTGCCTGGTTTGGGGATTAAGGTAATGCTGGCCTCATAGAATGAGTTTGGAAGTTTTCCTTCTGTTTCTATTTTTTGAAACAGGTTCAGTAGAATAGGTATTATTTCTTCTTTGAATGTTTGGTAGAATTCCCCAGGGAATCCATCAGGCCCTGGACTCTTGTTTTTTGGGAGGTTTTTGATCACTGCTTCAATCTCATTACTGGTTATTGGCTTATTCAGGTTGTCAGTTTCTTCCTGTTTCACTCTTGGCAGTTTATAGGTTTCCAGGAAGGCCTCCATTTCATCCAGATTGCTCAGTTTATTGGCATATAGTTGTTGATAATAATTTCTAATAATTGTTTCTATTTCCTTGGTGTTAGTCATAATCTCTCCCCTTTCATTCATCATTTTATTAATTTGGGTCCTTTCTCTTTTCTTTTGGATAAGTCTGGCCAGTGGTTTATTGATCTTATTAATTCTCTCAAAGAACCAACTTCTAGTTTCATTGATCTGATCTACTGTGTTTCTGGTTTCTAATTCATTGATTTCTGCTCTAATTTTAATTATTTCTCTTCTAATGCATGGCTTAGGTGTCGTTTGTTGCTTTTTCTCTAGTTCTTTAAGGTGTAGAGTTAGTTGGTGAGTTCGGGATTTTTCTATTTTTTTGAGTGAGGCTTGGATGGCTATGTATTTCCCCCTTAGGACCGCCTTTGCGGTATCCCATAGGTTTTGGACCGATGTGTTTTCATTCTCATTGATTTCCATGAATTTTTTAAGTTCTTCTTTGATTTCTTGGTTGACCCAAACATTCTTGAGCAGAGTGGTCTTTAGCTTCCAAGTGTTTGAATTTCTGCCAAATTTTTTCTTGTGATTGACTTCCAGTTTTAGAGCATTGTGGTCTGAGAATATGCAGGGAATAATCTCAGTCTTTTGGTATCGGTTGAGACCTGATTTGTGACCCAGTATATGGTCTATTCTGGAGAAAGTTCCATGTGCGCTCAAGAAGAATGAGTATTCTGTTGTTTTAGGGTGGAATGTTCTGTAAATATCTATGAGGTCCATCTGGTCCAATGTATCATTCAAAGCTCTTGTTTCTTTGTTGATTTTCTGCTTAGATGATCTGTCCATTGCTGAGAGTGGAGTATTGAGGTCTCCTACAATTAACGTATTGTAATCAATATGACTCTTTATTTTGGTTAACAGTTGGCTTATGTAGATGGCTGCTCCCATGTTGGGGGCATAGATATTTACAATTGTTAGATCTTCTTGTTGGATAGACCCTTTAAGAATGATATAGTGTCCTGTGTCTCTTATTACAGACTTTAGCTTAAAATCTAATTTGTCTGATATAAGAATTGCTACCCCAGCTTTCTTTTGAGGTCCACTGGCATGGAAGATAGAGCTCCATCCCTTCACTGTCAGTCTGGATGTATCTTTAGGTTCCAAATGAGTCTCTTGTAGACAGCATATGGATCGGTCCTGTCTTTTTATCCAATCTGCAACCCTGTGCCATTTTATGGGAGCGTTTAGGCCATTCACATTGAGAGTGATTATTGAAAGATATGAATTAATTGTCATCATGTTGCCTGTGAAGACATTGTTTTTATAGATTGTCCCTGTAAATTTCTGTTGTATATCACTCTTGGGGTCTTTCTCCTTTTATAGAACCCCCCTTAATATTTCTTGCAGGGCCGGCTTAGTGGTCACATATTCTTTCAGTTTCTGTCGGTTGTGGAAGATTTGCAACTCTCCATCCACTTTAAATGAAAGCCTTGCCGGATAAAGTATTCTTGGCTGCATGTTCTTCTCATTTAGTACCCTGAATATGTCTTGCCAGGCCTTTCTGGCTTGCCAGGTCTCTGTGGATAGGTCTGACGTTATTCTGATGTTCCTTCCTCTGTACGTAAGGAATCTCTTCCCCCTAACTGCCCTTAAGATGGTTTCCTTGGTTCTAAGATTTGCAAGTTTTACTATTACATTCCGGGGTGTTGGCCTGTTTTCCTTGATCTTGGGAGGGGTCCTCTCTGCCTCTAGGACACGAATGTTTGTTTCATTCCCCAGATTAGGGAAGTTCTCAGCTACGATTTGCTCAAATACATCTTCTAGTCCTCTCTCTCTCTCCACTCCCTCTGGGATTCCAATTATTCTGACATTGGAACGCTTCACGGTGTCACTTATTTCTCTGATTTTATTTTCATGGATTCTGAGTTGTTTTTCCCTGGCCTCCTCTTTTCCCTTTTTATCTATTATAAATAGATAAAAAATCCGGGTCGCTTATTCGTTCTTCTGCCTCAGTTACCCTAGCTGTTAGATTATCTAGATTGGATTGGATCTCATTGATAGCATTTTTAAGTTCTACCAATTCACCTTTTATTTCTGCCCTTAGAGACTCTATGTTGCCATTAATTGATTTCTCCATTCTAGCCATTGTCTTCACAATTGCTAGCCTGAATTCCATCTCCGACATCTTGGTTATATCTGCATCCGTTTGTAAATCTGCAGCATAAGTAATAATCTCTGAGTCTTTTCTGTTTTGGGGGCTCCTCCTCCTAGTCATTCTGTTGATGGGTGTTTGAGGGAATGTATAGAGTCCATATTATTGACCAGAACCCAAGCAAGATGCACCTGTTTTCTTGGGACCTTAGGGTTGCTGGCCTCTTGTTTTCCCAGCCTGTCTTCTGGGGGAGGGGCCTGCCGCGCTGTTACTCAGGCAACCCTGTTTGGGCGGAGTTGCCCTGCCCCCCCGTGGTGGGGGATGGGCTCAGTGGGAATCAGTCTTTGGGGCTTTTGTTCTCTGGCGCCTTTCCCTGGCGGCTTTCCGCGTCTCTTCCACGAGTTAGAGCAGAAGAGACCGTTCCCAACCCTCTGCCTCAGAGCAGAGAGACCGCAGTCTGTTCTTCAGTGAGCTCTCCAGGCCACACCGTCTCCGTTTCTGTCCGTGCTGCTATAAACTGCAGCGGCCTGGGTTGTGCACCCCTCCGCAGCGCCCCCAGTCCTGCCTCCAGGTCGGGGCACGTCTCTGCCCTTTGTGCTTCTAAAACCACCAGCCGCTCCCAGTTCACGTGCACGCGACTCCGCCGCTTGGGGTTTCCACCCCGGGGGCTGCAGTTCACTGGCGGGACCCCGACGCTCTGGGTTTCCGTCCCGGGGGCTGCAGTTCATTTGTGCGCGACCCCACCGCTCTGGTTTTCCACCCTGTGGGCTGCCCTAAAGTCCTTTCCCGACGCTACCGGTCTGCGAGTCTGTGCCCCGGCCGCAGTGTGCGAGGCTGTCGCTCACTGGCAGTGTGGGATCCCCAGGTCCAGGTACCCTCCCGCTGCCGTTTATCCTCCGATATCTGCCTGCAGAATCACAGCTCTCCACTTCGTACCTCAAAACCAACCGCCTGCGATATTCTGTTTGTAGAGATCCAGATCTTCTTACATCTCAGGCTGGTTTCATGGGTGCTCAGAGTAGTCTGGTAGATATCCAGCTCAATTCCGGGGACCAGCTGAAATAGGGTCCCCTAATCCTCCGCCATCTTTCCCCCCTCCCAAAAGCTTTTTATCTTGATGAAGTCCCAAGAGTTCATTTTTGCCCTTGCTTCCCTTGCCTTTGACGATGTGTCTCGGAAGAAGTTGCTGCGGCTGAGGTCGAAGAGGTTGCTGCCTGTGTTCTCCTTTAGGATTTTGATGGACTCCTGTCTCACATTGAGGTCTTTTAACCATTTTGAGTCTATTTTTGTGTGTGGTGTAAGGAAATGGTCCAGTTTCATTCTTCTGCATGTGGCTGTCCAATTTTCCCAACACCCTTTGTTGAAGAGACTATCTTTTTTCTATTGGACATTCTTTCCTGCTTTGTTGAAGACTAGTTGACCATAGAGTTGTTTGCATTTCCCTGATGGTTAGTGATTTGGAGCATCTCCTCATAAACCTACTAGCCATTTGTATGTCTTCTTTGGAGAAATGTTTGTTCAGGTCCTTTGCCCATTTTTTATTGGGTTATTTGGTGTTTTGCTATTGAGTTATATATTTTAGATATTAACTCCTTATCAGATATATACACAAAATATTTCCTTTCATTTCATAGGTTGTCTTTTTATGTTGTTTCCTTTACTGTGTAGAAGCTTTTTAGTTCGATATAATCCACTTATTTTTACTTTTTTTACCTATGTTTTTGGTATTATACCCCAAAATTCATTGCCAAGACCAATGTTTACAGTTTCAGGTCTTATATTTAAGTTTTTATTTCATTTTGAGTATATATCCCTAAAGTTAGTTGTATTTTTGGTTAGGTTATTTAGAAATAAGTATAAATATGAAGAGTTTTCACAATGCTTTGAGTAAATTTGCTATATATATACTCATAATTTTTAAAAAAAACATGTTGAAATTCTTTTATTCCTTTAATAATTCCATTGCTTCAGAGACCAACTTTCTGTCACATCATGGAATTTATAAGAGGACAAGGTTCACCATTGTGCTGGTCTGCCATTTTATAATAATAGGAAATTAATATTCAGAATAAGGCATATTCACTAAATGACAATGTAACTTGTAATTGGTAGCAATGATATGGTACCAAAGAGCCTAATTTCCAATTTATTATAAAATAACTTTCATTTATTTAGACTGAAAATCCAAAGCATATAATATAGTTGTTCACTATTCAGTTTCATGTTTAGCATCCTCTTAATGAGTTTACATAATGCATATACATAATATCTAGCAATGGCCAAAAAACAAGTAGATTGCTTTTATTCAGGCATATCTGAAAAAAATAGAAATTATTTATTAAAGAAGAAAAACAAGACTTCCACCCCCTTCTCAGTAACATTAAATAAATTGGCACTTTCTAATCCTAATAAATGCTTATTAGATTGCATTGAATTTCCTCCTATATATTATATGGTTGTTTGTTAATAAATGCATGTAGAAAAGTTAAAAATTAATTGAGATTTTAGTAAAATTAGATTCCCTCTTAGCTGTGCTTTTAAATAAGAGGTAAATACTACAGGTGGGATTCAGAATTACTTCCAAGGGGACAAGGAATCTTCTAATGGTTACTAAAATTTCATGCTTTTACAACAAATATGCATACCTGCAGATAACACTTGCAATCTCTTATTGACCACATTTGGTAAAACTAGAGTAATTTCAGTTACTATCTTTAGAATTTGCAGAGGCCATTGCTACATTTTAGGCCAATTTTAATTCACTTGCGTTTTTTTTTTTTCAAATGTTTTTCTTTTTTATTATTTTTTTATTTATTTGACAGAGAGAGAGCAAGCACAAGCAGGGGGAGTGGTACGCAGAGAGAGAGGGAGAAGCAGGCTTCCCACCAAGCATAGAGCCTGATGCGGGACTCAATCCCAGGACCCTGGGATCACGACCTGAGCCGAAGGCAGACACTTAACAACTGAGCCACCCAGGCACCCCAATTCACTTGTGTTTTAAAGCCACACTAGATTTACAACAAATATGTTTTTATCCCCCCTTTTTTTTTAAGATTTTATTTATTTATTTGACAGAGAGAGACACAGCGAGAGAGGGAACACAAGCAGGGGGAGTGGGAGAGGGAGAAGCAGGCTTCCTGCTGAGCAGGGAGCCCGATGCAGGGCTGGATCCCAGGACCCTGGGATCATAACCTGAGCTGAAGGCAGACGCTTAACGACTGAGCCACCCAGGCGCCCCTTTATCCCCTTTAAATGTAATAAAATTTACTTAGCTATGAGTATATACGTTAGAGATGTCTGTGTCAATAGTTCGGCAGTTTGGTAACACCTATTTTGAAAAGCAAGATCTGCTGCCTGAGTTAGACTGGACCCAGAACTTTATCATAGGAAGTTTTAGGATCTGCCTGAAGGTGCCCCTCAGGGGACCTGTAGGCAGAAGTAGTATTGCCAAGTATCTTTACATGAGTCTTAATTAGGTGTCTTGCTTTTTAAATAATATTCTCTTCACAGATATTTTGTAAAGTATGTGAGTATAATCTTAATTTTGGAAGTACAGAATGTTTATTCTCATGTTTCCTGCCAGAATTTACAATCTCATACTTTTTATCTAAGCATCATCAAAAATCTGAGTGTGAAAATTAAGATTTAAAGAGGATCGTCTGAAGGGCATGGTTTTAAGTATTCTGCTATACCTTGGTGTTATTAACCTAGAATCCAAGGCCTTTACCATGTATATAAATGTGCTTGAAATGAACCTTCAAGTCCCTAGATTAGATTATAAACACAGTTGGTAACCATGCATGCCAAATATTGTGAACAATTTCAAGGAAAGGGTCTATAACTTTAATTGGATTATCACCTAGAAGATCATCAGCCCTTATTTCCATGCTAATAATTCCTAAATTTTGTATCTTCTTGCCTAGATCTTTGCAGTATGATTTATCAATGGTTCACTTAGTAATTCATAAATAAAATATGAACTGTTGAGAAATACGATTATAGACCAATAGTTCTCTATATTCACATTAGAACCCCTTGGGTGATTTTTTAAAATAATATATCCTTGAGTTTTATCCCTGACATATGGAATTAGAGAAGTGGGGTGAAAACTACTTATCTGTATATTTCAAAAAGCTTGCTGGGAAACGCTGATTTATACCATGGATATAGTAGAAAAGTATGGCCTTGTCAAGATTTAGAACAGAGGCAACTAATAACGACTCATTCATTCTATCATTTAGTAGTATCCACTGAGCCCCATGATGTATATGTGATGAAAGTTCAATATTAAACTCCCTGTGTTCTCCCTTAAATCACCTCATGAGCAATCTAGTACAAAGCCTTCTCTAGGATGCTTGAAACCACAAAATGGAAAGAGAATTTACCTTCTCTTCAGCTTAATATAAATAGAAACATAGAGCAGAATTAGAAGATTATGACTATATTACTGTGCATGCAGTATTGTTTTAACTTTAATTTCAGAGTATGAATGAGAGAATTAAATGACTTTCATGGAAAAATGATAAAGGAAATAGAAACTGGGTATAATATGTCTATTAACAAACATGTATACATATGCATGCTATCTATATATTTTGACTTTCTTTCACCCTGTCTTTGGTGAATGATGACTTGAAAAAAAGCAATAGAATATAAATAGGGCAAGCATGTCTGACAGCTATTCAACATCAGGCCAAGCTCTGTCATTCAGAGCAGCCAAGCAAACACATGCTATTGAATTCAACAGTCAGGCAATGCACTGGTTATTCCCTGCTTGGGCCTTGAAGTACCTTATTTGCTCTTTTCTGCTTTGCTCTGTGCCTCAGGAGGTTGATGATACATACTATCTTGCATCATCTGACCCCTCCAGCTCTCTGTTTCAATTTAGGTTTGGCCAAAGAAATTCCTGGGAGCAGTTGGAGGGTGGAAACACTTCTCTCAATCTTGCTGCCCCTTTAGCTTTTGGCGAGGTAGTAGCTTCTAGCTGCTAGTCTCTGGGTACTTTACCAGTGTCTTGGTGAGGCCCTTGACCCCATCTCAAACCCTATAAGTGACCTATCCATTAAACTTTCTCCAATTACCACTCCAAACACACATTTATGTCCTGCTGGACTGTATCTGATAGAGGCAGTCATGAGAGATTTCTTGAAAAACATTTGATAGAATCATATTTTTGAATGGTGCTAAAATCTGAAAAGCAGTGCATTCTTCCTTGATACAGGTCATTGGTATAACTACTGAAAACTGGTTTCAAAGAAAAAAAAAAACACTTCTTTTCAAGAGGAAGCCATTGTTTTCTTCAGTTTTATAAGTCAGCACTGTCTACCAGGTCTCCAGTGTTGACTTATAAGGGCAATCATCAGAAACTATTTTTTCTTTCCCTTGGACATTGGCAATGATCTATCTGATACATACTATCTATGGAATATGTTGGCTACCAATTTAATATCTCAGGAAAGATATGGAATGATTCTGAATACAGATTGGGTACAGTATGAAGTAAGAATTGTGATTCTGAGCTCAAATAGAAATCTCCAAAGTAGATGAGGTAAAATACTAAGTAAGCTATAGTTGCTAATGGAGACTATCTAATAAGCTATATGCCAGAAAATGCACCAAAGTGTACACATCTTACCCTTAAACCTTTACAATAACCTTAGAAGTTATTAATATCTTCATTTTAGCAATAAGCAAGCTGTGCCTTGGAGATTTATTTAATGTACTATCAGTCAGCAAGTGGCAAAGCTGGGGTTTAAACTCATTTCAGTCTGGCTTATTTGGTATCAGATATTGTGAAAACTTATACTATTCTCCTTGATGTCAAAAATAAAGTCTAAGGAATCACCCTTCAATAGTACTGGTGTTTAAAATTTACTCCATAACTCTTTGATCTCCCTTTATTTTTTTAGTTTTGATCAGAAAATGTTAACTATTTCAGTTGTCTCTTGCTACATAGCTAACTACCACAAACTTTAATGGTTTAAAACAAACATTCTATTTTTCTCTTGATTTTGTTGTGTAAGAAATTGGGAAGGGCTCAGCTGGGTGGTTATATTCTGATCCAGGTGATGTCAGTTGGGACAGTTGGAGTTGGAGGATTCACTTTCAAAATGACCTTTCACTTACATATCTGGCTCCTCAGTGCTTCTCGTCTTCTCTTTCCCTCCAAATAACTTCTCACAAATAATGGTCTTAGGGTACTCATGCTTCTTCCATGGTGGCCTCTGGTAGACCAAGATATAAGCTGCCAGTATTTTTAAAGTTATGCTCAGATCTGGCGGAGTGTCTCTTCCATCATGCACTATTGACCAAAGCAGTCACAGTCCAGCCCAGATTCATGGGAAAAGAAAATAAATCTTACCTCTCTCAATGGAAAGAGTGTCAAATGAATTGTGGCTGTATGTAATCTACCAGTTTTTATTCTGACACCTTTAATTTTTAACTATGTCTTTAATTCTTTTTTTCAGGTATTGTGATCCAAACTTTGTAGTTTTGTCATATTATATTCCTCACAGTCTTGTCAAGGAAATATTTTTTAAAAAATATTTAACAACTTTTTTAACATTGATACTTACCTTAAATCACTATTATGGCACTGTTGGTGTTTCCAGCAAATATTCGCTCTGATAACTATTATGATTTTTAGTTTTAAATTGAGGAAGCTCAGGCTCCAAAATGCCAAGTAACTAGCCCCAAATTACATAGTTTATAAGTGGAAGAGTCTGAAGGGATTTGATAGCAGTTTTGCCTGATCTAATACTTGTCCTTATATTCTCTAAGAATGCCCAGACACTTTTCTGGGAAGGCAATACCGGCAATATGCAATCTTCAAAGTAGTTTTAATTTATTTTCATTTATTTGGGTCTGTACTTGAGCTCTTAAAAGCATCCACTTTGTTCTTTTACCTTGTGTGTTTTTATGCATTTTGTAAGAAGATTAATTTGTAATTATGTAAGTTGAGGCCCTGAAGGAAGCAGATACCAAGAAAACATTAGATATAAAGAGATAAGATATATTGGGGAAAACACCTATGCAGGAAATGGGGGTGGATCAAGAGGGCAGAGACTGCCTTCATAATATGATACAGTTAAGGCACTTGTGAAAGAAAAGAAAGAAGAATTGGGTATGAAAAGCCTTGGATCAACAATACCATTCTGAGAAAGTTAGTCATGCTGGTCGGGAATATCCAAGCAAAAGTTACCCATTGGAGGAGTTCCATGTTGGGCAAAAATTAGCCAGCTCTAATACCTGCTACCATGGATAGTCATTGGCTAGAGGAAGCCCGGGAGCAGTGTAGACTCATTAGAACCAGTATGGTGGGCCAAAAGGGAGGCAGTTGGACTTTCATAAAACTATGCTCCCTGTAGTGGGTTCTCTTGAATAATATCTGAGCAGTGTATCTCCATGGTCATCAGGATCCATCACTTGCTACATATAGATCCACTGCTTTATATGTATTTGGGAAACAGCTCCTTCATTGTTTTCATAGACGCTTCTTTTGGAGGGGCATCTTAAAGAAGGACATTAGTGGAACGAACTACAGCCCTATCACTGCAGTTGGTCTCATGGCTGCAACTGTTATTATACCTCCCCCTCCTCCTCTGCTAGTCTATATTTCTGTTAACCTTTGCTATCACTTTGGCAGGTAATGGAGGTTTACCTGGTGGTGTAACCCAGATCTTCATTCCTCAAGGGTCAGATGTGTGGTAATCATTCCTCAGGGATCTGGACACATAGTAATCATAATTTCTCAGACCAAGCTGCTTCACATGTCCATTCAAAGTGACAGTTGGTCAAGGAAATCCAAAAACTTACTCAAGTTGATCACTTGAATTTCAGATTTATTCCATTATGTAATTATGGATCTATATAAAAGTTTCCTCACCTCATTCTACTAACCAGGGTCATTAACCCTGTTAAGACAGTAAATGCTTTTTTCATTTGAAGTTCAATGGGGCCCTTGCTGGGTCCTGACAAAAGTATACCCTCCTTGGGAACTAGGACCTCTAACACTGCAGGGCCCAGATTTGCAAGAATGGAAAGTACCAAGTACCTCAGTGGATTATTGGGAATGATGGTAAATTGAGCCACTCCTACTTCCACCCTTTTATCCCCAGCACCGTGTAGTCTTCTTCCTGGAGACATGGAGGTCTCTGATTTAATGCACATACAACATCCTGACTCCCATTCCTTGCAGTGACTTGCCTGCCTCCAAAGGGGGACTTTTGCTGTACTTTCAGCAGGCTGTTGTAGTGTTCTGCAGCTTCTGGATAGTGCAGCACTTGATATGACCAGTAGGTCTTATGGTTGTGGTCTCATTCCCACAACTCCTTCACTGTGAAGTGAATCCCCTTCTTAAATGCTATATTTTGTGGAATTCTACACCTGTGAACCAGGCAATTCTCTGAGGCCTGAAGAGTCACGTTGACTGAGGTTCCAAAAGCAAGAAAAGCAAATTCATCCCCAGAATAGGTGTCTATGCCTGTAAGAAAAAACTGATTGCCCTTATAGATGAGAAAAGACATCAATGTATTTGACTTGTTTCTCAGTGTCTGGTTTTTGTCTCCTCAGGAATATTACCATTTTACCAGCTTGGCGCTGGTTTCCATTGCTGGAAAGTTGGGCATTCAACAGTAACAATAGATAGCTAGGGATTCATTATATTCATGAGCCCATTGTGCAAATTTCAGGATGACCAATGAGGAAAGCTAGCTAATGCCAACTGGTTTACTCATTTTGTCTAGTTAGTGTTCAGTGCCTATTGCATGGAAAATGCTTTCCAGTGGGCATGATGCTGGCAGTCTGATATGTCACGTAGTGTTTGGGCCAGAGTATAGGTAGAGAATGTGTTGCCTCCAGAAACCAGAAAGGCCTACAAAGCATTAAGCTTCCTTCTTTGTGGCAGAGAATGCCAAATGAAACAGTTTGTGTTTTGTTTTTTTTTTTTAAGATTTTATTTATTTGACAGAGAGAGACACAGCGAGAGAGGGAACACAAGCAGGGGGAGTGGGAGAGGGAGAAGCAGGCTTCCCGCGGAGCAGGGAGCCCGATGTAGGACTCGATCCTAGGACCCTGAGATCATGACCTGAGCCAAAGGCAGAAGCTTAACAACTGAGCCACCCAGGAGTCCCACAACAGTTTGTGTTTTACTGAGGGACAGATATCCCATCACACCCCTGATTGTAATTCAGTAGAGTGTCCTGTAAATTCAATCAAGTGTCAAATTCTTAAATCTTTTTAGAGAATATATCTAATCCTCCAGAGCACATTTATCTTATTAAGATCACTGATGTACTAGCCAGTTTTTGCTCACACTTCCAAAGAGCATGATGTCATCAATATAATGGATCAGTGTGATGTCCAGATGGTCCAGATATCTTTGGATTATGAGGGCAAGCTAACAGAGTCATGGGTAAAACTGTAAATAAATATTGTCATTTCTATGTGAGTGTAAACTGTTTCTGATCCTCTTTTCTGATCAGAATAGAAAGGAACTCATGCCAAATCAATGGCAGCATACCATGTATCAGAGACCTTATTAAACTGCTCTAACAAGGATACGACATCTGGCAGAGCAGCTAAAGTCAGAGCTGCTACTTGGTTAAGCTTGCTATAGTTTACGGTCATTCTCCAGGTTCCATCTGGTTTTTACAGGGACAGACTGGCAAATCAAAAGGAGCATAATGGAGCTGCCATACCTGCATTCTTGAGATTTTTAAAGGTGCACCAATCTCTGTCATTTTCCCTGGGATATATGGTTCTTGATTTATGATGTTTTCCAAGGCAGGCCTGGGGAGTGAGAAACGTGATTGCAGAGGTTTCTACTTGGTTTTCCACATTATGATAGCTCTTACCACACACCCCAAGTTTGTACCAATTGCCAGGTTGTTGATCCAAATTATAGACTCAGGCACCAGGGGAAGGACCATGTGATGGATCCACATACCCCATAGATCCACTGTTTTATTCAGTATTCCATTTATTACCTGACATCTATAAGCCTGCATTCTATCTATGGAAGAATAGGGGGAGCATGATAATCTTTTGGCTAAGCATATATCATTGTCAATTCAGACCTTGTGTCCAATTGTTCTCCAAGTAGTTCCCTTTCCTCAGTGTCAGTCACCTGAGTAAATGGTTCTAGGTCCCTTTGGGGAGAGTTGGGAGTTGTTATAATACATACTTGCTACAATGCTGTGGGGTCCTTCCTCCTAGGGATCTGGTCACCTTTTCAGTCCATGGATTTTGAGCTGAAAATTGGTTCAAGTCCAAAATCTGAACAAGGGATTGTGACTCTTTAAAATAAAAGCTTTCAATCTTCCACTGTTGCTTCTTATATTAGCTATGGGCTTGTCATATACGGCCTTTATTGTTCCTTCTATACCCATCTGTTGAGGGTTTGTTTTTTTTTTTTATCATAGAAGGATGTAGAATTTTGTCAAATGCCTTTTCTGCATTTATTGAAATGATCATTTTATTAATGTGGCATACCTTTATTGATTTGAATATGTTGAATCATCCTTGCACTCATACAATTCAATAACAAAAAAACCCAAATAATCTCATTAAAAATGGGCAGAGGACCTGAATAGACAGTTTTTTCCTCCAAAAAAGATACACAAATGACCAATAGGTATATGAAAAGATGCTCAACATCTCTAAACATCAGGGAAACTCAGGTATAACCACAATTAGGTATTACTTCACATCCATTAGAGTGGCAATTATCAAAAGGACAAGAGATAACCAGTATTGTCAAGATTTTGAGGAAATGGAAGCCTTGTGCCCTGTTGATAGAAGTGTAAACTGGTACAGTCACTATGGAAAACAGTATGGAGTTTCCTCAAAAAAATTAAAAGTAGAACAACCATGTGATACAGCATTTCCACTTCTAGATACATACCTGAAGGAACTGAAATCACTATCTCAAAGAGATATCTGCACCACCACGTTCATGACACCATATCCACAATAGCCAAGGCATTGAAATGACCGAAGTGTCCATTGATAGATGAAGGATAAAGAAAATGTGGTATATACATACAATGAAATATTCAGCCATAAAAAAAGCAAATCCTGACATTTACAACATGGATGAATTGGAGGCCATTATGCTGAGTGAAATAGATCAGACAGAGAAAGGCAAATATTATATGGTTTCATTTGTATGCAATCTAAAAAAGCTGCACTCATAGAGGGGTGCCTGAATGGCTCAGTCGGTTAAATGTCTGCCTTCGGCTCAGGTCATGATCTCAGCGTCCTGGGATCGAGCCCCGTGTTGGGCTCCCTACTTTGCGGGAGGTCTGCTTCTCCCCTTCCTTCTTCCCTTCCTCTCCCCCCACCTTGTGCGCTCTCTCTCTCTCAAATAAATAAATACAACCCTTTAAAAAAATAAAAAATAAATTAAAAAGCTGCACTCATAGAAACAGAGAGGAATGGTGGTTGCCAGATGCTTCTGGGTAAAGGAAATAGAGATATATTGGTTAAAAGATACAAGCTTCCAATTATAAGATGAATAAATTTTGGAGATTTAATCTATGGCATGCTGACTACAGATAACCATACCATATTATATACTTGAAAGTTGCTAAGAAACTAGATCCTAAATGCTTTTAATACAAAAAAAATTTTAATTATGTGAGGTGACTGAGGTGTCAACAAACCTTATTTTGGTAATTATTTCAATGATTCACATGATACATATCAAATAATCACATTGTACAGCTTAAAATTCCGCAGTGTCATATGTCAGTTATATCTCAATATAGTTGGGGAAAAAAAGAAATTATACCAGCTCTCTAGAGTCTCTTTTAGAAAATCTAAGCAGAAGGAATACTTCCTAAGTCATTCTATGAGGCCAGCATTACCCTAATAGCAAAACCAAAGACATTACAAGAAAGGAAGTCTATAGACTGAAAACTCTGATGAACATAGATCTAAAAACATTCAACAAAATATTAGCAAATAAAATCCAATAATGTATAAAAATAATGATATACAATGACTGAGATCTTTATATAACAAGGTTAGTATACGAAAGCCAATTGTGTTCCTGTATATCAGCAATGAGCAATTGGAATTTGAAATTAAATATATTTATATTTTATATATATATGAGATATATAATATATATTATATGTATATATAAACATACATAATAATCACACCAAAAATACTTAGGTATAAGTCTAACAACATGCGTATAAAATCTATCTATCTATCTATCTATCTGCAGAAAACTACAAAATGCTGATAAAAGAAATCAGAGAAGATCTAAACAATGTAGAGATAAACCATGGTTCATAGATTTGAAGATTCAATATTCATGTCAGTTTGACCCAACTTGATCTGTATATTCAAAGCATTCCCAATCAAAACTCCAGCAAGCTATTTTGTAGGTATTAACAAACTGATTCTAAAGTTTATATGGAAATGTGAAAGACCTAGAATAACCAACACAATACTAAAGAAAAACAAAATTGGAAGACTCACACTACTCTGTTTTAAGACATGGTATAAAGCTATAGTAATCAAGACAATGTGGTATTAGAAATAAATATACAAAGATCTATAGAACAGAATTGAGACCTTATAAACTGAAATATATATAGTCAATTGATTTTTGACAAAAGCACAAAGGCATTCAATGAAGAAAGTATAGTATTTTCAACAAATTGTGCTAGAATAATTAGATTCAATACCAAAAAAAAAAAAAAAAAACAAACAGAAAAAGAAGCTAAACACATTCTTACATATTTTACTCCTTTCACAAAAAATAACTCAAAATGCATTATAGTCCTAATTACAAAATGTAAAAGTATAAAACTTCTAGAATATAACAGGAGAAATCTACACAATCATAGTTGTCGTGATGAGTTTTTACATATGATGCCAAAAGCATTATCCTAGCAGTGAAAGAAAAAATTGATAAGTTGGACTTTATTAAGATTTAAAACTTCTACAACATACACTGTTAAAAGAACCAAAATTAGCCCAAAAACTCAGAGATAATTGCAAAAGGCATATCTGATAAAAGACTTGAAATCCTTTAAAACTCAACAATAAGGAAACAACCCATAAATAATGAGTAAAAGATCTAAACAGCAAAGAAAAATATATAGATGGAAAATAAGCAAATGAAAAGATGCTTAACATCATTTGTCATTAAGAGATGCAAGTTGAAACAAAGAAATAACCACTACACACTATTAGAATGACTAAAATCCAAAGAAACTCACAATACCAATTACTGATAGGAATATGGAGCAACAGGAATTCTCATTCATGCTGATGGTACAGTCACTTTGGAAGACAATTTGGAAACTTCTTACAAATCTAAACATAGTCTAACCATGTGATTCAACAGTCATGCTCCCAGATACTAACTTAACTGACTTAAAAACTTATGTGCACACAAAATCTACATGCAAATATTCATAGAAGCTTTGCTCATAACTGTCAAATTTTGGTATCAACTACTATGTCTTTCAATAGGTGAATGCATAAATAAACTGTAGTATATTCACACAATAAAATGTTATTCAGAAATTTTTGGAATGAGCTGTCAAGCCCTGAAAAAATATGGAAAAATTTTCATGGAAATTTTTAAGTGAAGAAGAAAAAAAAAAAAACAGTCTGAAAAGGCTGCATACTGTATGATTCCAGTGATACAACATTCTGGAAAAAAGCAAAACTATAGAGATGACAAAAAGATCAGTGATTGCCAGGATTTTATGGGTGGGAGTGTGTGGGAAAGTTTAATAAGAAAAAGCACTGGGGATTTTTTAGGGTGATGAAACTATTTATATTATAATGGTCAATATATGACACTTTGCCTAGAATCTTATAACTCCCAATGTAAAACGAATATATGCAAATTTTTACAAAATTATTTAGGAGGCTGAAGAATCCAAAATTAGGGTTCTCAGTGTTATAAAAGAACCTAACTGTGTTAAAAATGAATGAGTAAAATGTCCCCACTGAAGGGGGAGTAAGGAAAATGGCTCTGACTTTGGAAATGAGTATAGTTTGTAAGACTAAAGGCAAAATAAACCATACACAAGCACTGTACTCTAGTTGATAAAGTTGTTTTCCTAAGGTGTAATCACTGATGGTTCTTTTTTTTTTTTTTTTTTTTAAGATTTTATTTATTTGCGAGAGAGACAATGAGAGACAGAGCATGAGAGGGAGGAGGGTCAGAGGGAGAAGCAGACTCCCCGCTGAGCAGGGAGCCCGATGTGGGACTCGATCCTGGGACTCCAGGATCATGACCTGAGCCGAAGGCAGTCGCTTAACCAACTGAGCCACCCAGGCGCCCTCACTGATGGTTCTTAAAATATTATTTGTATATACTGGATTGAAGAAATAAGTAAATAAGTGGCAGATGATGAGAGCCAGGTTTCTTAGTGTTAGAGTGGGATGTTACAAAAGATAAGCAAAAGAAGGAAGCAAAGAATGGTCCATGTGGTAATGGATTAGTGTGGGAGATTACGGTATGAACTCATATGTAGCTTACTATAGCTGTAGATGGTTACATGTGAAATATTTATAGATATGTGTCTATATACAACTCAGTATACATAAATATAGTTCCTTGCTCTGTCAACTCAGAAGACATAGAAGGTAGGACTCTCAGTAGCAACAAGCACATCCAGGGCCCAGATCTTGGCTTCTTTCTTTTTCTTTCTTTCTTTTTCTTTCTTTCTTTCTTTCTTTCTTCTTTCTTTCTTTCTTTCTTTCTTTCTTTCTTTCTTTCTTTCTTTCTTTCTTTCTTCTTTCTTTCTTTCTTTCTTTTTCTTTCTTTCTTTCTTTCTTTCTTTCTTTCTTTCTTTCTTTCTTTCAGATTTATGTATTTATTTTAGAGAGAGAGACTGTGAGAGGGAGAGTGGGGCAGAGGGAGAGAATCCTCAAGCAGACTCCTCACTGAGTGCAAAACCCAATGCAGGGCACCATCTCAGGACCCTGAGATCAAGACCTGAGCCAAAAATCAATAGCCAGCTGCTTAACTGACTGAGCCACCCAGTTTACCTCAGATCTTGGTTTGTAATAACCATTCTCCAATACACTGAAGCAAGGCTCCTTGGAGAAATGGCTGAATCTAGGACTAGTGCAGGAAATATATAAAATGAGCATGGAGCATTGAGTTGTAAAGAAAGTAAGAAAGTTACTTTCTTGAAGTTCCTGAAGCATCAAGAAAGTGAGGAAGTGCTAACACACACACACACATACACACACACACACACACACCCCACACTGATGAGAGTATGTCCAAGGAACACAGAAGCCAACTGAAAGAGTTTCCAATGGTTCATGATGGGAAAATGTGAGCAGTAAAATAAAGTACTATTAGATTCTAAACCAAAATATAAAACAATTATCTATGTGTTCATAATGATATAAATAGTGATTGAATACATTAATAGAGAGGGGAAATAGACAAATCACCTATGCAGAAATATTCCAATTAATTTACATAGACACTATGTCCTCAACAATGTGGAGAATAACTTCCCATTCCATAATGTATGCTGTATGAAGTGTTTTCCATTTAAAGAATACACTATTGAAATGGAGGAATAGTAAATTCCCAGTAAGGAATCCTGACAACACTACTTCATCCAAGTGACAAGATCAATATCAATAGTGATTAATCATATTGATAGCAGTTACCCTTGATATGATGTAATGAGAATGGCACTTTTCCTCTGTGATCTTCCTCCCCTAAACCCATAATTCCAATCTAATCATGAGAAAAATAAGACAAATCCCAAATGAGGGCCATTTTGCAAAGTGGTATGTCGTACCATGTTGTACAATACCTCTCAAAAATTGTAAAGGTCGGGGCGCCTGGGTGGCTCAGTTGGTTGAGCGACTGCCTTCGGCTCAGGTCATGATCCTGGAGTCCCGGGATCGAGTCCCGCATCGGGCTCCCTGCTCAGCAGGGAGTCTGCTTCTCCCCCTGACCCTCCCCCCTCTCATGCTCTCTCTCTCTCTATCTCATTCTCTCTCTCAAATAAATAAATAAAATCTTTAAAAAAAAAATTGTAAAGGTCATCAAAAACAAGGAGAGTCTGAAAACTGTCACACCAAGTGGAGCCTAAGACATAATGACTGAATGTAATATGGTATCCTTGCTAGGATTGTGAAATAACAAAAAATGACATTAGGTGAAAACTAGAAAATATGAATTAAGTATGACCACATGTCATAAGTAATATCAATACTGCTCATTAATTGGGATGAAATACCACACTAATGTAAGATGTTAATAAATGGAAACTGAATGTAGAAACTGAATTCTGTACTATCTGTAAATCTAACACAATTCTAAAGTCAAAATTTTATTTTCAGAAAATCAAGTGAAAGGGAATAAATTAAACCATAGGATGGCAGCATGGGCTAGTAGTTTGGAGACAGAAATATAAAGCGGAAGTTTATGTCCATCTGCCTGATTCTGTGTTGGGTGTGGTGTTTTACCCCTGATGACTCTAGCAAAAGGTCTGTAATTTAAAAATGCCAATGATGGTAGAAAGGTTTGAAGGATTTCTGAAAAACTGAGTATCTGGGTCTGTGAAAACAGAGCTGTTTTTAAAAACGGTGTTGTTGGGGATGCTTATTTAGGTCAGAGTTCAAGACTTTCAGGTAACTGAGAATTCTATTCAGGATGTCTTGAGAATCATACCATCTTACAGAATATTTTATTATAGGTAGTGTTTTTTAAAGGTAGTGCTATTAGGAGTGCCTGGGTGGCTCAGTCGCTTAAGCATCTGCCTTCGGCTCAAGTCATGATCCCAGGGTCCTGGGATCGAGCCCCGCATCGGGTTCCCTGCTCAGTGGGAAGCCTGCTTCTGCCTCTCCCCCTGCTTGTGCTCTCTCTCTCTGTAAAATAAATAAAATCTTTAAAACAAAAATAAAGGGAGTGCTATTAGCATTTTTGGTGAGATATTTCTTGTCTTAATAAATGATAGTAGCAAACTTAACCCCCTCTAGAAGTTGTGACAGTCCAAAATGCATCTATTAAAAAAAAAAAAAAAAAAAGCCAAAGGGAATGGTACCTTATATCTGCCAATACTGAGTTCTTTGAAGAGTCATAATTTCACTAAATTGAAGGATCAGGAAAGATAACATGTCCTCTGGAAGTGCCACAAGGATGGTAAGGAGTCTGTAGTTGGGAATTAGTATACTTTAACATCCTGGATAGATAAACCTCCTCCACTCCTATGAAGGCTAATTCTTCTCTCTGTGTACTTTATTTTTAGTTTTATTATACTTTTCAAATATACACTTGAGAGATTTTTATCTATGCCTTTTCCTCAGAATGAACAATTACTAGTGGCTGCATTAGATATATATATATATATCTTGAATAACTAATTATAGCAAGATATCATATATATGACCCCACAAATTTCAGCATACATTTATATACTAAACAGCCATTTAAAAATGTCATTAAGCCTCATAATAATATTAACAACATTTTCTTAATATTTCATAATCTTCAGTCCATAATGATTCTCCCAATTTTCTCAAAATTTCCTTTAAGAATCATTGGAGTGAATCAAGTTTCCATGTTTTTAGTTTTAGTAGTTTTTAAGCCTTCATTTTTTTTAGAGAAGTTTTAGATTCAAAGCAAAACTGAGAAGGTACAGAGATTTCCCACAAGTGCCCTGCTCCCACACATGCATAACCTCCCCATTATCAGCATCTCCCATAAACGTGCATTTGTTACAATTAGTGAACCTATGCTGACACATCATAATCACCCAATGTCCCTAGCTTACATTAGGGTTCACTCTCAGTATTGCACACTCTATGGGTTTGGACAGATTTTATAATGATATGTATCTACCATGATGATATCATACAGAACATATTTGCTGCCCTCAAAATCCTCAGTGTTCCACCCATTCATCCCTCCCCTCACCCTGACCCTGGCAATCACTGAAGTTTTTAGTGTCTCCACGTTTTTGCCTTTTCCAGTTATCATATAGTCAGAATCACACAGATTGGTCATAGAGTAGCCTTTTCAGATTCACTTCTTTCACTTAGGAATAAACATTTAATGTTCCTCCATGTCTTTTCATAGCTTGATATTTCATTTCTGTTTAGTGCTTGATATGATGTAATGAGAATGGCACTTTTCCTCTATGATCTTACCATATCAAGACAGTATTCCATTGTCTGGATGTACCAGAGTTTATTTATGAATTCATCTACTGAAGAGTATCTTGGTTGCTTCCAGGTTTTGGCAATTACAAATAATGCTGGTATAAATGTGTGTGTAGGTTTTTTTGTAAACATGTTTTCAATTCCTTTGGGTAAATACCAAAGAGTGCAATTGTTAGGTCATATGGTGAGTTTGTATAGCTTTGTAAGAGACTGCCAAACTGTCTTCCATAGTGGCTGTACCATTTTGCATTCCTACCAGAAATGTGTGAGAGTTCTTATTGCTTTGTATTTTCATCAGCATTCGGTTCTTCACTGTTTTGGATTTTGGCTATTCTAATAGGCATGTTAGTGGTACCTCACTGTTGTTTTAGTTTGTAATTCCCTGATGACGTATGATGTGGAGCATCTTTTTATATGCTTATCTACCTTCTCTATATCTTCTCTGGTAAGATTCCTGTTAATATGTTTGGCTCATTTTTTTTTTTTTCCTAGAGAGCGGGGAGGCAGGTGGGCAGAGGGAGAGGGAGAGAGAATCCCAAGCAGACTCCGTGCCCAGCATGGAGCCCAACGTGGGGCTCTATCTCACGACCCTGAGATCATGGCCTGAGCCGAAATCAAGAATCGGAGGCTTAACCGACTGAGACACTCAGGCACCCCGGCCCATGTTTTAATCAGATTGTTTGTTTTCTTATTGTTGCATTTTAAATGTTCTTTGTATGTTATGGGTGACAGTCTTTCTTACATGTGTCTTTTGAAAATATTCTCTCCTAGTCTGTGACTTACCTTCTTATTCTCTTGACATTGTTCCTTACATAGAGAATTTTAAAAATTTTAATGAAGTCCGTGTTATCCATTATTTCTTTCATGGTGTTGTGTCCAAAAATTCATTGTCATACCCAAGGTCATCTAGATTTCCTGCGATATCTTCTAGGAATTTGATAGTTTGTGTTTTACATAAAGGTTTATGATCCATTCATTTTGAGTTAATTTTTCTGAAGAGTGTAAAGCTATGTCTGGATTCTTTTTTTTCTTTTTTCTTTTTTGTACGTTGATGTTTAGTTGATCCAACACCATTTGTTGAGGACTTTATCTTTGTTTCATTGCATCACTTTGTTCCTTTGTCAAAGATCAGTTGACTGTATTCATGGAGGTCTATTTTGAGCTCTCTATTCTATTCCATCAATCTACTTGCCGATTCTTGCACCAATATCACACTGTCTTGATTATTGTAGCTTTTTAGGAAGCCTTGAAGTTGGGTAGTGTCAGTCTTCCAACTTGTTCTTCTCCTTCAATATGATGCTGGCCATTCTGAGTTTTTGCCCCTCCATATAAACCTTAGAATCAGTTTATCGATATCCACAAAATAACTTATTGGGATTTTGATTTCTATTGCACTGATTCTATAGATTAAGTTGGGAAAAACTGACATTTTGACAATATTGAGGCTTCCTATCCATTAACATGGAAGAGCTCTCCATTTTTTTCAGTTCTTTGAATTTATTCGAGAGGGTTATGTAGTATTACTAATATAGGTCTTGTACATATTTTATTTATGTCTAAGCATTTAATTTTCTTGGGTGCTAACATGCATAGCATTGTGTTTAATTTCATATTTTACTTGTTCATTGATGGTATATAAGAAAGTGATTTTCTTTCATATATTAACCGTGTATTGTGCAACCTTGCTATAATTGTTTTATAAGTACCAGGAATTTTTTTTTAAATCAATTCTTTAGGATTTTATACACAGACAGTTTTATTTCTTCCTGCCCCATGTGTATACATTTTATTTCCTTTTCTAGTCTTCTGCATTAGTTAGAACTTCCAGGATGATGTTGAAAAGGAATAGGTAGGAGAGGTAGGTAGGAGTAGGTAGGAGAGGATATTCTTGCCTTGTTTCTGATCTCAGTGGGAAAGCTTTGCATTTTCTCTATTAAATTTGAAGCTAGGTGTAGGTTTTATGTAGATATTCTTTATCATTTTGAGGAAGTCCCCCTCTATTAGAAGTTTATTGAGAATTCTTATCATTCATAGGTGTTGGATCTTGTCAAATCCTTTTTTTTTGCATCTATTGATGTAATCCTGTGATTTTTCTTTTATAGTCTGTTGATGTAATGAATTACATTAGCTGATTTTTGAATGTTAATCCAGCCTTGCATACCTGGGATGATCTCACTTTGTAGTGATGTATAATTATTTTTATGTATTGTTGGATTTAATTTGCTAATACTTTGTATAGGATTTTTGCTTTTATGTTTATGAGAGATATTGGTCTGTACTTTCCTAGGTCTATACCATAAACATATATTAAGGAGAGGCCTTATCTTTTTTTCCAGCATCTCCCTCCCTACTTCTCTGTAAGGGGTGGGATGCTCACCTGATTGGATGGAATCCAGGATCATGGATTGCTCAACTACTAAGAGTCTGGAATAGCCTACAAAACTGTAAGATTATAAATTTGTGTTGTTTTAAGCCATTATGTTTTGATAATTTGTACAGTAGAAAGAGAAAACTAGTAAATCACCATACTGGTGAATGTTTAGTTTGTTTCCCCTTTTTCTGCTATTATATGTATTTTTGGGGACAATGTTTTTACGAAGCAAGGTAACTTTTTGTCCTGAGTTTTGCATTATTTTATTGAGATATAATTTAGAAGTATGATAACTGAGTCAAAGTGTATTGTTCCATAAATAGTAAGAGGGGACAGATTTATTACATCCTAACCAGCACTGAGTATTATATAGTATGCTTCTAAGTTTTTGTTAGTTTTATAGATGATAATTTTCTCCTATTTCTTTAATTTGCACTCATTTCTTTAAAATTATACAGTTTTCATATGCTGATTAACAATTAGTGTGTCTTTTTTCATGAATAATCTATTCTTGCTTTGCTTCTCCCTCCTTCTTTTTCTTTTAACTGGGTGTTTCTTGTTTTAATTAAAAATATTTGCCTCTTTTAAATATCATTAGCTCCCTGATATTGTATTTTGAAGTAAGTAAAGTACACATATATACCAACATAATGTATTTTTTTAATCAAGTCAAGAATATTACTTATTTCCCAAATTTTCAAAGTAGTTATTACCAACTCATAACAGGCTTAGTATTATATCTTATTTAAATAATGTACTTATTTAAGTATATTGCCTTTTACTAAAGGAATGTATTTGCCTCATTTATTTCAATTGTGTCTGAACTCAAAATAACATTTACTTTGTGAATACAGAATTTTAGTAAACATGCTTCCAAACTTCCATAGTTTTATTTTCTCATTATATCCTATATGGGTGTTTTAATCTTGATTCCACTTGAAAGCAGAGGCTGAGATGTGGGTTTATATGCAGGTGATTGATATGGGGAAGTGATCCTCAAGAGCTGAGGAACTAAGGAGCATGAATAGGGAAAGATGGAAAGCTAAGTGAAAGTGCATTATCAGGTTGGTCAGCTAGTGCCCTGTGCCTCCAGGACCTTCTGAGGAGTGATCAGATTGCACCTAAAGTGTCTCCAAATGAAGAAGAGTTAAAGCATTCTCCACTGGCTATATCCCCCACTTGCTGAACATGGCCCCCGATGCCCCCTACCACACACAAACACCTTCCAGATGCTGACCAGTGCTGAGCCAACTGCCGCAGGCACGCCGTGCCCCAGCATCGCGGAAGGGACAAACACGGCATGCCATTAAGGTGAGAAATCTAATTTCAAGCTGCAAAAAGAAACCACACACATCCATGTTCTTCTACAGATAAGCCAATCAACTCCAATTTGTCTCCCTAAGCCAGTTTGAATTAAGGTTCTGACTCTGGCAAGTAAACAAGATGATAAAAAGAGATACATTAAAAGTGTGCTTTGATTTGGGCAGGTGGCTTAAATTCTCTGTGATGTGAGATTTTCATCCACGAAATCCTAATTCATAGGGTTGTTTTGAAGACAAAATGAGCTATTAGCAATATTATTATTATCAATGTTGATAATATTATTTATATTTTTTGAAAGCAAATACCATTACTATTAATGTAATTTTAAAAATTAAAGTGCTATTATGTAACTTATGATATTTTCAGTAGAAGGAATAATCCATTTTCTTTAGTTGCATATTATTATATTATTTAAATTATCTGTAATGAATACCTTTGAAATGGATAGTGCTCAAATAACAGTTGTTCAATAAATACTGATTGAAATTCTCTACAACTAAGAATCTCGGTGATTGATGATAGAAAACATAGTCTTTTGAGACCCATAAAATAAAAGGGGGGATTGTTCATTTTTAAATAAACATGATGCAAGGAATTTTATGTGAATATAATTTTTATGCATGTTTAATTAAAGAGTTGTATGGATTGAAGTAGAAGATGATGCAAACAAATTGAATTGGTGTTTTTTGGTCATGTGTTCTTGTTATTACACTAATGTCTTTTTACTTTGGAAGAAGAAAAATGTAATTCAAAAGAGAATATTCCATAGAACAGGTTCAAGGAACTTATTTTTTCTTCTCTATTTCTAATTATTATTTAAAGTTCAAACTAATCTTAGTCTTTAAAAATGTTTTAAAATAGAGAGCTCTGGATGTGATACCACATTTAACAGGATCACCTAAAAATACAAGATTCTGACATCCCAAATAAATGAACAACAAATGGAAAAGGCTACAGAAAGGTTCAAATCCATCTGATGTGTAGACTTTAAGGAATGTTGAGCTTTCTATTTTTTGTTACTTTTAAAACTATCATATACAAACCAACTTCTAAAAATCCTCCTTAATGTTTTAATTAAAGAGTGCAAACTCTTTATTTTATATTATTTACTTGGTAACTGTAAAACACTCTAACATGATCATTTGTTGTAGAAAATAACAAAGCATCTTAAATTATTTTTGAAACTTTCCTTGGAAAGAAATAATCAAAGTGGATATAACACACAGCATTTTAAAAGTATAATGAGGTAAAATGTTTAGTAAACAAATGCCAATAATGGCAACATTTTGAGAAAATATTAACTTAAATTCATTTGGTATTTTTCCTCTAAATGTTTCCAAAATGACACCCTCCCCCATCACTACATATACACACACAATATCTCCAAGAGGAAATTAAAAAGTAATGACATTATTTTTTTACTTCATAGATTAAATAGGTACGGTGGAGAAAAGTTAAATGGTTTGTACAGTAGTAGAGAGCAAGTTATCGATGAAATGAATGTATAATCCCTATCAACTCCTACATTTGATTGCTTTGTAATGCCTGATGCTGACAGTCCAGAAAGAGCAACGCATATGTGATTTGGTAATTGTTTTACATGCCTTCTATAGAGGAGGGGTAGCAAATAAAATTAACAAGACAGGGGCACCTGGGTGGTTCAGTTGGTTAAGTGTCCAACTCTTGGTTTTGGCTCAGGTCATGATCTCAGGGTCCTGGGATCAAGCCCTGCGTTGGGATCTGCGTTCTGTGCAGAGTCTGCTTGAGATTCTCTGGGTCCCTCTGCCCCTCCCCCCCCTCGCGCTCTAGCTTTTCTCTCTAAAAATAAATAAATAAAATCTTAAAATTAAATTAAATTAACAAGACAAACCCATGCCTAAATAAATTTAAACTACTGGAAGAAACACAAAGCTACAAAAAATTTCTGTATTAAGAATGTGATGTGATAAATATTACAAGTGCAGATATTCTTAGATGAACGTTGAAAAATATGAGACTAATTCTGCCTGGGGAGATTTGGGAAATCATCTTTGAAAAGATTAATTTTAATTTCATTTTCAAATGCTGTAGGTCAGGTATTCTCAAGTTCACCTACCTATTAAAATCAGAAGTTAAGTCCAATTCTATTTAACACTAAAGCTCATACTCTTTACATTTCAATAAGAAGACATGAGAAATTAAGATCAACTTGGAAATAAACAATCTCTGTCCCTGTCTCCCTGGGTCCTCTCTCTCTCTCTCTTTTCTTTGTTTCCCTAAGGACAATGCACAATAAAGACTGCTGATGGTCATATGCAGAGGAATTTGAAACAAAGAACTTAGCATTAGATGCCAGCTTCGAGGCTACTATGATCTCAGGGTCAAGTGACAGGATTATGCAAGACTGAAAAAGTGGCTGTTTAGATAAAGGGAATAAAGAAGGAATTAAAAATGTTTTGACTTTAGCCTTGGAGATGTAAAATCAATCGCACCATTAACAAGAGTAAAGAGTTGTGATTTCAGCAAGGTTAGAGCCAATAGAAGGTCAACGGCAGGTTTAAGACAAGTGCGCTTAATCCTGCATCCCTACTTCACCCCTCCTAAAACAAAATAACACCATGGCTTCAGCGGTCCTTGAAGCCCCATGCCCCCACCGGTCCTTGAAGCCCCATGCCCCCACCTCTACTCCCCACATGCGTATCATACAAGTACATAGTAAAAATATATGCTTGTCAGGCAAGTGTATTTCCAAGATAAATTCCTGGATCCCAACATGTTGCTGACTCTAATCCTAAATCCTTCTTATAAAGAAATTTGAGAGGCAGCACTTTTGGGGAGGAAAAGGTTAAGTTCATTTTTTTTTTTTTATATGTTGAATTTACATGTAATGTAGTTCATGTAGTTACACGATGTATGAAGTGTTATGTACTGTATATAGGGCCTTAAGAATTAGGCTTAGCAATGTCGGACTGATTGAGTTCCTTGAGGCTGGAGAATATATTTAGAGTTGAAATGGGAATCTAGTCCTGAGTATGGGAGTGCTGACTGACAGCCCATTTCAGAATACAGTTTTAGAGAGAAGAGAAAAAAGAGAAAAATAACCAAAAAAAAAAAAAAGGATCTTTTAGAAAAATTGGGTAACTAAGTATCACACTGATTCTGACTGGCTTCATTAGAGCCGAGTTGTTTCAGCAGACGAACTGAAATCTGAAGTCTTCACAATGGTGGTAGAGATGAAGTGGACAGAGAAAAAACACACATTTCTTTCAATATTCCAAAAAACAAAACCCTGAGATGGTGTGAGGGAAACAGCACACTTGGGAACTGCTTCCTTGCTGGTGGTGTGCACACTAACTTTTCACTCTCCTCTGTCTTCTCAAAAGCTACTCAGGTTTGGAGTTGTCTTTCTAGTGGACTGAAAACCATATTCCCCTCCAAATCTTGGCTTCCAGAAAATGCTGTTTGTAAGTACAGTTGTTTGGGAAGGCAAAATTTCTGATATTGTAAAATAGAACATTCCAAAGTAAGTTCTGCTGGTGTTTAACCTTCTCCCATTTACCTAATAATTTTATAATTATTTAAATAGAACTCAGACCTTCAAAGTCCTTTTACTGTGTTCATCCTTCAACCCCTTAGCATTATTAATAGTGAAATAACCTCAACTACCAAAGATGGCTGAGAATTTAAAAATAAGCAGAAAAATGCCATAGATCAGCTCAAAGATGACACAAAGCTCATGCACTAAAATCCACGCAGATAACTCAAAGGAGAGCATCTTCCATTCTCTAGTTAATATTCTTTTAGACATGATTCTAAGTGACTTCTAAGAATGCAATAATCAGCAAGCCAACAGTAATGTAACTCAGTGTATTCACAGTAGAATGATGGAACATAGAATATGTGTGAAAGGTTCGTATATTGCAAGGATATCTATAGGCAGTGTCACCATAACTTATCTAATGTCTCAACTCAGAGCACATTTAAAACAGAACATGAGAAGGTGATAGGAATGCCGTCGGCAGGAACATTGTCAGCACAGAGAACTGACTGCTGATAATTTGCTGATGAGGGAGGTGATAGAAAACCCATAAAAACAGACTGCAAAACTGAAAAAATAAAGGATAATATAAAATTATTTAGTGTTTTACATAACTGCAAAACTACTGAAGTATAACTCTATTACGGTTCAGTTCTTTTGGTTTTTCATGGGGTTGATGCTTAATAAGTGTGCACAGATTAAAATATATCAAATATATACTAGTAGAGAAAGCAGGGGAACATGGATTCAAGAACAAATTTTTCTCAATTTTACTTCGCTTTCTCCCTACTCCTTTCCCTGCATCCATGTCCTGGTTTTGTTTATCCTCAACTCATTTTGCTCACTGCCTCCAGGTTTTCTCCAACCTCAGTTAATGGCAGTGATGGACATATTTCTGTCAAAATATTTGGCTGCTTGAAAGAGGAAACTTAGCTAACTAAAATTAACTGATTTGGAATACCTCTTCTTCTGGAAATGTCAGCTAAAGGCCATGTTGTGGAGTTGGAAGCAAAGGACATGTTAGATGAATTCATTATAAGAGATATTTTTCATTTCTTTCTAACCTTTGAAAACTACGTTCCAATGAAATTAATTAGCTTGATGTAGTTCTCATTTATACCATGTCTAATTTATACTAACAAAGTAAACTGTAGGTAGCAAATTACCTAAATATTTCAAGCAAATTGAAATAAACTTCTATTTAGTAACTATTCCAGAAGAAAATATTTTTGTTCCAATGACTGGCCTAATTATCCCAGTCATGACACTTTTGTTTACATGATTCATTCTTTACGCTAACAAAATTGCCCAAATTTTTCAAGGAAAATAAACTTCAGGTTGGTGAAAATTTTAGGAAACATAGTGTTAGAGGATTTCCTTCTCCTTCAGTACCCATGGTTCTTGGTCACGTCGCTTTGAAGAATAGAGAGGTAGACCAGACAGAGTGGTGGGCAGCAAAGCAAGGTTTATTGAGTGATAATAAAGTGATAGTACAAAGCTCCCGAAGAGGGAGGGGACCCAAGAGGGTTGTCATTGGAGTTTCTAAGTCTAGGGGTTTTTCTGGGCTTGTTGGCAGGCTGTTTTAATCTGATTAACCTTCCCTGTGCCTGTCACCCAATCAGATTTTTGTCATCTATCTTTCAGGTGGGAAAGGGTGGAGGGCTCCTTCCAGGGCGGTGTAAAATCCTTTGAAGGTGGTTTCCTCTTGGGGGGGTGGGGGGCGGCCCTTTTCCTTGCCTGCCTTTCTTCCAACTATCCTTCATCAATAATATTTTTAATCCCAAATATCAGACTAACTATCCTGCTACTGATTCTACTTTTATAGACAGAAAATAAAAATGGATCAGTTCACATTGGTTTCTTATTCAAACTTCAGTAGCAAAATGTTCTACTATCTCCTCTCATTTTCTCAATGGCTGGCTTTTCCAGGCATAGAATTCTGTTTAATACCAGATACTTTTTTCTTTAGGAGTTAGAGATAACATGGGTGTGGGGTGGGAAAAACAGGATAAGAACTTGATTTTTTTGAAACCTCACCAAGATGTCTGGGTTGACTATAATAGCACCATGCCACCAACTCAAACTGAAGAAGCAGTTGTTTTTGTTGGTGTAAATAGCCAAAATTTGAATTATTGAAGACATAATATGCAGAGTGGAAAGTCCAACTCAGATTTTGGTCGAAAATATACCTAGTGATAAGGTTTTTCTGTGACAGAAACAATATTTTAGAGAAATTCATTATTGGTGATGGATATTTGTTCAGCCTGCAACCTCCAGTTGTATAGTACCATCCTCTGTCTTTTGGATTTAGATTGAAATCCCACCCTGCAGAACCTCTGGAGTATCAGGTTGTTGCCTTTTTCCTGGCAAGGCTCTGAAAAACACATATCATTTCTTCTTTTGTTATTATTTTCTGTGCTATTGTGCTTATTATTCTTCTGTGCTTCTACACTTGGTGTCCTTAATCAGCAGCTCCCATGGTACTACCTTTGCCAGTCAGGTACTTGTGATGATTTCTGACCCCATAACCAAGGGTGCTATTTCACTAGAGGTTGAAGGGAGAGGACTCACAAGACCGTAGGACTAGGGTTATTTTGCTATTGGTGTGGCCTGGGAGTATTCCCTTTTTAAAAGACTCCTTCTAGTAAGAACATGAAAACAATTTTCTCATGTATATATCAGATATTTAAAAGCCAACACCCCAGTTTTCATATAAAAGTAATTTTTCCTTGTTGACCAAGAATTAATGTCCTAAGACAGAACTCATATAACTTTCTCCAGTAAGAAAACTTTAATTCAAAGTTAAAGTAACATTTGTTCAGTTCAATTATTTAATACTAGAATATGGAATCTTGCTAGTCTTCTTTCGAATAGGTTTAACATTTTAGCACTTTTCTTACCCCAAAATAACAATGTGACTTTGCATTTTTACCAGAACCATCACCTTCATCCTTCTTTGGAATTTAAGTTTTTTTTTTCAAATCTTTTATATCATTTCATTTGCATTGTAATGCAAATTAATTTTTTCTGGTCAACAGATAATCAAATGATAAGACAAGAGGCAAGATAGGAGTCTGAGCGTTTTGCGTCTATTAAGGCTGAAGTACTCAGTTTTAATTAATATTAAAAAATTGTCTAGGGGATCTTAATTGCCCAATCAGTAGTTCTATTATTATTTTCTTAATTAGGAAATGTTTTGGCAGTCGGGTTTAGTTCTCAGAGTTTTAAGAGTGTCAGAGTGGCTTCCCAAATTTAGAACATAGGTTAGCAGTAGAATGGAGACTGCCAACAGCCTTAGGATTAATCTGTCTGACTGAGTCTGTCCCTCGTTATTTGACCATGGCTGTCATGGTGAAAGATGAACTCACTTGTGCTTGGACTGTTAATATAAATGAGCTCTATTTCACTTTGAGATGTCTTGATTGAGAATTCTTGAGATGACTGGGGCCAATTTTCTGAGAGGTTACAACTAATTTAGAACTTACAAGTCACTATAAATAGTTTAAGCTGATCATTTTAATATGACATCCTTTACTCTTGGGTTGAATTTCATTTGCTGCCCCAAAACCAATTATTTAGGTTTTTTAAGTCTTTCCAGAAATCACACAAAGTCCCAACTAACCAAAGCATAAATTTCCCTCCTAGTTACAGACGTTTTAGAGATATATTGAATTGCAGTATGTAGTGCTGATCCTTTGGGCGCCCCACTGGCAAATTCTTTGTGTCCTGAGAATTGCCTAATTATGCCTTTTCTTTGTTCTCTATCTTTTAATCAGACTTTAACTTCTCTCCCTACGATTTCCTTGGTTTTATTAATGGAACTGCATGAAAAAAATCAAAATCCTCCTTTGCAAGTTTAAACAAATTAAACCTGTTTTTTTCTCCATATATAATTTGTCTTTTACATTGTTTTTTCTTTTTATGGTGATCTTGTCGAAAAAACTAACTCATATTACATTTTTAAAGACTAAAAACCAGATTTTGGACCTGAAAATTCACTTATTTATCCCTGTTAATAGTAATTTTCTGCCATTTAAAAATATTTCAATGTCCTCTTTTCAATGTGATCCATAATAATTATATACATATGTGTGTACATATATATAATTTATGATTATAAGATATATTTTTATTGGGTTCTGATAAAGAAAAATTATCCTGGACAAATTAAGCAAACAAAGGAGACTTTATTTCAGACTATCACAATAGGAGAGAGAGATTGAATTCAACTCTCCTGAAACAAAAGGTGGGAGAGTTTTTAAGCTCAGGATGAGCTAAGCGGAAAATACTGGATGACTTTTGTGGGGAGGATTGGTCAATGTGATTAGGCCATGGGTGTTTGCTAATTGGCACTTACAAAAGTTATGCTCCTGTCTTTCCCCAGAGATTGGGAAATAAGGACTTTTTATCTTTTCTTTCCCTGTTGAAATTCTTTTAGGTATAATTGATATATTAGTTTCAAGTGTACAACATAATAATTCCATATTTGTATATATTGTAAAATGATCATCACAGTAAGTCTAGTTTAATACCCATCATCATATATAGTTACAATTTTTTTTCTTATGATGAGAACTTTTAAGATCTACTCTTAGCAACTGTCATATATACATACAGTATTGCTAACTGTAGTTGCCATCCTATACATTACATCCCCATGACTTACTTTGTAGCTGGAAGTTAGTATCTTTTGACTCCCTTTACCCATTTTGCCCACACCCTACACCCCACCTCTGGCATTCACCAATCTGTTCTCTGTATCTATGAACTTGCTTTTGTGTTTTTTTGTTTCTTTGTCCTCATATAAGTGAGATACCATTCTCTGACCTATTTCACTTAGCTTAATGCCCTCAAGGTCTATCTGTGTCATTGGAAATAGCAAGGTTTCATTTTTTTGTGGCTGAATAATATTCCTCTGTGTGTGTGTGTGTGTGTGTGTGTGTATTACATTTTCTTTATCCATTCATCTGTCAATGGATACTTAGGTTGTTTCTCTGTCTTGGATATTGCAAATAATGAACATCAAGATGCATATACTTTTTGAGTTAGTGTTTGTGTTTTCTTCGGATAAATACCCGGAAGTGGAATTGCTGGATCATATAGTAGTTCTATTTTTAATTTTTTGAGGAATTTCCATACTATTTTCCATAGTGGATGCACCAATTTACATTCCCACCAATAGTGCACAAGGGTTCCCTTTTCTCCACATCTTTTGCCAATACTTGTTATCTCTTATCTTTTTTGATAATAGCCATTCTGACAGGGGTGAGATGATATCTCATTATGGTTTTGATTTGCATTTCCCTTATGATTAGTGATGCTGAACATCTATTTGTGTACTGGCCCTATCTTCTTTGATGATTACGTTTCAAAGGGATGGCTCCCAGATCCTGGAGAAAGATAGTCCTGCCTTATAAAACTGGGAGTCTGGGAGAAGATTTACACCTCAAAGGGGCAAAGAAATAATTTACAATTGCAAGTTTCCTAAAGTAAATGCTCTAAGAAAAGGGAAATTAGAACTCATAGTAAGAAACTTCTCGGGCGCCTGGGTGGCTCAGTTGGTTAAGAAACTTCTCTGAAGTTTAGTCAAACTGAGGGAAATGTTAAGGCCATCTTGGTCAGTTCTAATAATTATTCGTGAAAAAATTGTGAAATTTATCCAATAAAACAAATGTTGCCTTAAATATCTGAATATTTTCAAACAAAATATCTGGTTGCATTTTTTTAAATTTTTTATTGTTATGTTAATCACCATACATTACATCATTAGTTTTTGATGTAGTGTTCCATGATTCATTGTTTGTGCATAACACCCAGTGCTCCATGCAGAACATGCCCTCTTTAATACCTAACACCAGGCTAACCCATCCTCCCACCCCCCTCCCCTCTAGAACCCTCAGTTTGTTTTTCAGAGTCCATCGTCTCTCATGGTTCGTCTCCCCCTCCGATTTCCCCCCTTCACTCTTCCCCTCATGCTATCTTCTTCTTTTTTTTTTTTTCTTAACATATATTGCATTATTTGTTTCAGAGGTACAGATCTGTGATTCAACAGTCTTGCACAATTCACAGCGCTCACCATAGCACATACCCTCCCCAATGTCTATCACCCAGCCACCCCATCCCTCCCACCCCACCCCCCACTCCAGCAACCCTCAGTTTGTTTCCTGAGATTAAGAATTCCTCATATCAGTGAGATCATATAATACATGTCTTTCTCTGATTGACTTATTTTGCTCAGCATAACACCCTTCAGTTCCATCCACATCATTGCAAATGGCAAGATCTCATTCCTTTTGATGGCTGCATAATATTCCATTGTATATATATACCACCTCTTCTTTATCCATTCATCTGTCGATGGACATCTTGGCTCTTTCCATAGTTTGGCTATTGTGGACATTGCTGCTATAAACATCGGGGTGCACCAAGATCCCTACATCTGTATCTTTGGGGTAAATACCTGGTAGTGCAATTGCTGGATTGTATGGTAGCTCTATTTTTCAACTTTTTGAGGAACCTCCATACTGTTTTCTAGAGTGGCTGCACCAGCTTGCTTTCCCACCAACAGTGTAGGAGGGTTCCCCTTTCTCCGCATCCCCGCCAACATCTGTCATTTCCTGACTTGTTAATTTTAGCCATTCTGACTGGTGTGAGGTGGTATCTCACTGAGGTTTTGATTTGGATTTCCCTGATGCCGAGCGATGTTGAGCACTTTTTCATGTGTCTGTTGGCCATTTGGATGTCTTTGCAGAAATGTCTGTTCATGTCTTCTGCCCATTTCTTGATTGGATTCTTTGTTCTTTGGGTGTTGAGTTTGATAAATTCTTTATAGATTTTGGATACTAGCCCTTTATCTGATATGTCATTTGCAAATATCTTCTCCCATTCTGTCGGTTGTCTTTTGGTTTTGTTGACTGTTTCTTTTGCTGTGCAAAAGCTTTTTATCTTGATGAAGTCCCAATAGTTCATTTTTGCCCTTGCTTCCCTTGCCTTTGGAGATGCGTCTAGGAAGAAGTTGCTGCGGCTGAGGTCGAAGAAGTTGCTGCCTGTGTTCTCCTTTAGGATTTTGATGGACTCCTGTCTCACATTGAGGTCTTTCAACCATTTGGAGTCTACTTTTGTGTGTGGTGTAAGGAAATGGTCCAGTTTCATTCTTCTGCATGTGGCTGTCCAATTTTCCCAACACCATTTGTTGAAGAGACTGTCTTTTTTCCATTGGACATTCTTTCCTGCTTTGTCAAATTAGTTGACCATAGAGTTGAGGGTCCATTTCTGGGCTCTCTATTCTGTTCCATTGATCTATGTGTCTGTTTTTGTGCCAGTACTGTACTGTCTTGATGATGACAGCTTTGTAATAGAGCTTGAAGTCTGGAATTGTGATGCCGCCAGCTTTGCTTTTCTTTTTCAACATTCCTCTGTCTATTCGGGGTCTTTTCTGGTTCCATACAAATTTTAGGATGATTTGTTCCATTGCTTTGAAAAAAGTGGATGGTATTTTGATGGGGATTGCATTGAATGTGTAGATTGCTCTAGGTAGCATTGACAGCTTCACAATATTTGTTCTTCCAATCCATGAGCATGGAATGTTTTTCCATTTCTTTGGGTCTTCCTCAATTTCTTTCATGAGTGTTTTATAGTTTTCTGAGTACAGGTCCTTTGCCTCTTTGGTTAGATTTATTCCTAGGTATCTTATGGTTTTGGGTGCAATTATAAATTGGATCGACTCCTTAATTTCTCTTTCTTCTGTCTTGTTGTTGGTGTATAGGAATGCCACTGATTTCTGTGCATTGATTTTATATCCTGCCACTTTACTGAATTCCTGCATGAGTTCTAGCAGTTTGGGGGTGGAGTCTTTTGGGTTTTCCACATAAAGTATCATATCATCTGCAAACAGTGAGAGTTTGACTTCTTCTTTGCCGATTCAGATGCCTTTTATTTCTTTTTGTTGTGTGATTGCTGTGGCTAGGACTTCTAATACTATGTTGAATAGCAGTGGTGATAGTGGACATCCCTGCCGCGTTCCTGACCTTAGGGGGAAAGCTCTCAGTTTTTCCCCATTGAGAATGATATTCGCTGTGGGTTTTTCATAGATGGCTTTTATGATATTGAGGTATGTACCCTCTTTCCCTATACTCTGAAGAGTTTTGATCAAGAAAGGATACTGTACTTGGTTGCATTTTTATAATGGTTTTAAGTTTGCCAGTGCAGAATCTAATAATAAAGCTGAGCCCATACATAAGCATTAAAATTTTCTAAAATTTCCTTTGTTCCAATGTATAAAAGTGAGAGAAATGATTAATTAGGATTTTTATATAAGGTCTATAAATTAAAATTATAGTCAAAGATAATGACTTTATAACTAGTTTTAAATGTGATATCTTCAATTTTTTATTGGCTTTATGGCTTCTGATAAAATCATAAGTTCCGTACTTATCTGTCTACAGTATCAAAACCTGTTAAAGATCTGAGATTTCATACTACTTGCAAGTTAATACCTTTGCTTAAAATAGTTTTATTGGTGCAAGCAGAAGACACAAGACCCTGGCCCAGAGACAAAGGACTTTATCACAAGTGAGCATGATCTTCATGTTCTCATCAGTTTTCTTGCCTTTCAAGTCCTGTGGGGAGTGGTGTGGAATCAGGTCCAGTCAGATATTTCACATGTAGTGCATCTCTATCACAGCTAAAGAATCTTGAGTTTAGGAAATCCCTAATCTTTAAACTGCTGGCAAACCCGCCCACCCTTTACTCCTAAGGGAGACATTATCTTGACTATCCTAGTCAGGAAACAAATCTGCCCTCAGCCCAAGAGGGAGACATTATCTTTATCATCCAAGAGTGTTTATAGTATAAACATCCTTGACAGGATATTCCAGAGCGAAAGCTGATATGGCATGCAGAAACACCATGGAGAATAATCTCCTCATACACAGAATCAGTAACTTCTTTTTAATCTAGATTTTTTTGCATCATACCACATTGCCCATTTGGTAATGAATGCCATTCTATTATGTATGTGTGTATCTATGCTGATTGGAATGTACAGTGAGTATTTGTGGCAACCTAATCAGGAATCTCTGTTCCAGAGGAAGCTACATGAGTACTTCAAATATCATTATTAAAATCTACATCACAGAAATGTTAATGAGCATAGAGGTCTTAGAATAATTTTTCTTTGGTGAAATGAATAGTGTTTAACCTATGTAATTGGCTAGAAAGGAATTAATGTTTTTAGAGCAGGATCTTAAGAGAATAATTTTCAATTGTTTGTTTTCACCACTTTATCAAAAAGGACTCTGTAAACTCACCTTAGAAGTTTGAACAGTTAGAATGGCTAAGATTAACAAGTCAGGAAACGACAGATGTTGGCAAGGATGTGGAGAAGGCTGAACCCTCTTACACTGTTGGTGGGAATGCAGGCTGGCGCAGCCACTCTCCAAAACAGCATGGAGTTTCCTCAAGACGTTAAAAATAGAGCTACCCTATGATCCAGCAATTGTACTACTGGGTATTTACCCCTAAGATACAGATGTAGTGAAAAGAAGGGGCACCTGCACGCCAACGTTTATAGCAGCAATGTGCACAATAGCCAAACTGTGGAAGGAACTGAGATGTCCTTCAACAGATGAATGGATAAAGAAGATGTGGTTCATATATACAATGGAATATTACTCAGCCATCAGAAAGGATGAATACCTACCATTTGCATTGACTTGGATGGAACTGGAGGGGATTATGCTAAGTGAAATAATTCAATCAGAGAAAGACAATTGTCATGTGGTTTCACTCATATGTGGAATATAAGAAATAGCACAAAGGAACATAGGGGAAGGGACGGAAAACTGAAGGGGAAGAAATCAGAAAGGGAGACAAACCATGAGAGACTCTGGACTCTGGGAAACAAACTGAGGGTTGTGGGAGGGGATGGGGTAACTGGGTGATGAGCATTAGGGAGGGCACGCGATGTGATGAGCATTGGGTGTTAAACGCAACTAATGAATCATTGAACACTACATCAAAAACTAATGATGTACTATATGTTGACTAATTGAATTTAAATAAAAAAATAAATTAAAAAAAAAAAGAAGTTTGAATAGGTTTGCCGTCTTGATGTGTTCCCCTGGGAGCACATATTTCACAGAAGGTTCTTGCCAGAGTGTGCAGATACAGACTGGGATCTATTGATCCTAGAAGAATTGCTTATATTACTATTTTTTTCCTTATTAATGTGTACACGATTGGCAGAGCGTGGTCTAAGACTCGTTTTTATTGTAACATATCATCTGACTGCAAAGTTGTAGAAGAGAAAAGCATATTAAGCCTCCACCTCTAATTACCTGAGTTTACTGACATATCTAAAGAACCTAATACATGTTGTATAGCTATACATACATATATAGTATGCCACCGGCAGCACACTCTATGTAGTATGATACTATATGTAATATATACATATATATACTATGCTATCTGCAGCATACCATATGTAGTATTATTCCATAAATAATATAATATATATTATTCTATACTATAGTATGATAGTCTATAGTATGCTGGCAAATGATTAACACATGGCTTGGGAGGGCAAGGAGAATTTGGAGTCTTTACAATTTCTGTGCCTTAAGTACTCCCACCATGGCCTACTTCAGACTATGAAAGTGACACCACTGATCAGGGAGTTGGGAAGATATGTGTATAACTGGCTCACAAGGGCCAGTAAGAGCTGACTCTAATAAGAGCCGGCTCCAACACACCACCCTTCAATGCCTTCATTTTTCTTGGAAGCCAATTAGAAAGAAACAAAATTTTTATTTTTAGAAAAGGCTAACTCTTGCTTACTTAAAAGCATTCAGTAAAAGTTACACTGCAATTTAACAAGCTCAGAAACAAAAACCCCATACAAAATTTTAACTGTTAAAACTTTCATCATGAAATTTGACAGGCATTCCTTGTCCGTTCATGTTGTTTCCTTACTTCCTCCATGTTAAAATGGAGAAAATTTATAAATACATGTCTAGTTTTAATAGAAACAAGAACTAGTAAATCAGTACCTTGTAATAGGTACAGACCACCCAATATAAAAAATAGAAATGTTCTTGTCCTTGAGACAGAATTTTTAGTAGAAAAAGTGGAGACTCTGAAACTGTTTAAATACTCTGAGTTACTTTAGGGAAATGCATGAGCTTCCCCTTGTTAATTCGGAATCTGTGTGTGTCTGCCGAAGGCCGCAGTACAAAGTGGTTGATAGCTACAGTCTGAGATGTGGACTGACACTTTCTGCGGCAGCAGTCAAGAGTGAGTTATTTCAATCTGTGCTAGTGCGGCTGGAAAATTTACCTTCACATGGCTGGAATTCCATTTCAGTCTGTCATGATACACTACGCTGCACCTGCTTCTTCATGAGCCAGAACAGCAGTGCGACGTGGTTGCTGAGATTTCTAACCTCTCAAACATAGTTGCTAAAGCTAAATATCAAAAGGAGGAGAAAAACTGGAAAAAAATTAATATCCTCTTATGGAAGGAGAACACCAAAATGAATTGAGGGGTACAAAAACAAATGCATAAATATGAGCAGAGATGTTCTTTTCTTCATTTTATTTACAATTACTTCTAAGCTTCGTCAATGCTTGAAAATGCTGAGTGTTTGAGATTTTGCCATTTCTTAAATTTCAGAACTTTAAAAAAAGATACATTAGTACAGTAAGAATTTAATCTATACTTGTATGAGATGAAGTAAAAATAAAAGCTATTTCGATAATTATTTTAAAATTACTGTTTGGATCATTCACTTTGGAGCATCTTTTTTGTTTAAAATATGCCACTAACTGGGACCTTGATATAGATCTCCCTTTCATTTTATAAAGGGTTATTAATGGAGCCCCATAATTCTAAAGTATATGAATGGGTTTCAGTGAATATGTGAATATTGTCAAATTATTTGCAATTTTGTAGATAATAGGCATTTTCCCATTCATTTGAAGATATTCCCTAGCATTCCTCAGTTTCTCAAAGAGGAATGTGACCTAAAAAAGTTAGGGACCAATACTAGAGTTTGTGTAAGTGCAACAATGGAATTAATAGAGTAAATGTCTACACACACACACACACACACACAATTAATGTCACTCATCAACCTAATGTGATACTGTTACCCTTTTTTGCCTGGACTGACAGTGCCAGCAGTAGAACCATCCCTTCTTTGGACTGAAAAGCCTGGGGGACCGCTATTAGGGAAACCCAAATTGCATGAATGTTACCTACAGAAAAGGCACTATCCTGGTTCCATTGGCACATTATCACAAATAAGCTTCCCAGCTGGGGTAGTTAACACTTCTGCCACCAAAATATGGGAATATGGGGCAAATAGAGGACAATTACAATCTAAATGACAGAAAGAGGGAGATTTAAGAAGAGAGTCTATGAGATTAGGAATAAGACAAAAGCACCCAAGCATGGACCAGGTACAAATTAGAGAAAAACAGTACATAGAGAGATTTAATTTATTTAATTTTTTTTTCTCAGTTGGCTTATGAAAATATTTATTTAATATTTGTATAGATGATTCTTTAATTCTGACACTAATTTTTAGTCCTTGATATGGCAGAATCAGTCTTTTTCTCTTTTCTTTCCTTTTGTTCTTTAGATAAAGTAAAAATACTTTCCTCTCTCTCCCTCCCTCCCTCTCTCTCTCTCCCTCTCTCTCTCTCTCTTTCTTCTATTTACTATTTTTATATTTGGTATACAATTAAGCAATGTTATGCTATAGTTATTTATTTCTGAGATGAATGTATTTCACATCTTCCTACCCTCTCAGGGAAATCCAGCTTTTGCAGGATAGTAGTTTTCAAGTTTGGTAGTATTTTGTAACTATTGAGAAGATATTATAATACCAGTGCCTAAGTCAATATTTGAATCAGTTATCTCTGGGGTTAAACACAGGCATCTGTATTTTTGTAAAACTCCCAGGTGAATACCATGTGCAGCCAAGTTTGAGAACCATGGTTCTAGGAGAATACACTTTCATTATCTGTGTCCAAGATGGCCATAATGTTCCCCTCAGCTTGATTAAACTTTAGACAGGGTTCTTCCTGATTCTGGTTCCTGACCTCCTTTCCTTAGAACATTTGCTTTAGAAACGTATACATTCTTTCTCTACCCCCTTTGAATCTCTGGACAGTTTTGCAATCTGGGAGCGGCTTTCTCAAGGTCCTAGGGGCCATCTCTTTGAATCTTTGAAACGTCAATACCAAAGAGTTTGCACTGCCAGTCTCCCAGTCTCTGTGAGAAAGTAGAAGTTTATCTTCCATGGATGCTTTATTCCAAGTTGTGCAACATCTCCTGTCATGAAGATAAGAGAAAGTTTACTTTTCCTGTGGGTGAGATCAATTAGCAAATGGAGATGGCCTACAATCCTCCCACCCCAACTCTTTTTTTTTTTTTTTTTAGATTTTATTTATTTATTTGTCAGAGAGAGAGAGAGCACAAGCAGGGGGAGCGGCAGGCAGAAGGAGAAGCAGACTCCCTGCTGAGCAGGGAGCCCAATGCGGGGCTCCATCCCAGGACCCTGGGATCATGGCCTGAGCCAAAGGCAGAAGCTTAACCGACTGAGTCACCCAGGCACCCCTCCACCCCAATTCTTAAAAACTGTCCTGCCCTTTGTTTCAGTGGAGATGAATTCAGTCTGCATTCTTTGCAATAGCTGGGAATAAAGGCTTCTTGGTTTGGTTTACTTTGTCAGGTGCAATTTTGCTTCAATAACTGTAAGACTAGATGTTTAGCTAATAGAACTATTGTTTCCTTAGCCATTAATTTATCTTCTGCATAAAGCAGCTAGCAGGAGCTACATGCCCCATATGTTCTTAATCCTAATGCATGTGAGAATCATGTGGGGCACTTCAAACAGTTCTGATGATTGGATCTTGGCCAAACAAATTCAGATTTCACTTGTCAATGGGTGGGATGTGATGATTTTTTAAATATCTCCCCAACTGATCTCTATGTGCACCTTAGCTTGAGAAACACTTAAATAATTATTATGTTTTGTACTGATGCATTAGTAAGTCTATCACAGGAAAGAAAGAGTTAAAAAGGCAAAAGTCATGCCAACCATTTTGAAGTACAGACGTCAAAATCTGTTTACCATTAAACACTTTTCTTTTGGGTAGTGCTATTACTATTTAGATTATATTTGTTTCTCTGAATTAGTTTTATGATTGTGTAATATAAGTTTTGCCTGCTAATATAAGTACCATTGTAGCAAAGTCAGGCTTTCTTTTGATGTTAGTTACAATCTAAGGAATTAAGAAGACAAGAAATATGCTATTTATATGGATTACATTGAAAGCCTATAGTTTAAGAAACTAATAAAATTGAACAGTTTCGTCACTTTTGAGGAATTTTGTTGATTACTCAAGGTTTGAGCAGAGATGCAAACTCCATCGCATTTTATTTCTTTAGATATTTTTGTCTTAGTCTCTTTGGGTCGATATAACAGAAAACCATAAATTGGGTTTATTTATTTCTCACAGTGATGAAGGCTGGGAAGTCCCAAATCAAGGTGCCAAAAGATTCAATATCTGGTGATGCTTCATTCCTAGTTCATAGATGGCTTTCCTCTTGCTGTGCTGTTTCATGGCCTAAGAGGCAAGGGGATATTCTGGGCTCTATTTTAAAGAGCACTAATCTCATTCTTGAAGGCTCCACTCTCATGACCTAATTACTCCCCAAAGTCCCCACCTCCAAATACTATCACAATGGAGATTAGTTTCAACATATGAACTTTGGAGGGATAATTTAGTCCATAATAGGTTCTGATTCAGTCAAAGTTGAGTTTGAGTTCTGATTTCATGAATTCAGTTGCAAGAATACGAGGTAGCTGGAGAGACTGAGAGTTCAGGAGAATGTAAGTAAGGTTCCTCATTAACACTTGAGATTCTCACTCTCTCACAGCCACACCAAATAAAGCAGCAACCTAAGGAAACACCACGTGCTTCATATGCAGTTTCAAACTAGTTTACTCGACCATGCAACTCAGTGTTTGTTTCTTGAGCATTTTGAGCTATTTGGAGCTTTCTAGAAAGGAGAATCCCAGACTCCACTGCAGACATGCAAATCAGAATTTGTTTTCTAACTAGATCTCTGGGAATGAGACTCACCCTTTTCCACCCCCACCAGAACACAGCTCCCAAACCTTTCTTCCCTTTTATAGTAATTCTGGCTTCACCACTATATGACTTGAGATATTGCAGCTGAATTGGCATCCTGGAGAGGTCTTCCCTGAAGTAGAGCAGGTATCTTGTGTGGTCTCTATTGAATAATGTCCACTTTTATACATTTCAATTTCTGTGTGTGAACACTGAGATAAATAACCACGGTCCTTAAGCACGGGAGACAACAACTAACAGGAACAACAAAGCTTGCTCAGGTACACTTGCGGCGATATATAGGTCTTTACAAAAGCAGTGGTTACCCTGTGCAGGTGGTGATAAATGTGAAACTATAAATTCTGGAAATAGTGGTAGTAAATAGATAGAAACAAGAGTGGTTCACAGATAAGGATATGAAGTATATGCTCTTTATATTTTGCCAAAAATGAACTTCATATATTTCGTGGACTAGAGAGTTGTTTTAAAGGAAACACATTCATAGCCAGTTGTCTGCTAGAATTGTCTGTATTAAATTATCAATAAAATATTTTAATTAAAACATACATCATTACTAGCTTACATATTTCCTTCTCTGCACTAGTTTATAAAATGTCTCAGATAAAAAGGAAATAATGGCTTCCTTTTTGTTTAAAATTTCCAACATAATATATTATACTCTTTCTTTTTTTTTTTTTTTAAAGATTTTATTTATTTATCTGACAGATAGAGAGACAGTGAGAGAGGGAACACAAGCAGGAGGAGTGGGAGAGGGAGAAGCAGGCTTCCCGCTGAGCAGGGAGACCGATGCGGGGCTCGATCCCATGACCCTGGGATCATGACCGGAGCCCAAGGCAGACGCTTAACGACTGAGCCACCCAGGTGCCCCTATTATACTCTTTCTAATCTCTAGTAACCTTTGTTTATTTTCAAACACCTTTATGTGCATAGCTGTTATATTTTCAAACACAATTTGTTGAATTCATAATTTGTTGAATCATATTCTCTTTATTAAATCTCCTTTTGGACAAAAGAAGCTGAAAAAGGAAGATAAATGCTTAGTACATTTGCTTATTTCTTACATTTAACTATACTATATTAATTGATTTATGTCTAAATTAATACCCAAAATTAACTAGATAGCACCAAGGAAAAATTTAATTTGTCTCATCAAAGTAATTTTTTGTCTTAATCAAAGTTTCAGTTCCTCCAGTCATTTGAACTTAAAGTTCACCAAAAATGTGAAAACATCAGTTACCAGGAAGGGAAAAATGAAGGGGGGGAAATCGGAGGGGGAGACGAACCATGAGAGACTATGGACTCTGAGAAACAAACTGAGGGTTCTAGAGGGGAGGGGGGTGGGGGGATGGGTTATCCTGGTGATGGGTATTAAAGAGGGCATGTATTGAATGGAGCACTGGGTGTTATACTCAAACAATGAATCATGGAACACTACATCAAAAACTAATGATGTAATGTATGGTGATTAACATAACATAAAAAAAAAATCAGTTACCATACCTTCATCAGACTACAGTTTTGTTTAATAGAGTAAAATTTGATTAATTTCTTAATAAAATTTATTTTCATTTTTGACCAAATAAATTAGGCTAATATTAGTTATGCATTTTATCTATGTCACTCTATCTTTTGTTTTTTTCTTCTTCTAAAGTAATAATTGCAGGCAATTTCTTTTAGTTCTAAGGTTTAGGATACTAGATGCAGTTAAACTGCTTAATTTATTTTTAAAAATGCCCTCTTTTATTATACTAATTTGATAGTCATCTTCAGTCCTTCAACTTTATAAAACATTTAAAAAGTAGGACACAGAGCCAATTAGAGAAATGGAGTTGATATCAGGTCACTAAAAAGAACTTTCAAAGGGAGAAAATGTATTTGTGGGAGAAATTGTCAGAGGAGTCAAAGAACAGTTTGGAAAAGTAACGAGGCCTCCAAAATGTTTATTATTCTCCTTACCCTCAAAGATGTTAAAAAATAGAAAGTTAATAAAGGAGAGAAGGATGGACAGGAAGGGTTGAAGGAAGGACCAAACCCAGGAGAGAGAGGCCAGAGAAGAGGGTATAACAAGAATGTGGACTCCGAGGGCAGCACTTACTGATGGTGTGAACTTGAACAATCTTCTCTTCTTATCTGAGCCTTAGCTAAACATAAACCAATTTTGGACCCACTGTTACACTTCACCCTGCAACAAATATAGGGAAAATACTTGGAAGTGGCCTACAGGAAGGGAAAAACAACAACTACAATTGACCTGTGCTCACAATAAGGAATCTCCACTTCCAGTCAATCAATAGAACAAACTAAAGTTCTAATGAATGCATTTCCATCCAATCCCCCAGAAAAATCCTCCAGCAGCACAGCTCTCTTGTAGCTTTATTCTTTTCTGGAGTTTGTTACATTTTATGAAATGTCTTTCATACTATCTTCCCTCTTCCAGGGCTGAACAATTTCATTTCAGAATGTAACTGTTTTTGTACTAATAAAACAACCTAACCTCTTGAGTTCCTGGGTGGCTCAGCAGGTTAAGTATCTGCCTTCGGTTCAGGTCATGATCTCAGGGTCCTGGGATTGAGTCCTGCGTGGGGCTCCCTGCTCAGTGGAAAGTCTGCTTCTCCCTCTGCCCCTGCCCCCTGCTCATGTGCTCGCTCTCTCTCTCTCTCTCAAATAAATAAATAAAATCTTAAAAAAAAAAAAAACCAACAATCTAACCTCTTTCTTTTTGTTCATTGACTCCAACTTTTCTTGTGGAAACCCTCACTCCAAACCTCACTGTAATTTTTGATGTAAAATTTCTTCCTAAAATAAATGTGTGAAACAATTTTATCCTCTTAAATTATTATTACATATGAGAAATAGATTCTGATACAAGGTTGGCTAATTAACTATCCATGTCAATAGCCATATAATCATTGCTATGGTAGAACGTTCATTTTACACCCTGAGAGATTCAGATTCAAGTTTGGCTATGCTTCCCTCTCTTTATCCAAATATAGAGGTAAAAATGAGTATGTGAATGCTATTCTGAAGATTAAATGAAAGAACATGTATAAAATACCTAGGACAATTCCTGACCTATCATTGGTGCTTCATAATTATTAATGCCTATCTTCTTTATTAAGGAATAGCAGGGCAAAGTTCTATGATAAGAAAACAATTTAGTATAGCACAGTAGGTCCTATACACTTTTCAAACAATTTTTCTCTGTACAAGGAGCAACTCTTTATATATAAAAGTTGGTTTCTTGCATATATATGGTCTCACCATATATATATATGGTTTGTGGTAGTCACAAAGACAGAATTTTGCAGGAAATTTTGGGATTGTTCCTAGGAAATGTACTTTCCCACTGAGGAAAATAGAAATGTATTAAATATAGCAATGGTCCTTTAAATTGCAGAGGTTTGAAAGCTGAGGCTGGTAAACATTTAAATTGCAGTTCTTCCACCTGGAAGCCACTTTTTTACAGCTTCCCTCGTGTGCCTTAAAAATGGAATTTTCAAACTTAGAGTATTCATCACCTTTTATATTAAATCCACTGGCTAAGCAATTCTTGTACATGCATCGATTTTAACAATCATAAGGCTTTTCAGGTATGCACATGCACATTTAATGTGTTATTTCTTAAAGCAGAATGTATTGATCATTTAAAGAAGATTGTTATAAATAGAAAGTCCCAAGGTATTGAAAAGATGTTAAGCTATATAAATCAAGTTTTCACATAAATTTATCCAAATATTAACACGACATCCCCTATACCACCTAGAGGTCTCCTGGAAGCATTATTAATTTAAAAATGTCCTCCTTTGCTCAATTAAGTCTTGGTAAATACATATTTCATTTCTGTAAGGGTTTAATGTAAGTCACACACTCACCTAAGATTGGCATATTTCCTGCCATATTGTCTCTTACACTAGTCATTACAATGACAAGGAAAATAGTAAATTCAGGCCAAAAGCAACCTTTCAAAAATATTTTTTAAAACTCTAGAGCAAACTAAACTACCTTTTTTGCTGTGTTTACAATAATGAGGAAACCACTTTCTAACTTTCAAAGTGGCATCCTTGATATAATGAGATATAATGTGATTTAAAACCAGTGATTTTCAGTGTGTCCTCTAATAATAGACAACAGATAAGAGGGCTTATTTTATAAACATGCATTTTAGACTTCCATTAGGGTGACTCCATAAGAATACATATGACACATCCCTTCAGATTCAATGATAGATAAACCAGTATATAAACATAAGTAGAAACAAGAAAGAAAAAAATAGGGTCAGAACAAAACAGAAATAAAATGAAACTACAAAATTGTGAATGGGATTGAACCATGGAATCACCCAGTTCTTGGTCAGAAAAAGGCAATAGAAACTGGTGTTTTGTTTCTTCCAAGGTAAAAAGATTTTAAAAGGCTTTTACAATAGGTCCCTGATCCCCTGATTGAAATCAGAAACTCAAGTGGATCTCCTTATTTGTGAAAGGGATAAACAAACAAACAAACAAACAAACACTGTTTTTCAACTACCACCATCAAGGTGGACTGACCCAGAAAAGCAGAAAGACACAGATTAAACTATTCAATCTGAAACTATACCGAAGCGATCCGGGTCTGTAGTACCTGGATCCGAGATATCATGGATTTAATCTTGGCACAAGAACCCTAAAATTAAACCGTGAAATGTATTTTTGATTGGACAGTCCAGGGAGGAGACAGAGGGAACTAGAAAAATGTCAGACAGGTGGGGATAAAAGCAAACAAAAGTGAAAAGGAAAAACAATCCTCGAAACATCTTTTTACTGAAATTTTTAGATACATTAAAAAAACACATGCACATACAAGTTGTTTATAAAGTCAATAAAATCAACAATTAGAACATGAATAAACTCCAGGGAAAAAGTTTTATGGAAATATCTAATAAAGACTTCAAAGCCTGTTTACATTTAAATTGCTCAATGAGATCAATTCAGGGCAAACTTTCATTTTTTTTCTCAAAATTTTCATTTAGTAAAGTGCAACAAAATAAAGATAAGCCTAAATGAAACAAGAAGAGCAAGATGTATAGAAACATTAATTAGAAATCTTGGGGGAAAATTAACAACCAAAAACATGAAATTGATGGGATTAACTCTGTACTGGGTACAAAGAAAGAATTAGTGACTGGGAAAAATATCCTTAAGAATTCATTTAGAGTATACTTATGAATTTATTCAGAATTCAGCACATACAGACAAAGGTAAATGAAAATTAATAATAGAAAAACGTACTCTACAGCTATACTATCCAGTGTAGCAGTCACTGGACACATGTGACCAAACTGAACAACACATATATAAAACATTTCCATCATCACAAAAAGTTCTTTTGCACAACACTGCTATACATATACTAGATGATTAAATGAGAGTTTCAAATATCCATAAACCAGAATGGAAAGATTGGTGGAGAAGCAATATTTGAGCAAGTGATTCTGAGCCTTTTTTCACCCTCAGATTGAAAATAAACATAAATTTCCAAAAATCATAAGTAAAAATGAATATAAACTCAGAGTAACTAATAAATATTATGATTAAGAAGAAAAATCGTCAAAGCTCTCAGACTAAATGACAGTGAACTCTAAGAAACAGTTATTGGGATATCAGCAGATTTATCAGTAACAACTAATACCAGAAAACTAAGTAGCAATAGTGTTAAGATGCTGAAGGAAATTATCTGCAGACTTGGAATTTCATACTCAACCAAATTTTACTCAAGGATGAGGGCAAAATACATTTCCTAACTTACAAAATGTAAAAGGACTTTCTGCCCTCAGCCCAACACTAACGGCAATTTGCATTTATCGAATGATGCAGTTTTGCAAATAATGGTCACAGGTAAGATTATAAAACATGTGCTCTCTGCCAGACTAATTAACTCAGTTATTCCTTAAACAAATGAACAGACAAAATAAACAGAATAAACCCCGTGAGGCTGGCACTGGTCATATCTCTATTTTATTTAAAAAAAAAAAAGGAAGAAATTAAGGCATAAAGAGTCATTCATCTAATGTATTATGAAGCTACAATTCAAGCAGACATCCTAGCTCCAGAGATAATTCTCTTCACAACTATGTTATTTCACTAGAAACCCAGAGGTAGAGGCTTAAAGAAAAAAGAAAAGAAAACAGGAAATGCAGAATTAGTATTTTTGGAAACAAAATACCTACAGATGTAAAAAATAAGAATTATAAAACAGTAATACCAACAACTGTACTCCACGCCATTTGAAACCTTAGATGAAGAGATCACATCATGCACATAAAATCATAAATTATTAAAATTGACTCAAGGAAAGGAATAGAACATTCAAAATGGCCTCCATTAGTCAGGATTCTACAGAAATGTAACATATGCAAAGGTTTAAGGGAAGATTAGTAATTTGCTCAAGAGTCTCTGCACAGAGATGGGGCAGAGGTAAGTCACCCAAACTCATTGGAAAAGCCCACAGCAGGTAGCCACAGTGGGAACCTGTTAGCACCTCCAGCTGCAGAGGAAAGGAACTGTTTGGCTAGAATCCAGTGAGAACTGGAGCTGTGGGAGGCAATATGGCTGAAAATATATCAAGCAAAAAGATATGGAAGAGAGAAAAGTAGAAAATGCATCTGCAGGAGAAGTAGAAAATAAGGAGTTATAACTAATAGTCATTAAAAATTTGATTTGGCAGGGGCTCCTGGGTGGCTCAGTCGGTTGAGCATCTGCCTTTGGCTCAGGTCATGATCTCAGGGTCCTGGGATCGAGCCCTGAATCAGGCTCCCTGCTCAGCGGGGAGTCTGCTTCTCCCTCTCCCTCTGCCTCTCTCCCCAGATTGTGCTCTCTCCCTCAAATAAATAAAATCTTAAAAAAATTTTTGATTTTGTAAACAAAGTTATTCCCCCTTAAAAAATGTGTAAAAAAAAAATACGTGGGTCATATGTTTTTTACAGGCACATTTCAAAGTATGTGCAAGGAAAAGAATAATTATTCTTTACAAAGATATAGAGATAAGGAAAGCTACCCAAACTCATTTTAATAGCCCTGTATAACCTTGATTCTAAAACCAGACAAGGCAAGAAAAGAAAATAGCACAAGTCAAAATTAGTTAGACATAAAAAATATATGACATCTATTTACCAAGTATCAGAGGAATTTAAGGGAAAATCCATTAAAACACAATTGCCTACATTAACATGTTAGAAAAAAATACGATCCTCTCAATAGGTACAGAAAAATATTTTTTCAAAATTTTACTCTGAGCTTTTATACAAACTCTTTGGAAATTAGGAATGGAAAGAACTTTAGCTAGATGAAGTTTATTAAAAACAAAACAAAGTAGGGCATCTGGGTGGCTCAGTGGGTTAAGTGACCGACTCTTGATTTCAGCTCAGGTCATGATCTCAGGGCTGTGAGATTGAGCCCCACATTGGACTCTGCGCTCAGCCAGGAGTCTGCCTGAGGATTCTCCCTTTCCCTCTCCCTCTGCCCCTCCCCCTGCTCGTGCCCTGTCTCTCAAAAACAAAACAAAACACAAAAACAAAGCCAAACCAGCAATTATTGTAATGGCCCCAACAGAAGTCAATGTTGATAAACCAAATTTTTTTAATCATACATATGTGAACTGGTATTTCAGTGGGTTTTATTTTGTATTATTCTCATGTATGAGTCTGAAAATCTTTTTAAAAATTTAAAGGACATTTGGATTTCTTTTCTACTTATATATTACTAATTTTCTAATAGAATATAGTTCAATTTTCTGATTTCTAGAAGTCATCTATAGTGAGAATAACTTCTAGTCGATGGTGTCTAGATTTTGAATGATGAGCAAGAGTTCCTCACACTAAGGAGCTGGAGGAATTTGTTTGTATTTCCTTCTAAGAATGCTGACATATCTTTTTTACATGTGAAACTTGGAGTCATTTGGTATTTTTCTTGATCCTTATTTGAAGTATGAATCCAACTTTGCTTTTCCCATATTTCCATCGTTTTATTCTCATTTATTAAAAAGCCCTTCTTTACCCCCATGAAAGTGAAATGCTGCCTTTATCCTAAACAAAATTGCCATATCATATCAAAGTAAGCTTATTCTAAAGCTGCCCTCCTCCCCCCACCTCCCACCCCATCCCCAAAATTTAAAATATGTGTGAGCCCCTGGGCATGTATAAAGAAAGAAAAAGGAGAAGGGAGATTGTTGAAATGAAGGTAACTAAGGAAGGAGGACTGTATGCATGATATGCTGTATATGGTTGGCAGTAAATAATAAAACTGGAATTCAGGTACAAAGTGTACTTCAATTTGTTTCATAATTCTGTATTTGTTTTTATAAAATTATACTTGCAGTAAATATAGCAATGTTTACATTTTTTTATTTATGAGGTGGCTACACAGGTGTTTATTAGTTTTTGATCTTTTATGTCTTTACAAAATTTCTCAAAATGAAAATAAAGATTGAAAAAAAAGACAGATGAGGAATTCTAGTCTTTACTGAGGCAGAGAAATCAAGGAGGGACTGGAACGGGGAGATGGGTCCCTGCTGGAAACTTATGCTTAGGCAGATAGGGTCCTCTGGGAGATAGGCACTTTCACTCCTGAGTCTTTTAAGAAATGTTGTCTAGCATGTATTGCTGGGACAGGCCCATTTATTCTCTTTCTAGTGCTAACACTAATGGGGCAAGTCAAGCTGAGAGTGGGATAACTCAGCAGGGGTTTAAATTTGGACTCTGCCACTTTCTGCTGTGTGACCTTGATTCAGATTAAGGAGGGGGGTACAAAAGATAGAGAGGTTCTTCTGTAGAAATGTCTCAATCTTTGGGGTTTTAATGAGATTTAAATGTTTAGTGCTAAATAATTTAATGATTTTTTAAAAATTACCTGTATTAATGAGTATATTCACTAATTTTGGTAATGACTTAGTTTCTTCATAGGTCTATATTTAGGTCTATATGTTTACAGAGATAAATACATAAAATAATCTACTGTGGGGCTAAAATTTTCCTAGATAAATGGCATCTATATGGTTACCATTACTCAGACATTTTAAGATGTTTTACTAATATAAAACCACTTTCTGTATGGCCCTGGGATGAAGTTTTTAGAGAATTTAGATTTTCTAATCAAATATTAGATACAAAGAACACATTTTTAAAAAAGATTTGTTTATTTATTTGAGAGAGAGAGCAGGGGGAGGGGCAAAGGGAGAAAGAGAGAGAAGCCCAAGCATACTGCTTGCTGAGCACGGAGCCTGATGCGGGCTCAATCTCAGGACCCTGAGATCACAACCTGAGCTGACCCGAGCTGAAACCAAGAGTGAGATGCTTAACTGTCTGAGCCACTCACGTGACTTAAAGAACAAATTAAGTAATTTCAATTTAATATGTTTTGAACTAAAAGAAATCAGTGAGTCTTATTAGCTATGTCTTCTATATTTGAAACACACTTAGGTTCTCTGAACTCTGATGTTGCAGTTTCAGTGAGGAAGAATCCCCACGGACAAAGTTCAAACAGAATATCAGCTGGTAAACCATTTATAAACTTTGAGGAAATATTTGTATGTAGTCTTTGTTTATATCCACAAAAAGCAGTATATACTTAGGCATAATACTACTTATACTTTTAATTATCCTACAAGTATAATAAGGAGAGTTGTTAAATGTATTTTAGCTTTAAGAAAAAATCAACTCTATGAGAGAAACATCCTGACTTTGTTTCTCAATGAAATGATCATAGAGACGCTTTTACTGAATAATCACTGTTTTTACACAACCCATGAATAAACTGGTTTTCCCACAGCATCTGTGTATTCTTTAGATATTACTGTAGAAAGAGCACATAACACACTTGATATGAGAAGATCTCAATGATTATGTTTCGATTATATTCAGCAGTATTTATACTGCACTGAAATTTTCATAGAACGTGATGTTCAATTTTCAATATTTAAAAACCATGTTCTTATTAAGCAACCCAAAGCAAGGGCTGGGAAGGTGGTAGTAAGATGATACAAAAAATTATAAAAGGATATTTAAAGAATAAATTAGAATACTTATTAAAGAAAATATTTCCAAGCACTGGGGATTTGCAGCTTATTGTTTATGAAACCATACATAAAAATCAACATATAAATAAATTTTTCAAGTATTCTAAAAAGTTATTTTGATGATAAGAAAATTTTGGAACAATGTCATTTATCTTTCCATTTAAAGGCAGCGTCTACTTGATCCAATTTTATGTACTTTGAAAAAAGTAATGTTTTAAGTACCAAATCAGCTGCATACGATTGAAAACATATTCTGAGATATTGCTACACTTTTGGTAAGATTTTATTATAGAGATGCTTACAAAAACACCATTTTGTAGAGTATTACATTCTGTTAAAAACACCCATTAGTGATATTTAAACTTTATCCTAGAAATTGCCTTGTAAAAATGTAAAAAGTAAAATGTAAATGCTGCCTAATGTATAAGCTCATTTCATTAAATGAATTTAGTGTGACACATTGTGAGAAATGGTTACCTGAAGAACTAAGTATATTAAAATAGCCCCATTCTTTTAATGTACTTAAAATACATTATCTTTGAGTTCAAACATAACTGTAATGGTACTATGCTTAAATGCAGATGGGATATAAACCATCATTGCATATAGCAACTGCGTTCACCAAAATTTTTCTAGATTTTCACTAATTCCTGTTTCTTAGAACCTGATTTATCATTGTTTTGAAAGCTACAAGAATTGGGGGAAAAAATCAATCTTGTTAAGAAATTGCTCTTCAAATTTAAATTCAAGTTTGTTATTTGTATCTTTGAAAAGTATATTGTTATAATTTGATGCTTTGTAGTTCTCTATGAAGACAGCTTGATAAACAAAGATATTTGGTCCATCCTAGGTAATAATGGGTCCATTGTATCTATAAATCCATTTTTTCCAAACTCTTCTTTGTGAATTTCCTTTTCTAACCTCTTCAAGGACAACTGGAGGCGTGCCAAAAAGCATTGAGCCACAGCACATCTTTGATGGATTTCACAAGTCCATCCTCTCCAAAACAAGTGTAATTCAGATCCCATTTCTTGACATGGAGCAACATTACAACATGCTTTGAATAATTTTTAGGTGTTATGTCAATTAGAGAGCTTAGAGTCACTGATTATATAAGCTAGATGTTACTAATTACAAAACCTTCCAATGGTAATTAAAAATCTATTATAATTAATGACAAAATGTTAAAAGGAGTCAGTTATCTCAGCAATTGGAGCATTTTACATAAATTAGTACATTGTACTTCCCATTACCAGTCTAAAAGGATTAAAAATCATCTTGTGGAAAGGTACTGTGGTTGTATTTAATGAAAAGTAGAGTGGAGAAATGAAGCAAGTGTCTGAATAATTTAATGCCTTGTTTTTGAACTCTTTTTGAAATATTCAGATACTGAGGATAATTTTCCTAAGTAAAACATTTGCACATTTACATATGTTTTAAATTTCAAGATCTAAATGAAAACTTTTATTTGTTACTTTGAGTCATTTATATTAATATACTGTTTGCTTAATCATGAAGCCCATGCTTTCATTTACTTTTCACCTATCTGTATTTTCTGTCAGTCAATCCTCAGAGCCACACAACTTTCATGTTATGTGGGCAAAATCCTTTAAGAATTTATCATTTAAAAAGAAATCAGTAAGGATTATTTAGGAATCATAAAACAGAACTAACATTGCACACCCTTTAAGACTGTCAAAGAGACAGCATTGACTCTGTCCAAGAAAACTGCATGAAATTGAGTAAAAAAAAAAAGTTAAGGAAGAATTTATTCAAGGCTCTTGAAATAGAGGAGGGAGATTAAAGTCAACTCCCTTGAAACAAAAGGTGGGAATTTTTAGCACTAGGGTGAGCTTGTGGAAAGTACTGGAGAATTCTGGGGAGAGGTAGGGGCCTTATCTTTTTTGATGATTACATTTCAGAGGGATAGAGCCCAGGTCTTTGGGAAAGACATTCATTCCTAAGTTGTAAGGTGGCAAGAGGCAGGGAGAGGGTTTACACCTTAAAGGAGCAGAGAAACAAGATTTAAGTGCAAGTATTCTAAAGCAAATGATCTGAGAAAAGGGAGGCCAGGGACCTAGAGTCAGGAAGAAACCTGTCTGAAGTTCAATCAAGCTGAGGGAACATTGAGGGCATGTTGGTCAACTCTGAATATTTATAATTTCTCTAACTTAAAATAATATTGGAGTTTCTTTCTAACAATAAGAAACGGCAAATTTCTTACCTGAGTGTGAATCAGCAATCTTCCCACTAATTTACAGGTTGTAATCATAAACTCTAACCTTTTGACAATCATGTCGGTGTGTGGCATTGTTCGGAAAAGACAATCATTAACCTAATAAATTGCTATTTCCAAATGAATCATTTGGCCAAAATTAACCAGAAAATATGTGAGCCCTGCTAGAGAATGTTTTTCCTATTTCCCATTTTTCCCCCAAGATTAGTACATGTTAAAAATAAAAATAATATTAGCATTTCCCGAAATAAAATAAAATAGTAAACAGATCTTAACTTCCATAATTGTTTTCCTATCAATAGAGGTAAAGCACAGAAAATTATCTAATTTTAAAATGAGAAAAATTTCAGTGGAAAATCTGTGCAGGAATATCGTTATGAAGTATCAAGTTTAGTTTTTGAGTTCTAATATATTCAGTGCTTCTGTAATTTCTCAATTCAATAGTTCTGTTGGTATAGTGTTTCTGATGAAGATATGAGTAACCTTGGCTATCATATTACTAATATGTATAAGTAGAAGTCTCTAATTGATTTAATATCTTTAATATTTTTGGGTATTGTCATGAAGAAAATATTTAAAATAAACATAAGCATAAGAAAGCACTGTGAACCTTTCCAACGTAAAGGGTCAAAAAGATAATATATATGAAAGTCACAAGCCAGATCATTTTTGTTTTCTCTTAACTCAGACCTGTTCTCATTCTTTCACACTGCTTTTCCCATTGACATAAAATGTGCTACTTAAATACAGCATCAGGAAATTATTTCTGAAATGAAAAAACATGATCTTCACTCAAGCACAGCAAGAAAATATGATTGATTTACTGTAACTGCCTCTTGTGAGGGAAGGTCAGATGCAGAAATAAGTACGAAGTTGTTAGGAAAGGAGAAAGCTACAGCAAAAGAACGAAAATGTTAGCAACATTTCATTAGAACTTTCATCCAAAAATTAAGAACTTGCCAGAACAAATTGATACTTAGCAAATTTATAACCATGCTTAAGTTTAATTCTGCTGAACGTTTATTTGTTAAAATTATTCTGGAGGTAGGATGTTCAGATTTATATGAGGAAAATTTTCCAATATTTTGAAAATTGAAAATCAGTAAGAAAGCCATTTATTATACATTATTGCTCCCAAGGGAACAGAATTATCTTGATCATCACAATATAGAAGTTTTATTGTAAGGAAATTCCCTTCACTAAAAATTTCAAACTTGCATTTTAGCTACTTTTAGTAACAGCCATGTTTATTGATTCTGCTATGATTAATTACTGTCCTCTATCACAAAGAAAAGCATAATCAATGCTTTAGATGGTCCCTTTTAAAAGAAAGCCTGTCCACATGAAATTACATAGGAGATGACCAACACCAGATTGAAATTATTTAACATTTACTGATCACGTTGAGGTTCATCTTTTCTCATTGTATTTTGTAACTAAAGGAATTTTAGCTGTTCTTCAAATTCACTGCAATTATCAGCATAACTCAGAAATTTTACCTTACCTAAAATGTCTAAGGTAGACTGGAGTTATAAAACCTGCCTCAAGCATCTTTATGGAAGACATTAACAAAAAAACCATAAAAATATTTCCTCCAAGTTAAATCTGGTGAATCTAGAAACCAGAAATATAGTTAAAACGGTGATTTCTCTGCTGATAATTAACTCTGTCAAGTATTAGAATCACCTGAAGATCTTTAAAAAATTCCCAATACACTGTTTGCATTCAATGCCAATTAAATCAGAATATCTGGAGCCTTGAAAGAATAGGCCAACTGGCAGCATTAAATAAAAGGGAATAGAAAAAAATCCAGATTTTGGATCTTTTAAATTTGGAAAGTCTACTTGTCTAAACCACAAACAGAGGAGTGCTGTGTGGCTCTGTGCTGTCATTCACATCCAGTTCTTTCCATCCCCATGGCTTCTCCATCTATCAGTGACTTGCCATCCTCCCTTGGCTTCTCTGCTTCCAGCTGTGAGGTAAAGGGACAGAAAGTGTGTGTTACATGCTGCCATTTACAGAAGTGAAATTGATTCCTCCTCCTGTTTTCTATTGGTGAGAACTCAGTCACATGACCTCACTTTACTGCAAAGGCACTGGGAAATTAGTTGTTTAAAAGAAGAAGAGGAAGGATGTGGATTTCTGTCCATCTACTCACCACATATCCTTTTATTCCATTGGCTCCTATCCATGAAATACCCAAAACCCCTCTCCAAGTGAGTCAATACAAAGTCACAACTAGTTAATGCATCAAAGTCTGAGATCTCCAGGCAATAGAGCATATTGTCCATTGTTCTCTTTGGTTCTTGACTTGGCCCTGGAATGTTCTTCCTTGCGTCTTTAACTCTCTGTCTTTGTCCATGTCTTCAGTGCAGATACTGATCCAACATAACTTTTGCAGCCTGTTACTTAGAGAAACAAGCTTGGAGTTCCAGTACAGAGTTAGCAATTGAAGGAAAGAAGATTCCTTAAAGTACTAGTAGACTCCTAATCTATTTATTTAGTCCCCATGTGACTCAACAGTAACTGTATTCAACATCCTATCTTAGACATATTTATTTGCTTTATTATTCCCAAGTTCCCCTTTCTCAACTTTAAGGGTAATGACCTGGTAACTATCCGAAACCAGTAGATGTGATAGTCACACCCTTAATCTAAACCTGTCCCAGAACTGAGTTACTTTGTTTAACTAAGAAATCTCACTTGGTTTTTATAGTTGAAAGACTTTTTAAATCCCTCCCCCCACTTTTTTAATAATGTTTGTGGTTTAGACAAGTAGACTTCCCAACTTTAAAAGATCCAGATTTCTGGATTTTTTTCTATTCCCTTTTATTTAATGCAGCCAGTTGGCCCATTCTTTCCTAAACTTATCTTTTTTCGGGTGGCGCATTGCCCAGCATAGTCAATAACCATATGCAACAGATACCAATAACATTCTTTTCACCAACGTCTTTTCCTAAAGGTGGAGCCCAGTAGACACATGACTTTCCATTTACTGTTTTATCAGATATTTGACACTGACTAATACTGTTGTACAGCCGTCCAGCCTGCTTTATTTCCCTCACCATCCACATCCAGCCTGCCAAGCCAATTATTGTGTATTAGACGTTTCAGTTGCAAAAGCAATCTACTGCAAGGTACTAATACCCGTATCAGATAGGTCAAGTCACACTAATTGTTGAAACAACCTTGGAATCTCAGAAGCTTGTTTCTTTGTCACTCACATCACCATCTCTTGGGCATTGGTGGTAAGAGGGATTGAGGGGTCAGTCTTCTGCTCCCTGTGGTCTATGAGGCACCAGGCCTCTTTTATACTGAGGCTCTGGTATCATCAGAAGCTCAGCGTTTTCCACTAGCATCTTTGCCTCCAACTGGCAGGCAAGGGAAAAGAAAGAGAGGACTGCAAATGGTCAACATCACTTTTGCCCACAATCACTTGTCTAGATCTCAGTCACATGGCTTTACCTAACTTCACGGGGCTTGCACAGTGAGGTCCATTGGTGTTTCCTGGAAGAAGAAATAAAATATATATATTGCTGAGCTGTAACATTGCCTCTCTCAATTCCCATCCATTTCAAATCATTATTTTGACATGATTAAGGATAAAAGAAAATTAATGATAAAATAATATATAAACAGGCCTTTTTTTAAAAAAAATATATTCATTCAAGCAACCATACATACAATATATCTTCATCAGCATTGGCTGATCTTAGGTTTTCCAGATAAAATATAGAATGACCAGTTAAATTTGAATTTCAGATAAGCAATAAGTAATTTTTAGTAAAATATCCCCCAAAATTGTATGGGTCAGACCAAAAAAAAAAAAAAAAATCATTGCCTATCTGCAATTCAGATTTTCCTGGGCACCCCATATTTTTCTTTGCTAAATCTGTCAATGCTGGCCAGAAGGCTCTAGTTTTTATTTTTATTATTATTGTAAGGTATGTTCAGTGATATCAGTATGAATTATGGAAAGTGTAAATATCATGTTTTTCCCCAATTACCTTTAAACAAACAAACACTGCTTTGAGCCAAAGTATAAAGTCTCAACTCCTATTTGCTATTTAAATCTAATTTATGTGTGCCTAGGAGCTTTATTTATAACTAGTCTTTAGTGTTTTATGAGATTTGATGTTTTAATTAAATTTCAGTACAAACACCTTAAAATAACATTGTGCTACTTTGATTTCATTTCAATATGTGAGTTCTGCTTTGTTAGGAGAAAAAGTTGCAGAGAACCGCAAATTATCGGGCTTAACATAAATTAAGAAGCACTGGCATCTTCACTGATCTTCAAACCAAGAACTGCCCATAAAGTGTGCTGCCGAGATTGGATTGCTCCTACATGCTCCCTCAGTGATTTTTATTATTTAATAAGACCGTTCATTATAGTTAAGCTACTGTGTTGGAGCCATTAGATATTTATATGAAATAGCATATCATTATCTCAGTTGCATTCTGAACCATTTGGGATTCTTTTAAGTTAGGGTGATTTCTTTCCCTGTCTTAATTTTGCACACACTAGTGCCAATGTGCCTGTTCAGCTTTATTTCTGTCTTCAGGTTCTTTATCCTATTTTTCAACTTTATTGCGTTAAAGTGTTTGATGAACAGTATAGCTGACTGCTAGATAGGAGTAGCCTCAAAGACAGTAATTTTAAAAATTTACTGTCTGGAGAGGCAGACAAGGAGTTGATATCCCAATTCCTTTATCTCTCTCTCTCAAAACTGTGAAATTCCAGCAGGGTATATTCACTCACATCCCCACATCTCTTCACATTCAACAACAGGGACCTAATCATGGAAACAATGATTTGGACAGTGTGAGACCATAAAAACCTAGGATATTAAGAGGAAGACTGACAGTATGCAGAGCCAAAAAGCAAATACAACATAAGCTCATAATTATTAGTGTGATCAAATCAAAGCTGGATCAATTGTGTGATTTTCCAGGTTGCAATTTGAACCTATAGAAGGCTCTAGCTTATACAGCTGCTTAACTCATCACTCCTGTGTAGTAAAGTATGTATAAGCTATGAATGGGTTTTCGCAAATCTTTACAGTTACCTTGTCACCTCTTGTTACCGGTCTGGTCATGCGTGGCGTGGATAGGGATTAACTAAAGAGAAAATTCATCTTTCTTCTCCCTTATCCATTATTTGTTACCCACAAAGATCCATTATCTCAATTTCTTTTATTCTTTATTTTCTGTCCCAACTGTTCTGGTCAGCACTTTGATGGGATTCCAGTAATATTGTAGACCCCATACATGTTCCTTAATTCCATATTCCTTCTTTATATTTATTGTGAATGGTGGCCTAGAGTTTTTTATTCAGTAAATAAACATTTAATGAGCATGTATTATATTCAAGCATCAAGTACTTAGAATTCAAATGAAAATACAGAGTCCATCTCGATCCCCAATGAGGTCACAAACAAGTGTGTGTGTATGTGTGTAGTAATTCTTCTTCTTTATCACTGGACTGTCAGTGACAATAATTTTATGATGTTGATTTTATAGACCAGAAAAATTCCCATCCTCCCCAAATTTAGATATTCATGAAGCATTACTAACTTTTATTTTTGCTAACTATACAACCAGAAGAACAGTATTACTTTTTGAAATGAATATCATGGTATAATAAAGGGCATTTTGAAACTGAAAATGAAGGAAATATCATAGTTCCAAATGGGGTCTCTTAGAAGCGGTAAATTTAGTTTTTAAAAAAGCTTACTTTTGCTCTTGTATTTTTTATTTCACTGGAGACAGTGAAATCCCTGTCCAGACAGGCTTTTGCAAACCACTCCTCTTTGCAAGCTTACAAAGAATGAAATAATCTGATGTTTCATCTTTTATCTTTTTTTTTTTTTTTTAAAGATTTTATTTATTTATTTGTCAGAGAGAGAGAGAGAGAGAGAGCACAAGCAGGGGGAGTGGGAGAGGGAGAAGCAGGCTTCCCGCGGAGCAAGGAGCCCGATGTGGGACTCGATCCCAGAACTCTGGGATCATGACCTGAGCCGAAGGCAGACGCTTAACCGACTGAGCCACCCAGGCGTCCCTGATGTTTCATCTTTTAAAGTGTGTTTAGAGTTAAATTAAAAATGCAGAAAATACTTCAAAGGGAAACAAAACCTTAAGACAAATCTGTACTGTTAACTCTGGAAGGAGATAGTTGGCCTAAATACAGACAAAGACTGGTTTCTAGGGGGAGCAAGCAACATAAAGAGAGTTATGCCGAAGGGATATGGAGCAGTGGAGACTGCTGTATGGGTCAGATGGACCACTTAACTTGCTGGAGCAGAACATTCATGAGAAGTGGAAAAAAGTCAATAAGAAATAACTTGTGTCGCCTTTTGCATTTGATACTCTAACTCTGCTTTATTTTACTCCATTATACTCACTACTCTCAACATTATAGCCTATCTTTATTTTATACAACAAATATTCATTGAGGCTTCATTAACGCTTGGCTCTGTCCTGGGCTTTGGGATAAAATAAGACAACAAAACAGAGTGTCTACTTCCAGGAAGCCTCCATTCTAGTTTCTACTTGTTTATTGTCTCAAGAAACAATAGCCCTGTGGAAGCAGGGACCTGGGTTCTTTCTCAATCTGCTGTATATAACCACATTTGTTACCTGACCATTGCAGTAACTTTTGTCAAATGAGCAAATGAATCAAAGTAGCCCAGACCTCTTGCAAGATGTGGTAGACTCTGGGATGTGCCAGGTCAGGGCTAAGAAGTTCACTTTTTGGAAAGGCATTCCTTATATGGTATGAGTAGAAAGTGAAAACGGACGAAGGCCAGTGCCCTGCTGAAGTAGGAAAGGTGAGAGATGGGGAACTTTTCTAATGAATCAATTTTAGGTTTTATCATGTGTGCTCTTTGCATGAGAGTAATACAGGCAAAAGCCACTGGTGGGTCTATCTAGCAGGGCAGTTTGAGTATCCAGTCAGATCCTCAGGTACATTGAGAGTAGTGGGCAGCTGCTATTCCAGTGGACTAGGAGACCGTAAGGCCATAAAAAAAAAAAAAAAGAAAAGATATAAAATATAATGGCAGCCTATGGGATATATCAGGAATTTCAGCTGTATGTCTCCACTCTCTTTTGTGTTAAAAGAAAAAATTTTCGTATGGGGGCTGTAAGTTCTAGTAAGGAAGCTGGTTGTGAAGAGCTTTTGTTCTCTCTCTCGTACTATAGCTGAAAACTTAGACTGATGTTCTCAGGAAAACATCTGTTACAAAGTGAACAGGTTTATCTTGTCTATAGGACTATGAAACTAAATTTATATCCCCAAACACACATTCCAGCTCAACTAGCCTTTTCCAAAAGTCTGGGCCTAAGTTTTTGTATAAACTGAATCAGCTCTTTTGGAAACAACCATGCTTCTGTACCTTGGCAATGATGGCAGTGATAAAGAGAAGGAGAATGATAAATCTATAAAACCCTGGTTTTTGTGTGCATGAAAAAAAAAAAGTGCTACAGAGAAAGAATCACTATCATAAAATGGACAAAGATGAAAAGCAGAAAAATGTTTTAAGTAAGAATTAATGGCATAGACTTGAGAGGCTGTTTAAAAATTCAGTTAACACATGGCTCAAAGTTTGAGAAGTGAGAGGATTCATATACTGATGACTGACTATATTCCTGACACCATGCTAGCCACATGCATAAACATATTTCATAGTCATTGAGGTGAACATAATTACCTCTACAACATAGTGATTTAGAGAAAGAAAGAAGAAAGAAGAAAGAAAAAGAAAGAGAGAAAGAAAGAGAAAGAAAGAAAGAAAGAAAAGAAAGAAAGAAAGAAAGAAGAAAGGAAAGAAAGAAAGAAAGGAAAGAAAGAAAGGAAGAAAGAAAGAAAGAAAGAAAGAAAGAAAGAAAGAAAGAAAGAAAGAAAGAAAGAAGAAAGGAAAGAAAGAAAGAAAGAAAGGAAAGAAAGAAAGAAAGAAAAAGAAAGAAAGAAAGAAAGAAAAAGAAAGGGGTGGAAAGGAAGGTATGGATCCTTGAAATGACTTGCCTAAAGCCACATGGCTAACAAGTAGTACAGGCAGGATTTAAATCAGGTGGTCAAATGACTCTTCCAATTTTAGTATATGTGCTGCCGAAGCGAGCACGGTCAAATGACTCTTCAATCCACTTCCTTTATATCACATTTTGGTATCAATAGAAAAAAATGGTCTCACATCTCTGGGTTCTAGTAACTTATTGACATCAAAGAAAAGGTTTTCAAAGATGTTGGAAGTATTTTAAAGTAAATCTAATACATCTGACTCTCAATGTATTCTCTTTGCTCCTAATTTAGTTAAGTACTGAATGACTTGAAAACCATATGTACAAAATATAGGCAAGCTGCTCCCCTAATATTAATTAAGGTCTTTGTTTCAGTCATTTAAAATAAGGACTAAATTATCTTGTGTTTTACAAATTAGCAGAAATTAGATTAACAAGAAATTCTGAAGGGCTCAGATCTACTTGAAACAATCTGAAATACTACAAAAGGAATGAAATATAGCTGGAGTGATTAAGATTAACACTCAGAGACAATTCTCTGGCAGAGTTGATAAAACATTGGAGTTCCAGGGTAGATATAGAACTCTTCTTCTGGAGGCTTTTCAGCATGCCTCAATATGTGAGAGCTGATTTTTGACATCTTACTTCACTGAATTATCTTAACTTTGCCTTGTGCTTGTACTTCTATATTTAATTTACTATCAGAGACATTTTATTCTGTGCTCTTAATGTTCCTATCTGTTCTCCCTGCTATCACACTAGGTCTAATGCATTGATAAGCTTGCTAATTTTCCCTCTGGTCTCTCTGACTCTGCTCTCCATCTCTAGCTTTTCTACCATTTTCTCCACATAGCACACTCATTAAATGATTCCTCTGAATTCATCGATTTTATCAAGTCACTTGACTGCTCCAAAACCCATGGCTTATGGCTTCTCACTGCCCACAACTCTTTATGCAGGCACTGGATGAGAACAGGAAAAAAAAAAATGTGGGGTTCAGTGGTCAAATAACTAGAATACTGGGAATTTTTCCTCCATGAATTCTCAAAACCTTTAAAAGGACAAACTATGCAGTTATCCCATTTGATTTGACTGAAGGAGACTTCATTCAAAAGTACTTACTATATCTCCAAGGAGTAATGTTCCACAGTAGAAAAGGCTGGTTTATGGATCTTAGGGTATAAGTCTAAGATCCATATGTAAAGCCCTTCCTTTCCAGTTATGCCTAACTTGCCTCCATTAATTCAGATTGTTTATTTAAATATTGTGTTCTCTGATTACATTTTGCAATGTCTCACCCCCTTATCTTGCACGTACAATTTCAACTGCCTGGAATGCTCCCTCATCATCAGTTCTACCTGTCTTCAAATTCTAACCTAATTCATTCTTCTTTATATAGTGTTCCCTGACTGGTTCAGTTGTATCATTTTCTCTCCTAAACACTGCGAACACTATATATATAGACCCTTGTGGTTATTTTATCAGTGTGCTTGCATCTGACTTACAGGTTGAGTATTTTGATTTTAGCAACCAAGCATAATATTTTGTACATCTATCATAGTTCCGTATGTATATTAGATCTCCAATAACTGAAGGAAGTCAAGTACAGTATAAGAATTTCTTTTGAGGTCAAATCTATCCAGTTATTAGTAGTACCAGATTAATGATAAGGTGATATTACTGTATCATTCTACTTAAACTTTTTCAAAAAAGTCAACCAAAGTCATAAAACAAATATCTAAAAGTGTTTCAAGAAAGTGTTTATAATAAATACTATCCCACATTACATCTTGACAATTTTCTCATGATATCTGAAATCATTTACATATAGTATAAACAAAGATTGAACAAAATTAGCTTACTGTGGTAGTGAATTCTTCTTAGCCATATAAATTTTTTTTCCTATCTACTTTCTGAGGAAAAGCAACTCTGTAGACATGGGATATTTATGCAAATCCTGTGCAAAAATTATTTTATGAGAGTAAAATATATAGTTACAATGAAGGCTGATAAATACAATAAATAAGAGCTTCAAATAAAATAAAATATTTTATAGACCTTATATACTGGTCTACCAGTTATTTTTGCAATTTTTTTTGCAACTCAGTATCCAAAACAAATTGAATTAATGAAACAGATCATCTGAAAAAATGTTTTGTAAATATCATATGCAGTATTAACAACAGAACTAGAATGAAATTTTAATGTCTTGGCACGATTGTAAGGCAGAAGGAATCTATTTCTTTTCTTAATTGGAGTATATGGTGATTTGTGCACTTTAAAGTATTTCCATCACTGACAGAAAACATCAGGTTTATAGAATATCTGGAAAGCAGATTCAGATACTATACACTAATACTCAACTCCACTGTCAAATTGTAAAGAGTCGTATGTTGACGTGTTTGATTTGCTCATGTATTGCCTTCACTGAAGTGAGCAGAAATGACATTTAAAACTCCAAAGCAATATCTGAATCTTTGTGTCTGTTTCTCTGTTGTCATGTTCAATTTTCTTAATCCCCAAAATTTTTCAGGTATCCACTTTGCTTTTCCATTTCTTCTAGACATAATTAGTTTTCCACATCCATTTGGGCGCATAATTCAGTGACCACATATTCCAAGGCTGCAGCACAAAGTCCCCATAAATCAGTGATTCCAGTATCTCTACAGTGTTTTGCCTAGGTGGCATTTATCTGTTACCTGTTCTGTTATTTAACCATTGAAAGCAACTTGTCAAACATAGTGGCCCTATTCCTGAAGATGTTTGTCCTTTCACATAATATCTCCACACTCCTTTCCAAGCTTTTCACGCACAGTCAAGCTCTATTTTCATAATGCAGTTGTATGCTGTAAGAAGCTTTCTAAAACTATCAGCAAATTCATCTGTTTGGGAACTATAATTTGTTTTGTTTTGTTTTAAATATAATTGTGAAAGTGCCTCACAGATATTCTGATAATAGAGATGTAGGACATATATTTAGTTTGAGGTTCAGAAATCATGACAAGGGCAGGACTCTTCCACTCACCTGACTTCTTAAACCTCAGTTTTCTCATTTGCAAAGTGGGAATATTAATTATCTGTATTGTGTAGCTATGTTTAGTATTGAATGAGATAATGTAACTAAACCACTTAGCACAGTGCCTGGTACAAAGGCAGTGCTTAATAAGTGGGAGTTGTCATAGTTATTATTCCTAATAATATGGGTAATGTGGTCGAAATTATGTTATAGATTATAAGTCTCAAAAGATGAGAGGCTTCCTTAATATTTGTTTGAATACAGAATTTCTGTAAAATAGGAACTAATAAATATAAATTCTGAGTGTTTTGGTGTTGATCAACCAACAAATATTTTATTGAATCTTTGTGGTGCTCTAGGTGCATGCAAAGTGTTTAAGATAAAATCAGGGGAAGAAATCCACCCCAGTGAAAATTATAGAAAAGATAGACATTAAATAATAGCACAATAGTACACAACTAAGTATATATAGTATATAACAGGTACTTAAGTCACCGTACATTAAGTATTGACTATGTGTGAAGAGCTATAGTAAGCATTTCAAATGTATTGCCATACTTATGTTAACACGGTCAAAATGAGTAAAGGAATTCACCCATTAATACTTCATTTAAGATTGTCAAGCTTAAAAACAAAAACAAAAAACAATAGGCTTTTTGCTTCACATAACCCTCCAACAAGGCCATTTACTGGATGAATGCCATTTTAACTTGCAATCACTAAAAATTATTGTCTGCACATGATATAACTATTTTAGTACTATATACTAAGACCTCATGTCTATGTATTTTGTATTATAAGCAGTATAGACCACGGGCAAACACCTTGTTTTTCACTACTGCCCACTTAAGCCAGATGACTTTCCCTTCTTTCCATGGGTAGTTATTGTGGAACACTGTTGTAAAAATACATCGTTACAGCACTGACATGGCTTTAAACTACTACCACTGCTGATTTTTCAACCCAGATTGATTCTTACCCAACTAGGGTCTAAAACAGAGCCCCTTCTAAGTGCCCTGAGACAAAGTTCCTCTCACTTCCAAACAGTAGAAAGAATTTTCCTGAGAATGTAAGGATATGAGCCATGGTATAGTACATATTTTTAAAATCAACTTTATTAGAAAGGTAGACAGGTAAGTTTGGTTCTAAAAAACTGTAGTCTTGGGAAAATATATTTAAAAACAATGAAAAAGTCAGACCAAATCTATAGTCACATATATAGGGAAAGATACAGACTAAGAAACATAATTTTAGATAGTTCACCATCAAAAATTCTTTCTTTTAGTTTAGGTACCCCGCCCAGGTCATGTTTTAAATAGTTCTGACAGGATAGAAGACTGGGAGCCTTGTATATAATTATCCTTAGAACCTGTCATTCTCCTAAAATTTTGTTACACACATACTTACACATGTAAAATTCAGTATGTTTGAAACCATTAGCATTGTTATATATTTTTATACATATACTGTACCACATTTGGCCAATGTAAGTCCTTTAAAATCGTTTTAGTATCATTTTGACATAGCTCCATTATTGTTTGAGAACTTCCTTGTTTTCTGGAACAAGATTTTCCAGGTTTACCCTGAACTTTCCAGGTCTCCGAATTTGAACCAGCCATCAATGTTAAGATGCCCTGGTTCCTTCCACTGGAGATCACCACTAAGGGAAAAAAAAAAAAAAAAATTGCACACTTGGTATGCTCTTTATTCCTGAGGTGTCATTGCTTCTGATGCCTTTCATTGGACAGCTCATATAAAATGATTCCACATCGGTACTTCCAATTCCAAAATGAGTAACACAGGGTTCTTCCTCATCTTCTTCGTTCCATATATGTATCTCTCTTCTCTCAAAGTGAAAACTCGGGTAGTCTGCAGCATCAATACATTTATGTATACCCATCAATACACACACAGAATTTCATACCCATTTCACTACTAAGCAGAGCAAGGAGCTACAATAAATAAGATTTCCTTTGTGTACGTATGATGTATGTGTTTATGACTATTAAGGGTAATAGAGTAAGGATACTGAATTCAAAAAGTTCCTTGAATCAGTTCTTATCATTGGAGGACTATTTTTTCAGTTTGATGAGCCATTCATTTGTTTGTATTGAACGTGTTTTCATTTTTTTAATTTATTAATTAATGGTATGGTTCAAAAGACCAAATTATATTAAAAGATAGATGAAGAAAAGCCTTTTTTATGTCCCTATGCCTTCATCTAGTTCCCACTAATCCCTTGTAAATCAGCATTTAATTAGTTTCTAGTTTATCCCTTTTTTTATAAACAAACTAAGCAAACACAAGCAAACACACACCCATGTTCTTATTTTCCTTTACTTCTTACACAGAATATAATACGCACGTTTTACCTTAAGCATAATGTCAAGCAACAAATCACTAAAGTCGGAATCAGTGTCATTTAGGAGAGTTTTTAAGTGGAGTGATCCCAGAGGGGTAAATTAATAATAGGAGTCTTTCTAGAAGACAATATTTTGGAGGTGAGGAACTTCATGGGTTTCTATTATGGGCAATAAAAATAAACACCGTAAGAAAGTAGAAAAGGGGATAAAGCAATTTGACTCATTAGTGTATTCAATATGTTTTGTAATCACTGAGTATCCCCCCAACCCCCCACCCCTCCCTCCTTTCCTCCTTCTCAGGCTGTGCTCTTCACTCCTGCTTTTCTTGTCTTTCAAGTTCAGTTTAATGGCTGAGACCCTACTGCAGTGAGCTGAATCCCTTAAAAGACCTTCCCCTTCTACTCAGAAATGATATGCGCTCATTACTGTGCCACCTGTGCCTTCCAGCATTTACATATTACCTTTCTGTTTCCAAGGAGCTTTACAATCACACAGAATAGATTTACATCTCAGTTTGCAGCAATATTGACCTCATTTTACAGATGGGGGAGCAGTCATCAAGCAAGTAAGTGACTTGCCCATCTCTGGATTGCAGCTCCCTGAATGCATGTCCCCAGTGTGTTGTTCAGCTCAGTGAGCCACTGTCTCTTTGTCGAGTGGCATCATCCCTGAGAGGTGGTTAATAGTCTTTTGAACCTTTAGGATGTCAGGTAAGATGCATAATAAACTGACCTTTTACTGTTTACCATCTGAATTTTTATTTTCCTGAGGTTTTCACATCATGGCTCTTATGTAAGTAAGTTAAGAGGGTGAGGAAGTAAGTAATCTAAATAAAAGCGAACAGTGGAAGTAAAAATGTTAAATCTGAGGAAGATATGCCCAACATTCTTCTGGGATTTTCAGTAAGAGTGAAAATTTGAAATTTCTATCATCTCTCGAGAAACTCAAGTGGGCCTTATAAGTAGATTATTAAGAACACAGAAGTGCAGCATTGACTCTAAAACTCATTATATCTAATGCTCAATGCATGTAATTCTCCAGACTGGAGAAATTGGATTTTGCTTTTGAAGTACCACCCACCATTTCCAAATCAGAGTGAAATCAGAATTTATGGTAGTAACGGTAGTATTTATTTTATTTTGCTTATTTTCTTAATCTAATCTTACATTCACCTCTTGGCCTGTTGCGTATTTATATTTCAGGCATTCTAGAAATTTCGGCCCCCAATCTTGGAAGGAGAAAAAAACATAGTGAAAACAAACTCATTTGATTGCATGAGTCCTCTTTTGTGACTAATTTAATGGCTTCCATTCCCAGAAGTGCCTAAGGAATTATGAAGGTGTTTCTCTTGAGCACTATAAACAACATATTTTACTAAGGGAGACCTTATGTTCTATCCACACCCTAGATATCAATTAAACCTCTGTGAGCCTGGCTGGAAGTGGCTGTCAGAATCAAGTAAGGCAAGATATGCAGTAGGGATGTGAAGGAAGATTTTAGCCTTTTCTCTTTTCTCTTCTCCGAAGGCAGTATCTATCATAGTTTGCATTTTATTGGCTATAACACTGCCGATGCTAGTCTGACCCAGGTTTAAGAATGCTTCTCTGCTTACCACCATTTCATAGAAGCCCAGAAGCCACATTCTGCTCTCTGAACGATCAAAGTAGAGTGCATAGCCCAACGTTTCAGAGCCTTTAACCTTTTTCTTATTGGTGATTACATTTGCAAACCATGCCAGTGGGATTACGGAGACTCCCTAAATCCCTACTAAGAAAAAAAGAAAACCTTTTAATTTTTTCCTGAACTTGGATGACAAGCCAATTTTTCCTTTCTCATTTACAGGCTTTAAAAATGAGCCTCCTGACTAGGTAGGATCTTGAAAATCTTTGTGAATTAATAAATCTAATCTAGGCATCTAAGATCTACTCCAATAAGAAGGAGTTTGTTCAGGGGGGCATATTCATTCAGAAACTATGGGCAGAAGGATAATTCTATTAGAGGAGAAAAAGAAGCAAAACCTTAAAATGATTTTTTACCAGGAATGAATGGCTCAGTTTCCGCACACATGTATATATAGACAGCACACCCAGAGACACGCAAACACAGTGATGAAAGACTTCCCTGTTTTCGGCGTAGATCCAGGTTTTGTGTGGGCAGAAGCTTATACCGTTTAGGAGACTTTAAGGAAAAAAATGACACATTTACAAAGAGAGAACAAGATATGAATGTGAACATTATTTTGTTTGAGATGATAAATCCCAACAAATTAAAATATAAACTGGCGATATCACAAACATTGCAACATTCAAAAAATAATGTATTGTTATTAATATTAATTAGCTAACACATCTGCACTTCTCGGCTGCATGCCCTTTGTCCCTTCATATGCATCAATTTTTAAATATTTTCTGTAGAGAGAATAGAATTAACTCCAGCAAGTGTGGTTTATTGAAGGAAAAAAAAAACTTACTGATAGCTTAGAAAGTTTCTTGCAGGTTCACAATTCTTTATAGGAGATGCCATATCTGTAACTTGCTGTGCAGTTACTTATGTAGGCAATGATTCTTGCCCCAAGGAAAGCTTTGTGGATGTGGTTTCCAGTGGTACTTACAGAGGAGGTTTTATCTTGGTCATTCCCTACCACAGCCCCATTCCTGCCTCTGCAGCATGGATCCTTCCAGGCCACCTCACATGGAACCTTAGTGCAAAGGTCTCTCTTGGTCCTAACCCTCTCCTTGGCTCAAAGGTGCTTGATCCCAACTGTGTCCCTTCACGACCCACAAAGACAGGTAATTTTTAGGGACAGGTGGATACGGAGGTACTGCACAGCAGCCTCAGGGTGTAGAAGGTGACACCTCGGATAGGGCAGCGTTCTGTATCCTCAGCACAGAGCCACAGAGTTGGGGTTTTTGCTCCCTGCTGTCCCCTGCACTCCCCATATCTCTGGAGTAGAGTACACTAGCCTTAGAAGAGGCCTGTCCAAGTGATGGTTCTTGGAATTTAAGCTTCATTATCTTCACAGAAAATTCTCCTCTAGTAAAATTACTGGTAACCGTGTGAGGCCTTAAATGCTGTCAAGTATTAAAACCTGTACTTTTTTTTCTTTTTTAAACCCATAGCATATTAAGCCTTATACCTACTGGGACTCATATTTCTTGCTGTTTGGTGGCTATTCCAATACAACACAAAATATGTTCCTTATCTAAGGCATTTTAATATAATGAACACTTGCTAGATAATTTCTTTTTGAGAATTGTCCTTATAGCTGGAGTTGTTATAATTATCGATGAAATCAGCAATGTGAACTATGAATCAAAAGTGATTTCCCAAGGAGCTGGTAGGTTTTTGATCGGGGATTAAAATTTCTCATAGTAAAGGGGAGAATGAAACAGTTTATCAATAATAAAGTAGGAAATAAATTACAAGGCCAGACCAAGAGTCGAGTTAGCAAGAAATAAGATTTCCCTGAGAGAATAGCCTTCATTTCTAAAATGTGTGGGTGTAGAGGGGAGACAACAATCATTAACTGGGAGCCATGAAATCGTATTTTGTGACTTCCTTTTGCAAGATAGGGCTTATTTGCCTATGAAGTCTTTCTCTACTGTCCTCTTTCATCCCACTGCGAGCAGAAAATAGGTCATTCAAAATGAAGGATTATTATTAGAAAGATGTGGTAGATGGTCCTCAACAAACCCTATATCTGGTATTCATACCCCAGTATACTCCACTCTCCTTGAGTGTCGGCTGGACCAGTGACCTGATTCTAACAGATGGAATATAGCAAAGGTGATGGGATATTATTTCCACAAATGGATTATGTGAGATTTTGACTTCTGTCTTGCTAGCAAATTCTTTATCTTGCTGGCTTTTATGAAGCCAGCTTCCATGTTGGGAGCTCTATGGAGAGGCACACGTGGCAGAGAATATGAGCAGTGCTTCTAGCTGACAGCCAGCAAAGACATGAAGTCCTTAGTGTGACAACCAGCGAATAACAGTCCTGCCAACAGCCATGTGACCTTCGAAATGGATCTTTCTTTAGTTGACATTTCTGATGAGATCTGAACCCTGGCCAAAACCTTGATTGCAGTCTTGTGGGGCACTCTAGAACAGAAAACCCAGCAAAACTGAGCCCAGATAAATGACTCCCTAAAATTGTGAGTTAATAAGTGTGTGCTTTTTTTAAACTGACAGGTTTGTGGTAGTTATACAGCAATAGATAACTAATCAATTGGAAGCCTTCATAATACAAACATGGTAAGTAGCATGAGATGATAACATTGAGTCTGATTTACTATTTAACTCTCTAACACCATTATTTTAAAACAAACTTTCTTCTCTGAAGGCTTTGCTTTCCAATTATTCTATTCTCTTTTATCTGTCTTTATAAATTTCTGTATCAGCACTGCTCATATTTGGATCTAGGCATGTAACTCACCACCGTCCTCCGTGTCATATCATTTGCCATCATTCTGGCCACCACTCATGTTCAGGGTGGTTATTTTAACCTCGGTTCATTCATCTACAAAGACCATTTCTACACTCCTCCACTTTAGTGGTCCTCTACGTGGGCACCTCTTGTCAAACAAAAGCATTTTAATTCAGATGATAGTATTAAAGTGATTAAGAGTTAAAAATCTAAATTTAAAGGTTTAGTGTTTAGTGTTTAATTCATGCTCTGACACTTTTCTTATCATGTCCTATATTACAAGTTATTTAAATTCTCTAATCCTCCATTACCCCCACCATAAGATGAGAACAATAACTATCTGATTAGACTATTGATGGAATGCAATGAAAATTCAATGCCCTTATGGTCTTTAGCACCTATCTGGATGTGACATATTAGCCATGTTACTTCCTGAGTTTAGTGTCTAGTGGGAATATCCGTTCTGTCAATGTCACCTACTGAACTTGTTCTTCTATTTTTCTCAACATGCAGTTCTTTGACTACTTCTTATTTTTCAAATCCATCAGCCTGCTCTGAATTTTACTTTCTTCCCAATAGTTGCCCAGCTATTACAACTGTATTCTCACCAATATTTTACATTCTCTCATCTGCTTTGCTAAATCCTAAGCCTAATGTCAGGCTTCTTAGCATTGGCAAAGAAAATAAATGCCATCCTGATTGGCACTTTTAAATAGAGATGACTTCTAATCGCAGCTGAACCTTCAAAACCCTTTAATACACTCTTTTTTTCCAGAAGTGCATTAGTTCCAAGTGTAGAATAAACCCAGTAACACACAAGAAAAACCCTCAAAAATATATAACTGTGGTTCAGTGAATACTTCCTTACATGATAAGAGCTGTTTATTGTTGCTGACGCATCATGCCACGTGTGTACCTACTCTTTACCCTTCCTACAGCCTACAGTGTTAAAAAAACATAAACAAAAACAAAGGTAGTGATCTCATAGTTTGGAGCTATTATGACCTGGAAAGTTTCTTATACTAAAAAGGCAAATTGATGACCAAACTTTGGGAATGGACTGATTGTATGAATTTGTGTAATGGAGGTTTGGAAAGAAGCATCCATCCCATCGTAGTCTCTCCCGTGCACTGCTTGTTTGCTTTTCAGTGGTAAACTTGTAAGTGACCTTAAACAAATCCAAGTAATCACTCCCATCAACATTTCATCCTGGATCTATCTCTGTGCCTCCCACTTCAGAATACGGTGTGGAGCAAATAAGATAGACATGGACCCTGCCCTCAGGGAGTTAGGAATAGAACAGAAAAGAATATCATGTGTCAAGCTTATCAGTTCCTCGGTTGCTTTTCCAAAGCTAACCCGCTTTCTGTGATCAAGATCTTATCTCTCTGTGTCTTCTGAGACTATTTCTCCATAAACTAATCTTCTATTCTATTGCCAGTCCCTTTCTTTCTATGGCTCCTTCCAAGTTACTTATAAGCACAGGAAATTTCTCCTCAAGCAAGCACCAACCTTGCTCTTAGGAATATTATTTCACTCTTTATTTATCACTGAATAAAGTAGCTACTTTGCATATAATTTCAGGTGGTTTATAGACTGTAGATTTAAGAATTTTGGTTTCACAATCTGGCTGTTGTTTTAGTTTCTCTACTGAATATTCATGGTTACGGGAACTTTCTAATTTTCAAATCCAGTGATTTGACGTTTCTCAGAGGGATCTACAAGATCTCTTTACTGCATTTGCACAGCAACCTGGTCCTGCTTAGAAATATTCCTTTTTCTTGTAGAGTTGGAGTAGAGTCAAGTCAAGTAGAGTAGAAGGCACTACTCTTCTTTGTTATCCTTTTATTTCTTTCATCAGTGATGTTTATTCTCCCAGCTTTTCCTCCTCTACCTGCCCTTAATTATATGTACACAGCAAATATCCAACAAAGGGTTTTAAAAAGTTCTTATTATACATGAGGTCACAACCTGGTCTATAACCACCATTTAAAATTTGCGTTATTTTTGAAACAAGTTGGCTTTTCAACTTCTCTTGAAGTTTGGAAGATCTGCCAGTTCTGGGATGCCACTGATGCCCTGCAGTGGTCACCCAGAGCTGGACAGTGGCCAGGCCATGCGCCCGCCTCATCACCCACTTCACCCACTGCTCTGCCCAGTGAACAACTGAGTTGAACAACCCTGTCCTACATTCTCTCTGATGTAGGACCTGGGCTTTTCCTTTCTTTTTAGAGGATTCACAAAAGTTAAATAAGAAATACAAAATGCCCCATCCCCAAATAGTGGTGTTTATTTTTTATTTATTTATTTTTTTAGTGGGGTTGAATTAAAACTTTTCTCAGGTTTCCTTGTCGGCATGAGAAGCCTCATTCTTCTGCCTCACACAAACAACAATTCGGGCCTCTCCCAGTATCCATTATGATCAGTTACCAGTCTTTAAAAAGAACATTTTAAAAGTATATCCATGTTCTCTAAGGTTTTATATTACAGTCTAGTTCAAACTCCACATAGATTTTACTTCAAAATTGATATTTCAGTGACAAACCTCAAATTGGAACCCATGAGAACTGGGGCCTATATTCTGTACGTGGAAAGTATTCCTCTGTTTTTCTATTGATCAAACTCCTACTTCCTATTTCTATAAATTTGATTTTGAATTGTTACCAATATGTCCATTCCCCCCCTGAGTTTAGGACAGATGATATGCTACTTTGGTTTTAAAAAAAAAAAAAAAGTGTCAACCAAACAAATATGTCTGAAAATCCCTAAATTTGAATGCATTCAATTAAAGTGTATCCTTTAAGAAAATTTAGTTTTAACAAACGAATTGCTGCCTAAGGCCACACTGAAGCGGCAGCTAACATGATGAGACATTCTGGCAGCACACTGGTGGATTCACACCAGCTCCATGACTTTGTGACCTTGGGGCGGGTTACTTGGCCAATCGGTGCTGCTTAATCAAAAATGGTGATTATAGTAACATCTATTTCATAGAGTTATTTTCTGGATTAAATGAGCTAATATTATCAAAGTGCTTAAAGTTCTGTGTACCTGTGTACATAGTAACTGTTATGTAAGTATTTGTTAAACTTCCTAAAAGTTTTGAAATATCCTATTCATGCAATCAATATTGCCAATGCATTCAAGAATCAAAGTTAGAGAATTTAATTTCCTTGTTTTTCAAGTCTACAGGCATCGAAATAACAGTTGAATTATATCTCTGTTTTATTTCTCTATGGAGATATGGTGCTCCTCAAAAGAGAGATCTTATACCCAAAGATCTATTTTAATTCTTATCACATAATACCTCCAGATACGAAAATGCACATTTTAAAAAAAGATAATATTTTTAATTAATGTTAATAATAGCCAAAATACTTTGTGCTCAAATTTACATTTTTTGGTGAGACATTACTGATGTACACAGCCAAAAATATTTTGTTAAAGTTCTTTTTTTGTTTGTTTTGTTTTGTTTTAAAGATTTTATTTATTTTTTGACAGAGAGAGACACAGTGAGAGAGGGAACACAAGCAGGGGGAGTGGGAGAGGGAGAAGCAGGCCTCCCGCTGAACAGGGAGCCCGATGCAGGGCTCAGTCCCAGGACCCTGAGATCATGACCTGAGCCAAAGGCAGACACATAACGACTGAGCCACCCAGGCACTCCTATTTTGTTAAAGTTCTAATGCTTAGATTTAAAATCAAGTTCACATCTATTTTCTTCTGATCAAAGAAGACATTGTATTTTCCCTTGTGACTTAAAAACTTCCACCTTGATTTCCGGAGGAAATAAAGTAGAAATCAAATGACTAATAAGTGAATATAAATCATATTAATAAATTAATCAAACTCATTATCAATTTAAATCCACTTTATTGTGTTTAAGGTCAGCCTTAGTTTTATTTTGTATTATAATACTTAATTTTAATTTTCAACTCATTGAATTTTACATATATATGTATTTTTACATTGCATTTACACTAGATTTATTCACTTTTGGTGGCTTGTGAGTTTTATAGTTCAGTAGTTACAACCTGAAATAGAGTAGGACATCTTTCAAATATATATTTTGTTCACAGAGCAATAAATTTGGGCCTTGCATATTGCATGAAGCATTTTGTGATGCTAATATCCTTGTCTGCTTTTTTGTGATTATTTTGAACAACTTTTCATTTTTCAGATTGTACTTTGAAGAGGAAATGGGCTCTTTCTCTTGAAGAGAACTCCCATCTGATACCTGTCTTGCAGAAAAGAAGCTGTTTTAAACCAAATCCATTGAGATCCAGTGATAAGATACTCTTATGTGTCACTGGGGCCTGTTCTACAGAATGTAATATTAAAGGTTAGGTTTCATTCTGCTTGAGTGGAATTTCTCAACCAGGAAAACACGAGCAAAGACAGCCTGTAGAGATTTGACATGACAACCATTCTCATCTTATTGAAGTACAGCATAGACTGCAGATGTCCATTTATAGTTTATTTGAAAATCTTTAACATTCTTTGAAGCTTTTAAAAGTATATTTCCCAGGGGAAAACCTTTTTAAGCTACAAGAAGCTTCTCACCATTTTTGTAACTAGAGGCATAACTGCACATTATCCTATTTCTTCTTTCAGCGGGAAGTCATCAAATGCATTGCATCTACACCTTACCGATGACCAAAAGAAAACAGACTCAAAGTCCTAATGCTTTGCTAATGAACACGTATTTCATTACAGACATAATTAGTTGAGAGAATCAAATGTTTATAGAATGGGTAACTTACTCTTCATTTTCATGATTATTACTGCATTAAACTTCCACAAGACTCTCCTTTCCAAAGATACCATTTCTATGTACATTGCATGCAAAACCTCTGAGCTGAGATCTGCAGTAGTAGTTTGCTTAAGTTATTATTCCTTATTTTTAACCATCTCCTATAGTATAATAAAAGAGTTAAACACAGCTCAAACTGTCCTATCTTTTACTATAGTAAGGAGGTTTTTAAAATCACAATACTGTATGTTAACTTGAAAAGGAGAATTGAGACAAACAAAGGAATAATAAAGAAAGGCAATATTCTATTTCACTCTTGCAAAATGAATTCCTTTTATTAAGTTTCTATATATTCATGTTTCTAATAAAATTTATTTTTTTAAACTCAGGAAAAAAAGACCAACAGAACATGAGGAGATGTTATTTTTGTGTGCATACAATGTAATAGCAGGTATTTTGCTAAATGTTTTACATGCATTTCCCAATCTCTTCACAACTGCACTACGATGTGGGCACCACAATTATTGTCATCCCAAAGGGAATTTCCAACAATGTAAAATATCTGCAAATATAATTTTGTTTCCTTATTTTTTTCTGCAAAAAGACAAAGAAATTTGCCAGCTTTCATCAGAAGGTGCTTCCCAAAAGCATTTGGGAAGCAGTCACAAAAGATGGCTTAAAGTAAAGAAAAAAAATATCAGAATGGTTAAACAAATATTAATTGAGCTATCATTTATTGCCTACTGTTAATTCTGGACACTGGAAATAAACTTGAGAACAGACTGGAGCAGTGCTTTTTAAAATTTAGCATGCATAAAATTACATGGCAACCTTGTTAAAGCACAGATTCCTGGGTCCCACACAGAGATTCTGCTCCAAAGAGTCTAGAGTTCGGGCCAAGTAATACTGGTGTTGTTGGTCTCTGGAGAGTAGTTGCTGCGGAGAGTAGTTGTTGCTGCAGAGAGTAGATATTGCTACTCTCTGTAGCATTGGGCTACCATCCCTGTTCTCCAGGCGCTTACGTTCTGGTGAACTTTTAGGTATCAATAATAATAAAATTGTAATTGTTACTTCATTATATTACATATGCTACCTTTATTTAATCCTTACAATGACTACAAGACTATAAGACAAAGATTCATTTATTATCATTATCACTATAAACATGAAGAAACTCTTACGTAAATGAAGTGCCCCCTCCCCCACCCCACTCTCTAGTTCAACTAGCTGGAGGCAGCAGATCTAGAGTTTAAACCTAGCTTTTTCCCTCAAGCAAAAATCATGTTGCATTATTCTCTGCCGCATTGTATATTTACTCAAACGTTTTCATGTCAAAAGCTGAAAAAAATCTTTTGCAGTTTTTGCAATGCCCAACAAATGTTACTAGAATCAAAGGGGTTGGCAGTTAAAAAAATTATCACCAGCTTGTGACATGGTAAATCATCAAAAAATATATATATTGCACATGGTTAATATTTAGAGAAATTTTTATTCTGTATTTGTGATTGAAATTCAATTTCATCTTTAACGTGGGATATAAATTTGATTTGTGACTTTAATTATTCAATAAGAAGTTGTAGATTTCCGGGAATTAAAAAAAAGTCACTGTCATCCTCAGCTGGCGAATGATTTGAAAGGTTTCCTTTAGAATGTGAGCATCTCAGGTGGGAAGAGCTGCTTTTAATCTTTTGTAAGCCAGCACCTATTCTGTTCTGTGTTGAATGTTCTATAAATGTTGACTGGGTGAGCAAATCAAATTAGAGCAGGTGAGCTTCCCAGGACCACAGCCTTCTCACAAATGTCCTTTAGTAGTACTTTATCTAAATTAACTCTTAATTGTGCAATGATATTGATTTTAAACATACATTGTTAATATACCGCTTTCTTAATACAAGCTCTTTTTGCTTCTTTAAGAATATACTAGTTAATTCATAGGTAGCGTAAGTAACATGAGGCACAGCAGTTGCTAAAGTAACTTTCTTCATGAATAACAGAGTAAACAGGCTCATAAAATCCATATAAATTGTCACTTCTCAAGTTTATGGCTGCCCTGGGGCTAAGGCAATTAAAACTCGAGTTTTAAGGAAGAATTGTCAAGATCTTTTCAACTCAGTACGCCTAACTAACAGAAACTTATTATTATTTTTTTTTTTTAAAGATTTTATTTATTTCACAGAGACAGCGAGAGAGGGAACACAAGCAGGGGGAGTGGGAGAGGGAGAAGCAGGCTTCCCACTGAGCAGGGAGCCCGATGTGGGGCTCGATCCCAGGACCCTGGGATCATGACCCGAGCCGAAGGCAGACGCTTAACGACTGAGCCACCCAGGTGCCCCCAGAAACTTATTTTTTACAGATTTTTTTGGTCTTTATATTTCTGATGAATTTATCCTGTATTTGCAATGCATTATTATACAAGGAATTTGAGAACCTGCTGTTTGAATAACAATTTGTCCAGTATCCTAAGCATCCATTACTTTGGGGTTCCTAAGTGTCTCTGGATTGGAAATTAAAGCCTCTTGTACCCAATTTTGTAACAGAAGGATGCTAATATCCTTTGAGCGTGGATTCATTATTTCCTAATTATTTTGTACTACCTAGGAAATCCAAGGAAAACAGTATCAGTAGGCTTTCACTAAGATACCATTTTTATTCATTGCAATCATTTTATTTTATTGGTGAAATAGTAAAAAAAAAAAAAAAAGTCTCTGAAGGTACTCTTAACAAACCGAGCTAAACATTTAAAATATCTAAAGTTCTCCTTTCCCAGTTTTCAACTTTTAGTATTCATTGTCTTCTTTTCTTTCTTCTTCTCTGAGAAGAAATGCAAAGGAGCCATCCTTTTTTGATTTTAATAAGTCCTGTGGTACCTGCCATTGAACCACCTGGGACCTCCAAATCATGGAATCGCTGCATGAAGAAAGAAGTATTTACAGAAAGAAAATGTACTTGAATGTCAAAAATGTTTAAGCCTTTTTGAAACTGGTTTTCCTGATTTTCTCTCTCTAGTGAGATAGATTCTATCCCAACATTTTTCATTATAAAATTTAGTCAAAACTATAGCCACTTACAGATACTATCTTTAAAATTCAAACAGAGCCTTTCCAGAATAGTAATTTCTGCTTTTACTGGTCTATGAGAGATTATTTACCTGAAATAATCATAGGTGTTTTATTTGAAGAAAAATATTTATGACTAGTCATTAAAGCTTCTGTAAAAATGCCAATGACATGCCATCCCTTTCATAAATAAGAACCTTTAATCATGTTAGATTCTGCATTATGCTCAGTGTCTCATAATCAATCATCATTAGATGATGTGAGGAAACACAGAACCATGAAAATAATATTAACTGTTTTCCAAAACTTGTGTTCCATTGTAGCATGTCATCACCAATTCATTTTCAAAAGTTAGTGCATCTGTCTTTCCTACTTTAAAACAGTAAGTTTAGGGATGCCTGGGTGGCTCAGTCGGTTGTGCGTCAGACTCTTGGTTTCAGCTCAGGTAGTGATCTCAGGGTGGTGAAATCTGGCCCGGTCCGCTCTGCACTCAGCAGGGAGTCTGCTTGGGATTCTCTCTCTCCCTCTCCCTCTGCCCCTCCCCTGACTCGTGCTCACTCTAGCATGTGGTCTCTCTGAAATAAATAAATCTTTTAAAAAAACAAAAACAGGGCACCTGGGTGGCTCAGTCGTTAAGCGTCTGCCTTCGGCTCAGGTCATGATCCTGGGGTCCTGGGATCGAGCCCCGCATCAGGCTCCCTGCTCCGCGGGAAGCCTGCTTCTCTCTCTCCTTCTCCCCCTGCTTGTGTTCCCTCTCTCACTGTGTCTCTCTCTGTCAAATAAATAAATAAAATCTTAAAAAAAAAAAACAACAGTAAGTTTAAATCTCTGCAAAGGTTTGTTTGAAAAACCAAACTCATGTAAGTAAATATGCAAACATGCAATAATTTTCTGACCTGTCCTTCAGTGATTACTGGAGCTTTGGACAAAAGCACTTAGTCCCACTCAAGTGCCTACTTTATCATTCATTAGATGCTTTGCCATCCAAAAGAGCTCATCTCCAGGACTGATGCTAGGACTTACTGAATTCAGAGACAAAGAGTACTTCTGGTATGATTTATATACGTGTCTTCAGAACATTTTATTACACCTTTAGTTTTGCTTTCCTAAACATTAGGTTATTCTTTGATGGGTTTCTTAAAGTTCCCAGAGTCTCTTTAATAAGAAAATCAAAGAAAAACACCAGTGTTTGTTCCTAGAGTCTCAACTTTGTTTCCCTCTTTAACCCAGTTTCTTCCCAACCTTCCTTCTGCATCAACTGGTCATCATTTACATGTACAATGATAGATGTACTTTGTCAAAGGATCTCTGTCAAGTAGCTTGCACACTTAAGAAGCCAAAGAAACTGTTCCTTACTTTGGTGGCATGAGCTTGCTCCCTGCATACAATGTCCTTGTAAAAAGGCAGGTACCAGTACTTTCACAATTCTACATTCACAAACAATTACCTATTGGCTACTTCAATATATTAACATTACCATATCAAAACGTGCGCAATTTTAATGTTTTAGGGTGTCAATAGTCAGTTTAATTGTCAGCTGCTGTGAAGTTAATGTTTGATTGACATTAGCACCTCTACTTATTTGTTACCTGATGGTCACATACTGTCATTGCCACTTGTATACGCAGGAGCTTTCTAAATCAGAGGTTCAGTTCTCTCGGAAGATAGTTAAGCAATTCATTAGAGATCTGGGTATGCCAGACATGTATGTGGTTGGCATGGGTTTTAAATGGGGGTAGTTACAACAGAAAAGTTCAGGAACCATAATAAATGTTTTTAATTAGTTTTAGCAGGGTGCCTGGGTGGCTCAGTCGTTGAGCGTCTGCCTTCTGCTCAGGTTGTGATCCCAGTGTCCTGGGATTGAGCCCCGCATCAGGATCCCTGCTCAGCCAGGAGCCTGCTTCTCCCTCTGCCTGCCACTCCCCCTGCTTGTGCTCTCTCTCTCTTCTGTCAAATAAATAAATAAATAAAAATCTTTACAAGCAATAATTACTTTTAGCAGTTCAGCCCCCATTCTTCCACTTACTAAACAGCATCCCAGTTTCCTTCTGATGAATTAACCCTCCTCCACTGTGTGCTATTAAAATGGATTATAAACTCTGACATCCGCCACCTTACCAGGATATCTGAGGTTTCCTTCTACTATGTCTTTCCATTCAACAGCTCAGTAACCAAGACTAAGCAACCTAAGCTTAGGCATTGGGATTCTGTCACCTAGAACTTTGGATTTCAAACTGGGAGCTGCAAAGATGGAAGAAATAGATGAAATTAGTTCCTTCTCACTGGGTCATCCCAGATTCTCACTCAGTTCTTTTTTTTTTTTTTTTAAGATTTTATTTATTTATTTGACAGAGAGAGAGAGAGCGAGAGAGGGAACACAAGCAGGGGGAGTGGGAGAGGGAGAAGCAGGCTTCCCGCGGAGCAGGGAGCCCGATGCGGGGCTCGATCCCAGGACCCCGGGATCATGACCTGAGCCGAAGGCAGACGCTTAACGACTGAGCCACCCAGGCGCCCCCTCACTCAGTTCCTATTACTGAGATGATAGTATTGATTTTCTGTTTCCTAAACCCCACTCTTGAGGCTTCTCCTCAAGCCTGTGAACATCCTATTCTGTGCCCTTCCCATTAACTACCTCTGTCCTAGCTTTGCCAGAGACAACGCCTGTTGCTCACCAACAAAAACCCCTAACATGTACCTTGCACAATTTTCCACCATCATCTTATTAATAGGAGTCATATATAAATGAAGCAAAAGGAGATGAAGCCTCACATTAATTCATATTCAAAAGTATATTTTCTAAAAAGCATCTCTCTTACCTTTTGATATTGGAAAATTTAAAACTTGTTGATGATCAAAAGTAACATGGACATGAAGTTATTTTCTATGCAACACAGAGTGTGGCACGTAATAGGGGTCTGGTAAAGTCTTGTTGAGTTCATAAAAGCTGCTAGTGTTTTAAAAAATGGGAATATTTATGGTATTAATCGATTGTATTGAGGTTACTGACACCAAGAGTAACATCTCTGTTTCCAAAAGGGCTCAGAGAAATTGGATATAAGTCAATTACTGCTTGAGGGAAATATAAGTTACTAGATATTTGGGGAATTTGTGATCTGCATTTGAAATTTCTGAATTTGATATCATCAACCAATGACAATAATAAAATGCACTGGTTAAATTTCTGCTAATGTTCAGTATAGTCATAGTGGAATATCTAAGAATGAATTCTTTTTTTGTTTGTTTGTTTCTTTTTTCAAAGGACTCTCTATGGGAGAACAGTGTTTTACCAATGTGAAACAATTTGGATATTATTTCAAGCATTTAATTAATTTTAGACTTGATGAATTTAAACACCATTACCTCCTAACATTTTCATGATTTTATTTCAATTAATAATAGATAAAAAAATTTGAGGGAATAAAAGAGATTTACCAAGAATTCCAAACTATTTTAAGAAGTATTTGGATCATTTAAGGGAATTAAGAACACTAATGAGAGAATGAGTTCTATTAAAGATAAAAATAATTAATTCCCAATATCATAAATTTGTTGACATTTGGTTACATTTAAGAGAAAAAAATACTTTTTTGTAATCTAATTTTTGTCATCTAAACAACTGAAAGCTGTTTAGTTAAACAACTTAAAACAAATACATGGCATAATGGGTCAGTCTTATATTTTATTCAAAGTCCAATGACTCTGAAATGCAGTTAAATTTATTTTCTGACTACCTCAAATGATTTTCAATATAAACTGTGTGCTATAATTTATTTTTCTTTCCAAGCAAGCTCTGGAATGAATGTTCTGCACTTCCCCACATGCATATAGTAATTAGTTGTCTCGTGGGCAATGGCTAGTGCCACAGCTCACTGGGCAGTGTAATGGTAATATCATGTAGCTATGGCACTTTACATAAATGCCACATCCTTCCTCAGTGGACAGGCAAACAGCAGCTCAGTTAATGAAAAGCAGACCTCTAGATTTCCTTTAGGTCAGTGAGGAAGTAGAACAATTGAACTGTGGTTCCAAAATACATTCAGCCACAGGCCTAATACATAAAATAAATATGTGATCTAATGAATATTATTACATGACTGATTTTGACTTTAAAACCGAGTCCAACTCGTATGGGACAGCACCCTATACATAGTGGCTGCTCAAAAAATATTCAACACAAATGACAATACTCTAGACTAAAATTACATAAAAATAATTACTTATTCTAATGAATTCAATAAATCCGAAAGACTTTTATGGACATACCATATTATATAATGGTTTGAGTAATGTTTATTTTGTACTTCCTAGGAAATTACAGTAACTATTAAGTGGTATTGGATTGTCAGTGGAAATTTTACACTGTGAGCACTAAGCCCTATGTGGGAATCATTTTTGTGGACAGCAAAGACAAGAAGAGCTTTGGAGATATTACATAATAGGGACATATGTTTTGGGCATTCAATTATCTCAAAGTGTCATAAAAACAAGTAATGGGAGGAGGAAATAATCTTACTTCAGTCCAGCAGAATCATGCTAAATCAATCCCCAGTGACCCTGAACAAAGGGTTGAGAAGTAACCAATTTGTGAACTATGATGTGATAAGGTCATTTGACAGCCATCCAAGAGGGAGGGAATGTAGACAAGTGGGAAAGGAATGAGATTGTCCAAAGGGAACATGGACTTTGGATAAATATCTTCATTTCACCTTCAGCAAAAGTAAAAATAAGATCACTAGCACCCATCTGTGGAAATATCTTTAGAAAAAAAAAATAGCAAAGGGAAGAGTTCTGCTTGAAAAGTATTTATTATGAGAAGCATAGTAAAATTTATAAAATTACTTGATGTGTCTAATAGGCCTTAAGAAGAATTACCTTCTAGAAAATAAACTGGATACATAAAAAATAAAACTGGAATTAAAGGATAAAAAAAATGATGCTCAAAGAAATTATTTCTAGAAGAAGAAAGGGTTTGGCAAACTAATATGAAACTATAAAGTAAATAAAATGCAATCAAAGTTTTACAACTTACGATAGAGACAGAAAAGAATAGATTTGGCATCATGGAAAATTGAAAGATTGGCAGGAAAGATAACAATAATTTAAGGATACTAGGAAAGGATAATCAAATGAAAAGAATGCATGACCACATAATATATGTGAAGGAGAGAAACTATGGACAATTAAATTTCATTTAATGTCTACATTTGGTTGAATAATATACAAATATTAAAATAATTTTAAAACACGAACATCATAAACTGTGTATATGTAGTACTTGGGCATGAAATATATGTTCACAGATACATAGTTCAAATGCAAACAATAACAAACCACCATGTTTATACGTTTATAATAATTATCTTTGTGTGATAGAGACAGATTTTAGTCTCTCATTGAAAATTCCTATGTTTTATAAAGATTCTATAAATGTGTAACAGAATTAGAAAAATTGGTTTTTAAAAGTATATTGGAGATATGGGGACAAACCATCAGAATGTCCTAACAATAGAAATTATTAAAAGGGACTGCTTTTAGTGGGACTTAGAGCGGGGAAGACAAGGGCACAAGATTTATGCTTTGTAAAAGCCTTCTTAAAAGCCGTACGTTTGACATTTTGATAAAACATTTAACAAAGTGTATGCAGCCAGAGAATGTGGACATTTGGATAAGAGTTTGGTAGTATCACTCCTGAGAAGAATAAACTAAAAATAAAGATAAATTCCTTGTAATTCTTTAGTTAAGAAATCCACTAATTTTCCCAGTGTAGTCATGCTTTTTCCCTTGTTTACTATCACATTAAAATAGAATTTTGTGTTAATCATGTTAAATGCTCTTATGTGTTTTGCCATGCAGACTGGATGCCAGAGACTATTTCTAAGATAAAGATTCCTGTGTCTAAGATGAGCACCTTTTCATTTTTGAGCCTAGGTCTTCTTAAACTGGCTATTTTTCTTTGTCACTTCCATGTTCAAGTATTCTTTCACCCTCTTTATCCCAAGAACCCCATATTCTGGCATTCCAACATTAATTAGTACTTATCTTTACCACTCTGTTATGCATGATTTTTTGCTAGGACACCAGTCCACCACTATCCCAACTCCAACACTTTGAGATGAGATCTTACTGAGCCCAATAGCCATGGTCTTTGTCTACCATGGTTCTGTCAAGTGCTTTTGAAGCCTGCTTAGAGCAGAAAATATTCTTAAATTTCTCTAATGATCTGAGTTTACACTTAGTAAATTATTCAAAGGATGGTGGCTAATTGATGCCCCAGAAGGTGAGTCAGAATTACTGATGGAATCACACAATATCATCATGTACATATATAAATTTCGTAACTTCCTGGTTACTAATTATAATTCATTTAAAAACAGTATTTGCCATTTATTGCTGATTACAATATGCAAAATAGCAATTATGCATATTATTAACATGGCAGATTTTTAAAATCAATTATATTTGATTACAGTAGTATGCTCTGGTCTTCTGCATTGTCTTGTATTTTTTTCATTTTACATGATTATTCACGTATTATTCCTGATTTTCATGATTGTGGCTAGTGGTCATTTGATCTCAGCTCTTTTAAAAAATGTCTAAGCACGAAAACAAAAAAGAAAGAAAGAAACAAGGCTAGTGACTGTTTCGTTTGACTATTTTGTCTGGTGAATGCAAACAATTTCAGTCAAAGCTCTTCTCCATTTCACATGGCTCACCTACAAAATGTATAGTGTCATTGCAGGATGTTAGATTTCAGAAGTGGGCAAGGAGCCAGATTACAGAAGAGCCCATGAGACATAGTAGCCATTTGGAGAGTGGTAAATGACCATGAGATCTTTAAGACTGAAGGTCTAGAGTTTAGTCAGTGCATTAGTTTCCCAGGGCTATGATAACAAAGTATCACAAACTTCGTGTCTTAAAACAACAGAAATTTATTCTCTCACAGTTCTGGAAGCTGGAAGTCTGGAATCTAGGTGTCAGCAGGGCTGTGCTCTTTCTGAAAGTTCTAGAGGAGCTGGCCATCAATCCTGTGCATTCACTCCTTGGCTAGCAGCTGTATTATTCCAATCTCTACTTCTATCTTCATATGACATTATCCCTATGCAGCTGCGTATCTCTTCTCTTCTTATGAGGACACCAATCATATTGGGTTAAGAACACATTAATCCAATATGATTTAGTCTTCAATTGATTACATCTGTAAATACCCTATTTCCAAATAAGGTCACATTCACTGGTACTGGGAGTTAGGACTTCCACATATCATTTTGGGGACACACTTCAAGTCACAGCACTTAAGAAATCATTGCCCTAATCAAAGTAAGAGAAATTGAGCCAGCTATGGAAGTAATTGAGGACATTGGCAGAGAAGAATTTGAGAGATATTTAAATGACACAATTACCAGGAATTAGTAACACACTGGATGAGGGGATGAGATCCATTTTCCATCAGATTTTTGAGAAGACAATGGTGTGATTACAATGGCATGATTAACCAAGAACGGCAGTATGGGAGAGAGTGAAATTGAAAAAGAGGTAATGAGCAAAGATGTACTCATAACAAGTTGAACTGCAAAACTCTCTGCTCAGGGAATCAATTCCTGATGATGCGTTGAGAAGAATCAACGCTGGGAGTGTCAGATCCTCCTCGTTGGCTACTGCCGCTTAGCTAGACTGACCAGCTGCAGGTGCGGGGTTTATGACTTCCGGTATCACTCTCAAGCTGGAATAAAATGCCAAACCACAAGGTGGGGTATCTGTCATTGCTAAGAGGCAGAAAAGAACTTCTGCCATTCAGAATGAAATAGGAATTAAAACCCATGAGGTGAATTTTGACCACTAGAAAGAGGAAAAAGTAGGGAAATCAGAGAGATAAGTTCTTTCTTCTTTTCTTTTCCAGGACTGCCCTAAATCAGGATTTCTCCTTAGAGCCTGTTGATAGAAATTCTTACGTGTTGCACGGATACACATGATGAGGAATCCCCTGTGTTTTTCATGGTTATTCGTGAACCAGGGGCGAACATAGTGATGACTCACTTTATATCACTTTACATGTTTTTTCCTCTCTTATTTCCTTTAATCCTCACTCTGGCTGCTCTGGGCTTGCATTTCTTAAATGAAGTATCAATTTTTTAAATCCTTGCCTCAGGAACCACTTTCTAGGGAACCTAGTCTAAACTAGATTTATTTTAAACATTGTCTAAACCAATAATTGCCAAACTTACTTTTGGGTTGGTGGAGCTTTGGGATCCTAGCCAACTTCAAGCTGAGCTAATTTATTTATATCTGTTTCATTGGTGTATCTTGAAGATTATGCAAAAAAAGTTAATAAAATTAATGATTTTTTTTTAAAGATTTTATTTATTTATTTGAGAGAGAGAGAATGAGAGAGAGAGAGCATGAGAGGGGGAGGGTCAGAGGGAGAAGCAGACCCCCCGCCAAGCAGGGAGCCCGACTCAGGACTCGATCCAGGGACTCCAGGATCATGACCTGAGCCGAAGGCAGTTGCCCAACCAACTGAGCCACCCAGGCGCCCCAAATTAATGATATTTTTATACACTTAAATACTTTTTAAGTAGTTATTATGTCCAGTAATATAGTGGGTGGTAAATAGTCAATGATGAGTAAGAGTGAGAAAACTCCCTGCTCACAGAGAGTTTATATTCTGGTGAGAGAGGCAGACAGTAAACTTGTAAACAAAATAAGAATTAAGATAATTTCAGACAGTAATGTGTGCCAAAAGAATAAAATAGGGTATTGCTGTGGTACTTAGATTGTGCAGTAAGGGAAGGCCACACTGAGAAAGTGACATTTAGAACTGAGACTAGGATGAGAAGAAACTCCAGTCACCAGAACAGTCTAGAGAGATTGAAAATCAAGTGCAAAAGCTCTAAGGCAGCAACACACATGATTTTCTGGAGGAACAGAAAGATAGCCAGTAGCTGAGCTGAATGAATGAATGAGTGGGGAGCGATATGAGATACAGTAAGAGTTGAAGGCCGTATTCAAGATGGGTAGACAATACTAGTTTTAAGATTTTGTTCGAAATACAATGGGAGGAAGCCCTGAGAGAATTTATGTTGGGAAGTGACACAATCTGACTCCCCTTTTAAAATACATTATTCTGACTCGCTTATGGAAAATGGCTTCCAAAGGGGCAAGAGTGCAAGAAGGGAGACCAGTTAAAAGATCAGTTAATAGTCCTGGTGGGAGATGCTAGCGGCTTAGGCTAGAAGTATGGCAGGAGGAATCAAGACAGTGAGAAAGGGGTGGGGCTGAAAAATTCCCTCTCGTGGCTGAGATGTTCACTGTAAGGAAAAGGATGACTTGGGCAGCTCAAAGGTTGGTAGACGCCAAATATTAACATGTAAAAGACATGAAAATAACCAAGACATCTTTTCGTCTCTATTTCTTATTTTCTCTATTTTTAAAATTGTTATCTTTTTGTCTTCTATTACTGTGTAAATATTTACCACTAATTTAGCAGCTCAAAAGAACACCTATTTATCACCTCACAGAGTCCCATGGGTCCGCAGTCTTAGGAACAGCTTAGTTGGGTTCTCTGTGAGCTATCACCTAGACTGCATTCTCAACTGGAGGCTTGTCTGGGGAAGAACCCACTTCCAAGCTCACTCAGGTTGTTGACAGAATCCATTTCATTGTGTTTGTGGAAGTGAAAACTCCAGCTTCTGGCCTTCCGTCGGGAGCCAACTTAGCTGCAGTTCTTATCTTTGTAGGACTTCCCAACATGGCTACATCTAGAGCAACACTTTCTTTTTTTTTTTTTTTAAGATTTATTTATTTGAGAGAGAGAGAGACAGAGAGAGTGAGCAAAGGGAGGGGCACAGGGAGAGGGAGACAGGCAGACTCCGTGCTGAGCGCAGAGCCTGACTTGCAGGGCTCAACCCCAGGACCCAGGGATCATGACCTGAGCCAAAATCAAGAGTTGGACGCTTAACCAACTGAACCACCCAGGCACCCCACTAGAGCAACTCTTTTAAGAGTGAAGCAACACACACAATTGCCTTTACCTTATTCTTTTAGCTGGAAGCAAGTCACAGTCCTGCCCACACTCAAGGAGAAGAAATATTAAAACACTTGAACACGAGGAGGTGGGATCACACAGGGTTCCTTAGAGTCTGCCCACTACATTGCCTATTAAATCCTTAAATCTGAACTGCCAAATTGAATAAGTAAGTTTTGAAAGCAGTAGAAAATTCAACTCTGGAAATATAAAAATAATCTAAATAAACCTCTTGGTTTTGTCTTGAAATACTTGAGGCATAAATATTAATTTTCATAAATTCTAACCACTAGTTACTACCAACACTTGGTCTCAAATGAACTTTAAGAAATTGCCTTTCAAAACCACAACAGCACATTGATGTACTGAAAGTTGACATGCAGCATCGCTAACACTTTCATCCCAAGATTATGTTTTTTGTGGCATAAAATAAGCGGCAAGATGGGAACAAATAGCTAATAATACTTCAAAGTGTCAGCCCCTAACAGGAATGCTAGAGGTCAATCAGTATTGTCAGTTCATTTCCCACATGTTAAATTCTGTAAGTGTTAATTTCACTTTGCTCATCCCATGGAGATGGACAGTAGGAAACCAAGCCAACTGTTTCCATAGCAGAGCTTGAAGGTTGCCCAGAGAGACATGGCATGTACTGCAGGGGACTTGATGAGAGCCTTCGCTCATCTGGTAGACAGATATCTTCAGGAAAAGAATTCTAAGAACTCAGAATTCACTCCACAGAGCCCCATGTGGGTGAGGGAGTGGGAGAGTAGGACAGAGAGACACCCACTCTCTGCTGCCATCTTGACTGGTGGTGTTATCTTCTCACATCTAGAAGCAATGGTTACATGAGTTTTAAAATAGTTGGATGATATTTAAAGAGTAAAGCACTTGAACATTTAAAAAATTAAGTAAACTTGGCAAAGGTTTTAAAAAAGGGAAAGAACTTCAATATTGGGAAAGACCATTAGTTTTATTTGTCAGTGATGTGCAAAAATCATTGGGGTGGGAAGCACAGGAAGAGGGCAATACGGCAATTCAACCTGGATTCTGGGAACTCGGCTAGCTGGTTTAATGCAGATAGCCAGGCATGAGTTGATATGGGTTTGGGCAAGTTTGATAGTGGCAAAACTGCAAAGAAAAGAATAAATACCACTGATACCTCACAGAATAATTGGCAAGACTTATGACAAAGTATAAGAGATAGATGAGCAATTAAACAAAACATGAGTACAAGAATTTGATTCTGTTGGTTCAGTTAATGAGGCTGTCATTAACAGGAGAAAAACTCCTCATATATGTCTAATATATATTATGTATTGCTTATATTTTATATTATATATTATCTGCCATGTTTTGACTCCTCTTATACAATAAGAAAACATGGGAAGGATGTTTACAAGGAGCGACTTTGGCATATAAAAGGCTGTATTTGTTCTTCTAGAGACAGTAGAAAGTATATTTGGCTAAGAATTGGTGGAAGCTAGTTCAGCACTGAGCAACTGAATCGATACATATTTTATACGTGGTTTTTGTGTTACTAAAATAAAGTTACCATAAGAACTGAAATTTTGTGTCTCAACTAATATTTTTCCAATATTTTGATGCAACAATTAAAAATGATATTTCTTCTGAAGCAAATGAGTTGTGGATGACGATTTTTTATTTCCTGTATAATAAAAATTAAAGCAATTAAAATTCATTAAATTTGATACTAGACTCTAAACATTTAGTCAGAGTTTTTACAGTCATTCTAGTTTACAGTTTTTATACCAGTTACTCTTTTTTTAAGATTTTATTTATTCATTTGAGAGAGAGAGAGACAGAGAGAGAGAGCATGAGTAGAGGGGAGAGGCAGAGGGAGAAGCAGACTCCCCACTGAGCGGGGAGCCCATGCAGGACTCCAACTCAGGACCTGAGCTGAAGGCAGACACTTAACCCACTGAGGCACCCAGGCATCCCTATACTAATTATTCTATATATTTGGAACACTGCAGTCTGAGTTGTAAGGAGGTGAAAGAACCCATGTCATGAAGGTCATGGGCAACTCAATCTTGAAGGCATACAAAACTTCAGACATGTCGATTAGTGGTGGCAAATGTCGCTATGACAAGGAACTTCAGTAGGTCAGAAACATCTGGCAGCATCATTTGCTCTAATGCATTTCAGAGAGACAACTGTACATCTTAGTTTGCCCTACTCTAGGTGAATTCAACACCTTAATCAGGAATTTACACTGCAAGGGTGGTCAGCTTTATCTCAAAAAGGAACAAATCCCAAGAAACCCTATGAATTAGGTATTTTCTATTATCTACTTTTAACAGATGAATTACTTTTAACAGATGAATTACCTGAGGGACCGAGAGATTAAGTTACATAAGTTTGCAGAGATAGAGGGTTGCGGCTGGCATTTGAACACGAATAATTTGGCTCCAGAGCTTTTGCTTTTAATCAGTGGAGAATATGACTTCTCCAGTCTTGATCTAGTGTCAAGATTGTGCAATGCACATTTAACATGAATAGAAGTGCATATATGTATTATTGTTATGATTTGAGTGGAGTGGAAAATATCTTCCATTTAGACCCTAATCCAAATCCTCACACCAACTCTCAGGAGTTGTCTGACTTGGGCAAGTTGCTAGTGTCTCTGCTATTTTTCCAAATCAGCAATATATGAATAGAACCACAATTTTCAGAGAGCTGATGCCACGTTTAAATGTGATAAAACATATAAAGTGTTTAGTATACATTTGCATTAAGCATATTGGCAATTAAGAATTACTATTTACCCATCTGGAAAGATTCATGTGTCCAAACATTGATATTGCCCTTTAATTACAGAAGTCCACTTACAGTGTAAGCCCTGACAGTTGGCTTTTCTTTTTGTAATGCAAGTGCCTGACTTAAGCTTTGATTGCTGAGCCACCCACTTCAAAGAGGCTATCCGCAATAAACAGGTGACCAGCCACAGGACTAGATAAAGAGCCAGACTCCACATGGGGCAAAGCATGGGTGCTCCCTCCCCTACTCCCCACCAGGCTCCTTTGCTTTATAGAACTTAGTAGATTCTGAAAACTGATCATTTGAACCACTTGTTTTTTTCTCTTCCCGCCTTACATTCCTGCTCTTAGGTTTTAAATTTACTAAAAAAGAGTGAACCCATGAAACCCTAGGCCCCTACTCGGACCCCAATAAAAGCAGAACCCCAGGCCCGCAGCTCTCTTTCTCTACCTGAGACCTCACTGGGTAGCCGGGTGTGCCAAGTAATTTCTGGGACCTGTAAATAAAAAACTTTTTAAAAGTTTCCTGATGGTTATTGGTGAGGGTGTCTTGCAATCATAATAAGAACTACAAGGGCGGGTCCAGCTACAGCACTGGTTATTGGCAATATTGGCAACCAGAGACCAGCATACAACATCATTCAGTCTTGGTGATCTCCCAGGACCAGTCCTCCCCCATCAAAAACTCACCTGTACTATGCACTCTGTTTTCTAGTAACATGATGTATTTCTGGTGAGAAATGTGACCAACAAATATTCATTTAACTGTTGAAGATGAATAATTACTAAATATAAAATATATCACATACACAGCCAACTAATTTACACATTGCAGAGTTTATTCTTCCTGCCCACCCCTTCTACTCCCAAATGCTTCATGGAAATACGTTTTTAAGAAAAAATTATAAACTTCTAGTCTTTGAAGATAGCCTGAGTTCATTTTTCAACGTATTTACTATTGCAAATTTATTGACATCTATTAATTCAATTAGCCACTGAGAAAATATTTGTAGAGTACTTTCTTTTTTTTTAAGATTTTATTTATTTATTTGACAGAGAGAGAGAGAGCACAAGTAGGCAGAGCTGCAGGCAGAGGGAGAGGGAGAAGCAGGCTCCCCGCTGAGCAAGGAGCCAACGCGGGGCTCTATCCCAGGACCCTGGGATCACGACCTGAGCCAAAGGCACTTAACCACCTGAGCCATCCAGGTGCCCCAATATAGAGGACTTTCTAAAATGCCAGCTACTCTGCCCAGTAAACACTAGCGTTATTGCACTCAGGATACAGTAGTAAGCAGCTTATTTGGCCCTTGCCCTCGTGCAAAGTATACTCTATCGGAAAGATACACATTAAATGAATTAACAAACAATAATTTCATTACATTTGTGACATTATATCAAAGAAAACTATGAGATACAGTGGAAATGTGTAATGGAGGAAAATAACTCAATTTGTGAGGTTGGGAAAGGCTTTCCTGAGGATTTTACATTTGAACCAGACTTGAAGTATGAGTAAGAGTTGACAAGATGAAGAATGAGGGAAGACCTTTTCTACAATGTTTCAAAGGTATTATGTGACTGATAGCAAATGGTATAATTGTACGAAAAGATCTTTATCACCCTCTGATAACTTGGAAAAATTTTAAACTATGTATCAGAAATTTTGGAGAATTTCTACCAAATAGGGTATGAGCTTGTAATTTTCCATGTGTGAAATGAAAGCTTTTCTGGTAAAAAGTGGGAGGGAACCAAGGATAACACTTGGAGTTGAGGTAAAGGCTAAATTCAGGGCAAATGCATGGCAATGGAAAGTTTGATCTCCTCAATTGGTGCCTGGTTTCCATGGCTGACTTTTGACTTCCAGTTGTTATGGAAAGCATCTTAAGCATACAGTAATAACCTTGGCAAATTAACTCTTTAAAAAGTCAGTTGAAGAAGAGGTAACTATCCTACCTAACTTCAGGCTGCCATAGCAAGCAAGGAGAATTAATTTTTAGGAATATAAGTAAAACTTCCCAAAAGATTGCTTCTGCTTATCGTCCTTTTCTATTCTCTAAATACTCCTGAGTATCTAATTCGACAAAACTAAAGGAAATTTAATATGTTTTCTTGTCCCTTTATCTGGGCTTGAAAAAAATTGAACAAGTACCTTTGTGATCTCTGATAAAACATGCCTCAACTTCTAATCCTGGTGAGACTCACATCTTCTCTAAAGATGAGCAAACAGAGAAAAATCAATAAATATATCAAAAGATGATGGGCTTAAGGTTGATTCTACTTTTTCCTTTTCTGTTTTTTTTTCTACTTTGTTTTTAAATCTATAGTTAACGTGTATTGCTATTTCAAAAGAGCAGAAATGTTATATTCATTAAAACTTCCCTTTATACTTTTAATATATTTAATTATTTTAATGTTTAAAAATTATCAAAACTCACTAACAATTACAGATTCTTTTGTTTTTTTTAAAGATTTTATTTATTTATTTGTCAGAGAGAGAGAGAGCGCACAAGCAGGGAGAACAGCAGGCAGAGGGAGGAGCAGGCTCCTCACTGAGCAAGAAGCCCAATGCTGGACTCGATCCCAGGACCCTGGATCATGACCTGAGCTGAAGGCAGACACTTAACCAACTGAGCCACCCAGGCATCCCTACAGATATTTTTTCTCTCTAAAAATTATTATTGAGTGTCTACCAGGTTCTGGTATATACCAGTCACTCTCAGGAGAGGGTTATTTGAGAATGTATAGGATAATATTTAGGATTAAGTTTGCATATAATGAATAACAAAAAGAATAAAATAAGAATAACTTAGAAAACACAGATGTTCCTTTCTCTACCAAATAATAGGCAAGATTAAATTTTATTTTTGCATTATATAAAATGAATTTATAATTAAGCAATCCAGGGTTTGTACAGCATTTCCACAAAATTGCCATAGACTCTTGTGGTTTACTGATCTACAACAACTCATCCTCATGACCCAAAACAGTGGCTAGGGCAACAGCCATTATGGCAAAGCTTTAAGCAAGGGGATGGGGGAAGAGAATGAAGAAGAATTATTCTTTTCCTCTAAGAATAATTCCTGATGGTGTCACATGACACTCCCACATACAATTCACTGGCCATCCCTAACAATGAGAAAGGCTGGAAACTAGTTTATTTATTTATTTATTTGTTTGTTTGTTTATTTATTTATTTTTAAAGATTTTATTTATTTGACAGAGACACAGTGAGAGAGGGAACACAAGCAGGGGCAGAGGGAGAGGGAGAAGCAGGCTTCCCGCAGAGCAGGGAGCCTGATGCGGGGCTGGATCCCAGGACCCTGGGACCATGACCTGAGCCGAAGGCAGAGCTTTAGTGACTGAGCCACCCAGGCGCCCGGCTGGAAACAAGTTTAAAATACACCCAGTTAAAAATCAGGTTCTGGGGCGCCTGGGTTGGCTCAGTCGGTTAAGCATCTGCTTTCAGCTCAGGTCATGATCCCCGGGTCCTGGGATGGAGCCTCGAGTCAGACTCCCTGCTTGGCAGGGAGTCTGCTTCTCCCTCTCTATCTCTCCCTTCTGCTCATGCTCTCTCATCTCTCTCTCAATATTAAACAAACAAACAAACAAAATCACGTTTCTTCTTACCAAGACAGAAAGGGATATTGAGAAGAAGAGTAGCAGCTTGCCACAAACCAACAAATATGTTGCTCGCTCTCCCGTATAAAAGCACAGAACCTAATAGGAATTTTCACATATTTTTCTATGTTAATACAATTGGAAAAAATTAATATTTACTGAGCGCCCTCTACATGTCAGACACTTGTATCTCAGTTAAAACTTTTATTATTTTGCGAGATACATAGTTTTCTCTTTTTACAAAAAACCAAACAGGTGAATGTGTACTTGAAGGCTATTTTTGCCTTTCAAAGTCTGAGACTTTAATCACTGTGGTATACTACTACCTAAAGACATTTACTGCTGCTACTGTTCTAGAATAGCTGAGAACTGCCAATGGGTGAGAGCAGAATAATGCTGATGCATTCCTCTGTGCTTATCAGAAGAATATGGATTTATCAGAGCTAAGAAGTCTCCTCATTTCCAGCTTCTTTCTTGGGTAATCCAATTGAAGAGGTGACTCAGAAGCAAGCAGGACCTATGAGGAGTAAGGATTAGAAAATTATTGAGGACGATTTGTGAATTTTTATTATATCAATTAATATACTGGTAGAGAGGACTTCCTGGCAGAATAGTTTCTCTTAATTTGAGCCGAATAATCTGCTTAAACTTTCACTTGTTAAAATGATGCAGAAAGGCTGAGCGTGCACAACTGGGTACTTGGGAGAATAGGTTTTTTTAAGCTTCACTCTCCTATTCATACAATGAGTAAATTACAATGCTTCTTTTTTGTCTTATTATATGGAATTCAATTTTGGGTTAATGCCTACTCATATCTCAGAAAACAATCAAAATAAAAATGAAAGCTGTATTCCCCTTGGATCAGGTATCAGTCAGCCTGTCTCCTTAAGAGGCAGCTCTCTTAAATTCTTCACAGTTGACTGCAGACCCAGCAGATATCTGCTGGTTGGCACCTGACACTTGAACTACTAGCTTTTCCATGCTGGCCTCCACTTTTCTGTAACATACAAATAAAGTGACCAATATGTTTCTATTCACCTCTTCTCCGGGGAGTAAACATATGTTCCAACTAGAGTGGATTACATGTGTCAAGTCACACCTTCCAGTGCCTGCGGCGTGTGGGAAAAAATCCACTGTTCACTTAAAGTAAACTTTCTTATTTTCCATAACTTCTTGTGAGACTAAATTAAGTGGGTGATTGGGGCAAAATTTTCAAGTTTTTACTTCTGTGAGTACGACTTTTATTTGATATGAGGCTTAAGACAACTGTTTCTCAATATTCATTTTGCCCCTCGAGTGCACACAGCTCTTCCCTAAGGCCCAGCGAGGTTACGTGAAGAGGAAGGCGCAGTCCCTATCCAGGAGGTCATAGCAAGTTAAGGGGATACTTTCAATATGAGCATCATCACTGTTAAAAAAAAAGTGAGATAGAATCAGGGACAAATAGCGGAAACATTAAAACAAGTACAACCGAAGAGAAACACTATATCACTAAGGAAGTGAGAAGTGTGAAGAATGGTTCTTATTTATGGGTGGTGTTAAAAAACAGTTCAGTTGAGTAAATTTTAAAGATCTCATTGGTTTTGTTCAATGATTCCTAATCAGGCAGCATCCACCTAGCAGACAGAAAGGAGCTCTGAAGACCTTTCACAGGCAGAAGGGGGCAGGGCAAGGACGTTTCTAGCAAAGAGTGCATTTTTTTCAGGCAAGGTCACCTTCCTTTGGGGGACAGCAGCGGTCTATCAAGCTGAGTAGTTCACTAGTGCTGACCAGGTAATTCCTGATTGACTGGTTTAAGATTCCACTCCGGGGAAAGTTTGAAACTAATTTTGTTAGGTGTTAAGTCTTGGTTTGGTGACAAGGGCTTAGCGCAAGTGAGTCCGTTTGGGACCTGTTTTCTCTGCTCTTTCTTTCTGTTTTTGTTTTTGTTTTTTTAAGATTTTATTTATTTATGAGAGAGAGAGCAGGCACACAGAGGGAGAGGGAAAAGCAGACTCCCCGCTGAGCAGGGAGCCTGACGCAGGGCTCAGGGCTCGATCCCAGGACCCCAAAACCATGACCTGAGCCAAAGGCAGACGCTTAACCAACTGAGCCACCCAGGCGCACCTCTTTTCTCTTTTCTAACAGTGGGATTGACTAACTTCCAATTAATATCACATTTGCATGTGGTTAAGTACATCAGATCTGTAGTGCTGAGTCATCTGATAATGATTGTCTGGCCTAACTAAAGATTTATGAGTCTTGATCTATTATCATAGAGATTGAATTGAAACTCAAATACACTGATTGAATGGGGATATCCTGACTGTATTACCAGCGGTTTAGTTTGTTCAAGCAGATATAAGTCAATTTTTCAAAATTCATCAGAATTCTCCCTCGGGATCTTTTAATACATATTACCAAAGACATTTACTAAGAAATGTGTTTAACCTTGAGCAGGACATTGAGAGAATCCCACATACCCAGTATAGATGCAGTGTATTTGGGGGAGATAAGCAAGCACTTGGCCTCATGCACAATAATGTGTTTAATGGGTTCAGAGACCACATAGGCTATAAAAGCTACTTAGGAATTCACTTCTTTTTTTCCCCTTAGACAATTCACTTGTTCTGGGAGCATTCACAAAGATCACCTCCAGTAATTGCTTCAAATGACCAAAAGTTGCAGTCAGAACTGTTCTTAGAGTCTTTCTAGTTCCTTGTACTTACAAACACGCTTAAGGGCACTTAATGAATAACCTTTTACTGAAGTACCACCCTTTCATTACCACCTGGGCTTAGAAGCAAAAGACATAAAGGTGAGAATTATTTCCTTACTGGTTTAGCCCAACCTTTCAATAGCAGTGGCACTTTGTAGATGGCATCTATCAGTGGGAGGAAAATTATACCTTAGGTCATTTTAGGCAGAGCAGACCATAAAATGAAACACTATAAAATCTTTGGGTTTATAATAGTACCATGTCATAAATGTGCCTGCTCTACATTTATAGTGTACATAGTGGAACAATGTGCTAAAAATATTCTAATTCGGGAATTATTTTTTCTGTATTATTAAAGAAGTCACTTAAATGTTCACGCGCACAGATTTGAGATCTCACTATGGGAGTCTTCTAGAGAATACACACCACACACACACACACACACATACTTCAATAATATGTAGCCTATTTAAACATAAAAACAAAACAACAACAATAAAAAACTTCCCCAGTTTAGAGAATCCAAATCATCTCTGTCTTGAGTGAGGAAATAAGAAAACTATTATGCTGACTTCACAATAGAAGTTTCTTTTCTTTCCTTCTTTTCTTTCTTTCTCGGTAATTCCACAGGAACAGGTAGGAAGGTGAGGTTTCTTAAAGCCCTGGGAAAGGGCTCTTTCATAACCTCCTGAGTATAGAACGTAAGTGATACACACACATGGATGCAGGAACCGAGGTCAGGGACCCTAAAACGTAAACTTCTGGTAATTCACATCAACTTTACAAAGGAAGTTTGACTCCCATAGCATGTGGAATTAGGGCTCAAAAATAAATTCTCAAAACATAGAGGGCTAGCTGCTATATGCATTGTGCATAATACTCTGTGCAACACTCAGGAAATTTGAAAAATATCCCTCAAAATACCCAATTTACACTCCTTTAGAGATGCTAAACTACAGAGGTTAATTAAATGTTACTAAGAAATATTTCCTATCTCAGGAATCTAAGTGGCAGAGTAAGGGAAACAGAAAGTTAGAGTCAATGTTAATATTTGCATACATATCCATCAGTCTGTGTGAGGCTTACACTGCTTACATCCCTGGAAACACCTAGTAATCCTGTAAGACTGTTCAGAAAGACCTCATATAAAGCTTGCTCCTGTTTCTCCATACAGATTAGTTTCTCATTTCTGTTTGTTCTCAAAACACATTGTGTAATTATTTGTTTACATGGCTTTCTCTTCCACTGGCAGCTCAAAGTTGAGAATAAGCTCAATATATATTTTATTTCTATGCCTGGTACTTTACATGGTCCTTCGATAATATCTGTAGTTTGAATGAATACATTAAATTCCATCAATTTAAACACAGGAACTCAGTCTGTAAGAAGGAAATTATTCAAACTTAAGAATTATGGTTAGTTTCCTAACCGTATTTGAATGAATGCTTAAAATAGGAGAGAAATAACCAAACAAATGTGCTGCCATGATTTTCCTCTTCTTTGGTGATCTCTTGTCTCTCTTATATATCCTTCTCCATAATCAGGAAAAGAGTGCTTTCCTCTTTTGGGAAAACAATGATTTTTATCAATAGTATAAATTTCAAGTACTCTTGCCATTTTCAAAGTACGACTGTATTACCAGACACCTCGCGTATCTGAATGGATCATCTGAGAGAACCTGGTGAAGTGGGCTGCCCCTAGTGTATCTGGAATCCTGGGAAACAATATCTCTTGCAGTTTTATATCCGTATAAACATTTTGATTAAAAATGTATTAAAATATTCATGGGCCCATGTGAGGCTTAGTGATTTACTGGTGAAGACTTAGAATAATGGGTTGGGAAGAGAAACTAGGTATCTGCTTATTATTCCACCAGTGCACGTGAAGATTGTTTGGAGGGTCCTGGTGCAGGCTTTCTGTGCACAGATCCAGGAGCCCTCTCTTCCTTTTAAATGTGTCATAGCTGGCTAATTTCATATCTCCCACCATGAGGAAAAGGTAGCAACACTGTTATTAGTCACAATGACATACTTTTCAGAACCTGTTTATATTGAAACAATATAGATCTTCTTGCTACCACAGTTCCCTAATACCATTTATTTAGTGTTGGTTACATCATTACTCATAACGCCGCACCATCCATCATACTGACCATGGAACTGGCTTCCAGTGACTCTCTCAGGGAGTGTTACTGTGCTGTTTTGCAGATGACCAAAAATGCAAGTCCCACGCAGAGTATGCAGGAAATTGTGTGATATATTCATTATCTGATCAAGTTAAATTCAGTGTATGGAATTTTATTGCATAAGAGTAGAATAACATGTCTTCCAACCATAAAATCTTGAGGATGTGATCATGTCATTCTTAAAATGTGATCATTTTTTCATATACCACCACCAGCAGAAAATATAGGAAAGGGGTTGGTGGATAGAGTGAGGAGAGTGGTCCTATCCACACAAGGAATGCCCTTCCCTTATCTGGCACAGCTTAAGAATGACCCAGGAGAGCACAAAGTCACCATATAAACTGGATCAAAAGGCTCCATTGGCATTAAGGAACAATAGTCTAGAAAGTCATTGGAAAGAAATAGAAGTGACAATCCCTGGAATACTGACCAAAACATGGTACAAAGTCTGATGAGGGACAGGAGCCAGTGTTGGTCTGAGGGTGGGGAGGGCACAGGTAAAGGGTGCCTATGACCACTTCTACCATCCATGGATACTAAAGGCCCAAGGTGGCATTATTCTTGGAGCACATGGGCTAATCCAGTGCAAGGAGCCATATGACCAAGGTTCTATGGTGGTAGTTCAGAGTCCTGAACTCTTTCTTTTTGAGAATGATAGTCACCTCAAATCAGCATGTTGGCACCAGTGTCACAGCCTAATCTCAAGTCATCCCATTAGAGGAATATATAACTAGCCAAAGGGAACAATTCACATGCCAAGCTGCCTTCCTGGAACCAGGACCTGGTGACCTGGCCAGAGCACCCTGGAATGATCCTATAGTTCTAAATTCTAGAGCTCCTCAGGCTATGTTGATGACTCCAGTTTTTACGGATATAGAGGGTCAGAGATACCCCATAAGATAAAAATAGAGACCAAGGCCTTTGCAGGTCCCAGTCTGGGTGTGGAGTACTCTACCCAGTCTGGATTAATTGGGATGCCCCCAGTACAGTTTTTCAGAGACAGTGGAATAGGAGGTAGAACATTTTGAAGAAGGCATTCCAAAGAGTAGGGGCCACCTGAAGAATAGAGGTTCTGCTTGCTGGAGTCTAAGAGCAGTGTTGTCTACAAATTCTGTATCATCTCCAATTTCTTCCTTCAGCAAATTCCATCCCCATGCTTTCATCTTTCCATAATCCCCTTTTCTGTTATATACCGTTTAAAAATCCTTCTCTGAGCCCCCATACCCCTCCCTGCCACACACACACTTCATATACACCCTTTCTCTCTGTCCAATGTACTATTTCTAGACATTCTGCCTTGCTTTTCACTCTTCATCTGTCTAAAGAAAGGTGAGAGAAAAAGTAAGCATATTTCATATCTGCCTGTATCTAATTTGTTCGTTGGTCCCAGAGACAAATGGCCAAGACAATGAGAAAAAGGGCAATTGAACTGGTTCTTATTCAGACTAATTATAGGAAAAGGGAAAAAAATAAAAGTTCTTTGAAAGCTAGTTTTTCTTTCTTTTTTTTCCCATGCATGTGTGTGTTTGTTAGAAAGAGATAAGGCATGGAAAAAAGAATAATATATAGTAAAAAGAATTATAGAATGTGGGTAGTTAAAACATCAGGAAAATAACTTGTTAGAATTTCAGGGGATATTTTTCTTGTAAAATGCAAAAAAACAAAAAAACAAAAAAACAAAAACTCAAGAACTATGCCTTTTAAAAAATGCATTTAGATTTCAAAATCCCTAGAATTTAATTGAAAATAAATATAATTCTTTGATTCCAGAAATATATGATCAATTGGAAAATACAAATTGCATAATATTATAGGTACATAAACAGTGAAATAAGATAATGCAGATCCTCCAAAGAAAGTTAAGTAATAAAAGAACAAAACAGCTGATAATCAAGAGAAGGCCAGAGTAGAAAAGCTTACTCTAACTTAAAAAATTCGAATCTCAATTTATAATTGGATTTAGAGATAGTAAACCACCAGAGGTTGCAAGGGACAGTCTTGATTTGATCCAGTTTCCAGCAATGAGATAGCTGACTAATGGCCACTGCAATCTGAATTAATTAACATCAATTTGTTTTTAATAAAAAGCTTCTGAAGTCCATTTTGATAATGAATACTGTCTAGAGGAAAATGGAAAGTGCTCTCTGATGTCTGTGGAACCACAGCTGGACATATTTGACCCTTATTTCACACAGCTGCGCCTCATTGATTTCTTCTGTTCAACTCCCGGAGTGAACACTGAACAATGGCGGGAGCTCTCATATATCTTCCACAGGGACCCAGTCTATGAACTGTAACCTCACAACAGGGCCAGAGCATTTCTGGGCTGCCTGTCCTGATGACATATAACCCAGATGCTGTCCTTAAGAAAAAAATAACTTCAAGAGTGACCATGGAATCAGTCTTTATGGGTACAAACAAAAACAAAAGACTTGAGACAAACTTAATGTGTAACTGAGCTTCAGGTGAGTAGCCTGCAAATTTAAATCCACATAGAGTGGGCTTATAACACAAGGAATTCCTGTATTTAAATAGAATTCAAAAGAGGACAGGAAACTATGAAAGACACTTGAATGTGCGTTACCATGAATATGAAGTAAGAATGGCTACCTCCATTAAAGAAGCAACATATTTGTCACAATCTCCACTGAAGTTTTCCCAGGACTTTAGGAATAACAGTTCATCTATTTATGTTATTTCACTTGGTGATGATTGTAGTGATATAAATGAGTGATTTAAATTGATTCTAGTCCATCTCATATTACTGTTTCCATATTTGTTAGAAAGTAATCACTTCAAGAACTGCTTGCAAACATTTTGCAAATGCTTCTCTAACTGAGGTGAGAATTATGAGACATAACTTGCTTCTGGTCTTTCTTCCTTTGCTTTCAATAAAGAGTGGAGGGGTAAGAACAAAACAAACCAAGGAACAAACAGATGTGAGCAGGGGACTAGAGGGCTGGGCCTGGACATTCTGAGACTCAAAGTATGAATTAGTGTAGTCATTGTTGGGAGAATGATGTGTCCTTAGCTACCACTGAATGCCAAGGGAGGACAACCTGGAGCTGCAAAAAGCCATCTCAGAGCTTTTGCATGTCTATGCACATAGCCTACTCGGTTGTCAGGAAACAGGTAACAAAGGTTCCGGGCAAGGTCTTATTTCCTAATTAGGATGATGATTACATTATAAAGTTTTGCACTGTCTATGATTCCCATGTTTCTGCAATTTCTGGCCTCTCATTTCAGAAAAGTCCCATTTATTTTATTTATTTATTTCTTCAAAGATTTATTTATTTTAGAGAGAGAGAACACGTGCACGTGTGAGTGAGGGAGGGGCGGAGGGAGAGGGAGACAGAGGGAGAATCTCAAGCAGACTCCTCACTGAGCATGGAGCCTGAGGTGGGGCTCCATCCCAACCCTGAGATCCTGACCTGAGCTGAAACCAGGAGTCAGACACTTAACGGAATGAGCCACCCAGGCGCCCCAAGTCCCATTTATTTTAATATGGTTCCCATTTACATGAAGAATTTTTAAAATGCACTATATATTGCTATTAGATCTATTGCTTTAATAAAAATGTATTCAATAGAAAATATAGTGTCTATCTCTGTGTTGACTTATATTAGAGTAACAGAGAAATATCAAATATCACATGAGGTAAATTTCTGGAGAGCAGGGTATGTGACTCATTCTCGATGTCTTTCCATAGCACTTTGCTCTTGGTTGGGTCTCAACAAACATTTGTTAAATATATAAATGAATGAATGCATTATTTATACTTAATAATAGTTAATTAACTACCAAATTCAAAAATTAGAATCACATTTATCTGTAAAGCTAAATATAATACAAACAATTTGGAATGGTCTCCTTAATCCTGGTTCCTGTCACTTTCCACAAACTAAAGCATTTTTTCCAAACTTTAGTGGCATGTCAAAATGATAGTGTATGTCTTTAGCAAATAAAAATGGCATTAGTATGCAATTTAATTGAGACATTATTAAATAGCTATTAACTACCTAATAATTTCAAAAGTAATCATTCTTTATAAGCAACAAGGAAATAAAAAAATATTGCAAATAAAAGAACTTCTCCAGACCTATAGTCTTGTCCTACTTCTCTTATTAACTGTGTAAACTTGAGAAAATTATTCTTGAGAATAATAATTAAACTTGAGAAAATGAAGGAACTTATTTATACTCTAGTGTTCACAGGGTCAAGTAACATAAGAAAATACCTCAAAGTACGTTAAGAAGCACCCAATGTAAGTACAGAAATAAGCACCCATAAGTACTTGATGGAAACATAAAATATTTTAATTTGTGTAAAGGATTAATTGGCAAAACATCAGTAACCTTAAAAATGTGTTATTGAACAAACAATTCCACTTCTAGACATTTCCTCTTAGGAAGAAAGTAAAGCATGTTTTATATATATAATATTAATCATGGTAAAATTTATAAACATTAATTGGAAACATTTCTAAAAGTCTATCAGTAAGGAACTGGCTAAATATAAATATTTGTCCACATATATATGATGAAATGTTATGTAAACATTAACAAATAGGTGCTCAGAAAACTTCTTACAAAACAAAAAAGTGGAATTGAAAACATTAAGGATTTATGGTACCGCTTACATAAAATGCTTCTAATATTGACTGACCACTTAGTATATCCCTTGTGGTGTGTTAACTCCACATTTGTGATCTTACTTAACCCTTATGATTCTGTGAGGCAAAGATTTTACCCTTGAATTACAGATGAGGGAACTGAGGATTACAGAGGTGATAGAACATGTTCAAATTCACATAATAAATAACAGAGCTTGGGCTTGAACTTGATGGATTTAACTCCAGAGCTTGGGGTCTTAAAGTTTTATTGGTCATAGTCTATTCCTGAGCTAAATATAGCAAACAAACAAGGGGCTATTTTGTTTATAGGTTGTTTTTGGTCTAGGACGTTAAACAACATATTTTTTAAACAGCGGTATTTGTTGCCCACGTATATAGACACGAAAACTCAATTCTTCGTTTCTCTTAAAATTGGGAAGATCTATGAACACTTGATCTTTATTATCACATCTGCCCTGTAGGTATTAGTTCTTCCCTGTAAATAATGCTTTCACTCCATAACTTGCCATAATTGACCTTAGACACTCTTTAAGGTTCTATGCCTAGAACTTTTAGCCATTTAGTTTGAGATCTTTCTGTATGTAAGCACTGATAAAAAACCAGAAAGATGTACATATCAAAATAAGTGGTAAAACTATGGGAGAATTTATGTTTTCTTTGCTCTTTTGTGTAAGTGTGCATGTTTTTAATTTTTTTACAGTGAATATGAACTACTTAAAATGAAGAATGCATTCTTTAAAGTGTAAAGCTTTCAACTAATGGAAGAATTTGTTTTATGTGTAAAGCAGCTTTGGGTCAGTTATGATTCCAACTGTTCATGGTGTGCAACTGTTCAGTCCCCTGGATTAATCTTTCTAAATTACAGCTTTCAAAAAATAATTTCCCTACTAAAAATATTTCAGTGGTTTCTAAGTTACTCTTGAAACCTTTTCTCTCATTGTCCGCAAATACAACATACAGAACCTACCTGGTGCTTTGCTGTTTCCATACCTTCTGACTTGACCTTGACAGTATCACTGAGTTCATCTCAGGGTATGTATTACACTTACTGTTTAACTATGCAGATCCTGCTGAATAAGGTTCAACTCATTTAAGATAAACACCCTCCTTTGAGATAAACTTTCTTGACTATTTTAATCTACCACTATATATTCCTGTCTTCCTCCCATGAACACTCACATCATTTAATACCCACAGCAACCATTTAATACAATAGCTGTGTAACGGTTTGCTCAGTGAATGAAATTTTCTGTATGTATATAGTTTATTTAACTGAATAAAATTGTAAGTGTTTTGAGAACAGAACCTATAATTTTACATCTTAGTTATAGAAAATAAAAGAGAGTGTTTCCAGAAGGACAAAAAAAAGTGGTCACAATTACAAGTTGTAATTAAGTTAACTTATAAAGAATGCCAAAAATTATCTAATGCTCTGGGCAGTTAAGAGGTGACTTTATCGGGGTGCCTGGGTGGCTCAGTCATTAAGCGTCTGCCTTCGGCTCAGGTTATGATCCCAGGATCCTGGGATCGAGTCCCACATTGGGCTCCCTGCACCGAGGGAAGCTTGCTTCCCCTTCTCCCACTCCCCGTGCTTGTGTTCCCTCTCTCGCTGTGTCTCTCTGTGTCAAAGAGAAAAAAAAAAAACGGGGGTGACTTTATCAAGACACTACCAGATAAACTCTGAGGCCAATATAAGATTTGACCACTAACTATTGTGGTTGATAAAAAATGCTGGATCTTTGATGTACAAATGAGAACCAGTTTATTCTAAATAGCCACATTTGATTTGCAAAAATTGATTCTAAAGATATTACCACTGTCAATTTTTCTTAACTCTTTTTTTTAACCACTCCTTTTCAAATTGTTCTAAAAATGAAGGCTTTACCATAAAAATCAATCAAACAAAAACATGTTTTCTGGTGAATTCTAAAAAGTTACACCTAGGGGCGCCTGGGTCGCTCAGTTGGTTAAACATCTGTCTTCAGCTCAGGTCATGATCCTGAGGTCCTGGGATCCTGGGATCCTGGGATCCTGGGACCCACATCCATGTCAGGCTCCTTGCTCAGCAGAAAGTCTGCTTCTCCCCCTGCTTGTGCTCTCTCTCTCTCAAATAAATAAATAAGAATTTTTAAGAAGTCACCCCTATTGGTCAAGGACCCAGTAGGACCAATTGCACATTCATAGTGGGTGATTGAAGAGTGTAATTAAGAGATTACTGGGGCGCCTGGGTGGCTCAGTCATTAGGCATCTGCCTTTGGCTCAGGTCATGATCCCAGGGTCCTGGGATCGAGCCCCACATCGGGCTCCCTGCTCAGCGGGAAGCCTGCTTCTCCCTCTCCCACTCCCCCTGCTTGTGTTCCCTCTCTCGCTGTCTCTCTCTGTCAAATAAATAAATAAAATCTTAAAAAAAAAAAAGATTACTTACAATGTTTTGAAAAGGGTTTAGGGAAACTGATAAGCAATCTTGCAGAATACAAGTGAGCAATTAACAACCCTAAGGCTAAAACAGAGAGGTCTTGGTTAACAAAAGTGTAGTTGCGGTTACATAGAGAGAACTGACTAAAAGATGCTTTGGTCTTGAGTAGAAGGACTTAGCAAAGAAAGTTTTTTTTCTTTACCCTCCAAATCTCCTACTGGTGCCTCCCATTGGCACAGCATAGCTGAAAGCTAGAGGGCAAGGGAGCTAGTTGATCAGTCCATACAGGTCAGCCTCCTGGGCCACAGAGCAGGGTGGAGAGTAAAAGGTGGATGTGAAGAGGCAAATGCAAAATATTCAGTATATAATAAAAATTCAAGAGTCTGATTTCTAGAAGTGTAATTATTTTTAGAGCCAAGCCTACTGAATAAAAGAAGTAATAAAGTAGAGATCATATTTTGTATCAAAAGCAAGGAATTGGGGTAACATGAACACATGAGCTCACATGCAAATCTTTCTAGACAAGACCACATTTAAGCAATGAAATTTTCTGAAGTAATTACTTTAAATGACATTACACATTGATATGTTTAACAACAAATAACTTTTTAAAATTTTGTGGTTTTATTCACATGTGAAATAAGAGGATTTATTTTGGTTGATGTAATAGCAACTGCATACATCATTTCTAAGATAATGTAAAGCGATATTGAAAAGTTCTACCATCCAACACTCTAAACTTTAAAATTTATAGAGGTATTGTATCTATAAAACATTCAGCTTGCTAGACAAAGGCAAATCTATCAACCTCCAAACGTTCAGAAAGAACGTCTCAAATTTGTCTAAATAGGGTTATAGATGACTTCTTTTTTAAGCCAAATAATGAACTGGTTCACTACTGGTCTGGCAAACATAAACGCCCACGCCCTTGCTGTAGACATCAGAAGGGGGGGTCCCCAGTGTTCTCTTCCTACTCTACACCAAGATTCCACCTGCTAACGGCACCAGAGTGGAGAGAAACTCAAAGCTCTAGTGTCTTCTAGGGCATCCACTGATAATCAAGACCACGGCAGTGCTCACTATTTGGTAAACGGTGAGAACATATAATGCATTTGTTGGCAGATCCTACACAGTTGAAGGGTAATCCTTGCTGAAGTGAAAGCAAGAAACAAGGGAGGGAATTTTATCCACTGTTATTTTGCTAGTTGTGGGCTAAGAAACCTGTAAGTGTGGTCTGGTGGTACTCAGTTCACCCAGAAGCGATGCCCTTTTCCCTCAGTACAGATTTCTCTGAATGCCCCTAATTACCTCTCTTGGAACCGGTAAAAAATTATTTTTGGGTAGTACGTTCCACTGTCACTAAGATAGGATAGGTTTAAACTGGAAAGCACTGAAAAATCTGATCTAATCGATAGATGATAAATGATACATTAGACTGGGTCAGAAAAACTAAAATTGTCTTACAGCTTTTGTGAATCTAATTATATTTTTGTTGCCAGTATACTTTTTAACCTTAAACTCACCCTTTGAATAAAATAGATGAAAGTTCTATGTTAAATAGAGAACAAATAATACAATTTACAACTTTTTCCTATAAATTGTGTAGTAATGCTTTGGGCTTTAACAAGAGTCCTCTGGTTTATAAACCAAAAATGAATTTTAACAATTTATGTTCCCAGTGCTTCCTTCATTCCAGCATTTCCCACTTCTCCTCCCCCAGTTGGTCATTCAAGTCTTTCTATTTCAAGGACATTTTTGTGGAGCTAACAGGGCTCAGCACTCTTGTTATTAAAACTCTGCTTGGTTTTACTTTTTTCAACGTAGCCTCTCCTGGCTGTTCTGTCACTCATTAGAGCCTCAATGTGCTGAATGAGGCAACACTTTGTAAACAAGGTACTGAGGGGTCAAATGCTATGTTACCACTCAGAAAAGCAAAGACACAGCAGAAAACCAAAGAGACATGCTGCAGGGAACAATATATATGTCATAAAGTTTGGGTTTGTGTGGGGTTTAAATGGAGTTGTTTAACATTCAGATCCCCTGAGTTTTCACTGGCTGCATCTGCCAGCAAGAGCGAGGCTCATTCGCACGCTCGGGCTGCCTTCTCCAGATTCCTCTCGGTTTTGCAAGCACCTAATAGCGCAGGCCCAGCACTGTGCAGCCAACAAATCACAAAGCATGTCTGCATTCTGCTATGTATCAAAGTCTCTTAATATGCCAACAAAGTTCTCCAAGGTCAGGAAAGCAGTTTATCAACCTTTTATATATCTTATAGTAGCAATAAATTTATTCTAGTGTGGGACCTATGAATATTTCAAATGCTCTGTGAGAAAAACTCTTTGGCTTAAGATAGTCTGTGCACAGCAGAGTTTGGGCTCAGGGCAGAGACGTCGTTCTCCACACCACACTTTTATTGTTATTCGGCTCCAGTTAATACAAAGCTTTTCACGGTGTTCCTGCAATAATTGCTCTTTAATAAAATGTTCATTTAGAAAAAAAGTTTAATTGTTTTGCACACTGAATTTCTCTTTTATTCGTTTCTGATTATGCACTATATTAAACTTTAAAGAAACACGGGATTCATATTGTTTTCTCAAGCACCCGTGGACAATTACTTTTTTGTTTTGAGTTTTTGTCTATTTGTTTTTTTCTCCCTTCTTCCCCATTCATGAGGGAGGTCATGTTACAATTTAGGATTTTGAAAATTGTAATACAGACAAGTAAAGAGTCTTTCAACTACTTTTCAGATTAGATGATATTAATGTTTCATCCGTTTTCCAGATTAGAGGAAATTAATTCTCAAGTACCCTCAAAAGTTCTGGCACAGTGTCTTCATGTTATGAAAGGACTATTCTCAGATCCATGTTTGGGGCTTTTTTTTCTTTTTCTTTTCTTTCTCTCTCTCTTTTTTTTTTTTACCCCAAGCAGTAGTAAGGAAAAGGAATGGAAGTAGGAACTTTCTACGTATTTAGCCAACTTCAAAAATTACGCACTCTCATACTGAAACAGGAGCTCAGGTTGTTTGGGGTTTGATGGGCCAGACATTGAGTTTTTATCTTGGTCATTCCTTTTGCACGTACACAGGCACGCGCGTGTTCTCTCGGCGGTGCACACATCAGCACACCCGCACACCCCTCTCCTCAACAAATTACCCCCTGATGCTTATTCCTCTAGTCATGATCCACCAAGTGACATTTAGAGGAGCTATTCCTTTAGGAAGATGTTTAATGAATTTGATAGAACCTCACTCATTGGAAGTTTATTTTTGTTTTGCTTTATGTTTCCTTTTATATACAACTTGTTCCTCCTGACTATGTACTTTGCCCATATTTAGAAACTTGCTCTTACATAGGACTTTGTTGTCTTGAACCTGCTGTTATGTTACCTACTTGATTTTCTGACACCTTTTTAATCAAATTTATTTTTGATATTTATGACTCTGATTCACAAAGATGTCATCTTGCAACATGTTACCTAATATCTACTCTGAACTTTTATATCTGCCTCATCAGTTCTATTTTTCTGACTTTATATTTTTTATTCACCTCTTGGTGCTGAGACTTTTGATACTAAGTTTAGCCCCCTCTGAACACAACTCACTTGTTTCTTATCAGACTTACTTCCAGCCCACAGGTGACCTCAGCTTTAACATGGCCAACTGGGTTTGACCTTGGGATATTATTTCTGTATGAGCTCTCTGAGATTCTTTCTTTTTTTCCTTTCTTCATGGTTTGTACCCTCTGGCAGAATTACATATGAATAAGGATAAGGGAGAATATGTCATTGTTTTCCATCATACCCTCTTTCTCAGTGTACGGAAGATTTCTTAAACAGTTCGTTCTCACTTTCATTCTTGCAATCCAAAATGAGACACTAAAAATTAGCAAAACATTTTTTTAAATTGATCTATAATACAGATTGCAATTGATCTATAATATAGTCAAGCACAAACAAATATATTCAATAAATTGGTACAACACAAACTCACTTGTTACTCTTTACTCTTAAAGTAAAACATCATTTTTTTTAAAGTTAACCTGCCTTGGGATGCCTGGGTGGCTCAGCTGGTTAAGCATCTGCCTTCGGCTCAGGTCATGATCCCAGGGGTCCTGTGATGGAGTCCCACATCGGACTCCTTGCTTGGCAGGGAGTCTGCTTCTCCCTTGGCCTGCTTGTGCTCTTTCTCGCTCGCTCGCTCTCTGGCAAATAAATAAAATCTTTAAAAAAAATAAATAAAGTTAACCTGCCTTTATAAAAACTGTTTGATTCTTGGCTATGCTTGAACTTCATATAAGTGGAATAATAGAGTATGTTATTACAATATTGTGATTTATAAGAATATATATTTGGTTTTCCTCCATAGTTCCTGGCTCACAGCGAACTAAACCCTTGGAATTTCCTGTGATAAGGGCAATAAAGGTGTCTTTTTTATGTTAATGAAGGCATTTTTTGAACTCCACCCAGGGGTGGAGGCTGGTTGCCTGGAGGACCAACCCTGTGATCAGAGAACTGGAACTTTCCATTCTATCCCCTGACCTCTGGGAGGGGGGAAGGGGATGGAGGTTGAATCAGCCAATGGAGGATGACTTAGTCAGTCATGATTATGCAATGAAGCTTCCACAAAAACTCAAAAGGACTGGGTTCAGAGAACTTCCAGGTTGTTGAACACCTGGAGATTGGGAGGGTGGTGCACACATGGATGTTCCTCTCCCTTACCCCATGCTTTGCTTTATCTATCTCTTCATCTGGCTCTTGATTCATAAACTTTATCATATCCTTTAATAAACTGGTAAACATAAGTGTTCTCCTGAGTTCTGTAAGCAGCTCTAGCAAATTAATTGAAACTAAGGAGGAGGTCATTGTTAGCGACTCCTGATCTGTAGCTGGTTAGAAGCACAGGTAACAGCCTGGCACTTGCAACTTGTTTCTGAGGCGAGGGATGGAGCGCAGTCTTGTAGGACTGAACCCTTAACAGGTAAAATCTTTTTTTTTTTTTTAGTGTATTTTTTTTTAAGATTCTATTTATTTATTTGAGACAGAGAGAGAGCACACGTGAGCACAAGCAGGGGGAGGGGCAGAGGCAGAGGGAGAAGCAGGCTCCCTGCTGAGCAGGGAAGCCTGACATGGGGTTTGATCCCAGGACCCTGAGATCATGACCTGAGCTGAAGGCAGATGCTTAACCAACTGAGCCACCCAGGCGCCCCTAACAGGTGAAATCTGATACTATCTCCAGATAGATAGTGTCAGAATTTGGTTGAATTCTTGGACATCCTGCTGCTGTCCAGGAATTGCTTGGTGTTGTATGTGGGGGAACCTAAGCATGTTAGAAATTGGGTCTGGGGACCCTAAAGTATATTCTTACCCATCTGGGTTCTTCAGTCAATATTTTTTATGATAATCGTCCATGTTATGTAGCTGTACTTTGTTCATTTTCATTGCTTTATTATATTCCATTGAATTACCATTTAGCTTGTAATGGTGATAAATATTTCGGTTGTTTCCAGCTGCTGGCTATTATAGATAATGCTGCTAGGAACATTTTTGTATATATGTCTCTTCCTGCACTTATGCACAAATTTCTGATGGGTACATAACATACGTAATAGGATTGCTAGGTATTAAGGAATGCATACGCTCAACTTGAAAGTCAAATAGTTTTCTCAACTTAAAAGTTTACACTCCTGTTGCTCTATATCTTCACAGATATTTGTCTTTTTTACATTAGCTATTTTGGTGGATCTGTAAGTGGTATCTCATGTGCTTTCAATCTTCATGTCCCTCATAATGATAAGGTGAACAGGTGGTCATGTGTATAGGCCATTTGGTTATACAATACAGCTTAATGGCCAATTCAAATCTGTTGTCAAATTTTCTTTTTCCTTTCTTTAAAAATCAATATTTTTTTAATAGCTTGTGGATATAGACATGCGTCAAATATCTTCTCTTATTCGGTGAGTTGCTTTTTCACTCCTTGTTACATCTTTTGTTGACCAAAATGTATTGCTTTGAATGTAGTCCAATTTGAGCAACTTTTCCTTCATGGACAGGATGGTTTTTCCTCTCCTTGAACAATCAGTGTCTGTGCTACGGAAATGAAAATGGTCTTCCATGTCAGCATAGATAGCTCCTGGCTGTCTCTCAAGCCTTTGTGATCTTCCAGTCTGACTTCTCTGTTCTAGTGGCTTCCAGTAGCTGAGGGTGTGCCAAGATCCATCAGTGTCCCAAAGGGGAGGATTACGGTTAGCACCTAGATGGAGATGGATTAGAAGACTAACCCTCAGGCACCAGCTAGGAAAACTGTGCTTAAGTCCCTTCCAGACCAACAGAGATGGGCATTTTTACCTGCTCTCTCTGTGCTGAACCCTGGTGAACAGCCACGGGGAGGGGAGGCGCCCCTGTGCCTATTGAAAAACTGCTTCTTTGTTTACTACAGTCCTGTGGAACCTGTGAATGCAAACCCTGTTGGCTATCAGAGCTAGGTGATTTTGGATGCAAAACGGGTTGGCTATCCGCCACAAAAGTTGGAATGCCAGAAGTGTGCACAAACTGCTTTTAGGGAGATACTGGTAACCTGGTTTTATTGTAGTGAGCAAGAGGGAGAAGGCAGGGGTAATGTCTACCGGCTTCCCTAGTCTCTGGGGGGGGATTACAATCAGGCTTTAGATGTGTGCTAAAGTAGAAGCTGGACCCTCAGGCCTCGCCTTATAACGGATGCAGTTAATTCCATTCCAGGGAAAACCTGGGAGATGGGCATTTTTTGCCTGCTTTCTCTGTGCTGAGCCCTGGGGGAATAGTCAGAGCAAGTGCCACTTCTTTGTTTGCTATGGCCTTGTGAGTCTCGCGGACATAAGCCACACTGGCTCTCAGAACTAGATGTTTTTGGGCTCCGTTTCTCAGGTGGGAGTCTTAAAATTTGTCACACAAGACGTGCAGTCCAAAATGTTTTCTCCTCAGGGAGACGCTGGGAATTAAAATTTCCCTCCCCATTGTTAAGCACTGTGCCTGAGGTAAGCTTTATGGCAAGTGTGTCTCAGTCTTTCTGACCCATTTTGATGTGGGTATTTTCTCATTCTACTGGTGTGTAGGGATTTCTCAGCTAGTTTCTGGATTTCTTTCAGAGGAAATACCTCCGTGTGTAGCTGTACAATCATTGCATCTGTGCAAAGAGGGAAATTCAGGAGCCTTCTCTGTCATCATCATGGCAGACCTCTCAGCACATCCTTACTTTGTGTAAATCATTCTTACATACTTGAGAAAAGTAAGCGTTCCACATTTGTTGGGTATAGTGTTGTGTTTATACTAGTTAGGCCAACTTTGCTAAAGATTTTGCCCATATTCATATATACTAACTGATTTTGTTGGTGTGTTGCTTTTTTTATTACTTATTAAGAGGTATTTCACCATCCCCCACAATAATGGTGTATTGGTCTCTCTTTTACATTCCTTCAATTTTGTTTTATACATTTTGAAATTATATTTTAGGTGCATATAAATTTGTGTTCTAATGGGAAATTAATATTTTTTTTAGTTTCCTCATACTTAAAACAGGACTTTTAATATTACCCACATCATAAGGCTATTGTGAGGATTAAATGAATTAATATACTTGACATTCTTTGGAGATTTTCTGGTGTATTAAGCACTATATTTGTGTTTTCTCTATTTTTTTCATTCATTAAAAATGTTTTGTTGTTGTTGTTGCTTAAAACTTAAAATAAGCACTTGGGAAGAATTGGGATATATGTTTAAATCAGCAAAAAAATCAAAATGAAAACAGAAAAGCTTAGAAAACAAAGGCATAAAACCAGTCGACAGAAGTAAGGCTAAGTATGTCAGAAATGAAAATGAATATAATCAAATTGTATTCTCCTGGATAAAGAAAAAAAAAAAAAGAAGAAGAAAGATGAAGAGATACATAACACCTCTTAACACAGTGCCTCAAAGAGATACTTAAAGACGTTCTTGGTAAAGATGGCCGGCTATTGACCAAACTGACTTTGCCTTCCTGAGAGCATACTTCCCAGCCGTTCTTACAGTTAGGTTTGACTAAGATCCTGTGTTCTGGCCAACAGAATGAGAGTGGAAATGTCACTTGCCCCTGTAAGGCCTGGTGTTTATGCACCTTTTCAAGGGCAAAGCGCTATACTTTTTCCTCTTCTGCCAGCCAGATATCAGTGTTCACGGAAAACTGGGCAGCCATGTGGAAAAGGCCACAAGGCAAAGAAAAATTGAAGAAGCTTGAATCCTTTAATCACTGCCTATGAGAAGAGCTGCCCACCAAATAACAATTAATGTTAAATACAAAGAGTAGGAAAAGTTTACTAGGCAAATACTAGCAAACAAACAAAAACCAAAACAAATCTCAATGTCAATAATTATTTTATATTAAAAGTGTTAAAGGGTAAAAAAAAATTCCATGGGTTCTTTCGTATTCAGAATGTGTAAGATCCACAATGTACATATAACAATGATGAACTTTTCCTCACTAAGTAACAAAATTAATGTTAGGCCGAAAGCATCATAAAATACATTGTAGAAATACAAGAAAAATTATAAAGCCAAAATTGTTACAGGAAAGTTCAACAACTGAATCAGACTTTGGTTGAACAGGTAAAGTAGCATTGATAAAAAATAATTAAATAATAAACTGAAAAGAAAATCTCATTAAAGTAGTAAATATACAGATTAAATTTGGTAATCATTATAGTACAAGTTGAAATATCAAAAACCAAACCAAATATTTATTAATTTATTAAAATACTTTCCTATATAATTATTGGTCAAAATGCAATTTAGCCTAAAATTACATATTATTTAGAAAACTTAAAAATGATTTCATTAAATTTAGCAACCATTATTGATGAAAATCCAAGACAGTTCACAGTAAAAAAATTTGTCTTTTACATAATCAAAAGAAGGGTTTTTAATCCAATATGGGTGCATAGTGTTAAAATGTGAAACAGACACAATTATAAACGTGAAGTAGATAAATGCAACTTTTAATTTTTATTTAACATTTCCCTGTATTTTCATAGCAGTATCTATTACATATGAAACAGAAATAAGAACAAATATATTAGAAATCAAGTGAAAAAAATAATTATGTCTGCTAATGTTTACATGTCTAGACAACAAAAAAGAATCTTAATGAGAAAAGGATAATGTTTTAGAACAAATAAAGAAGCAAGAATGAATAGCTTTCCTATAAATTTGAAATTCTCATAAGATTTCTATTCACGGTTGCAACAAAACAAATGAAGACTAAGAAAGAAGTAGGATTTATGTAGAAAATGACAGGACTTACTGAAAATTCAAAAGAGGACTGTAATGAATTTATACTGATAACTGTTCCTGGATGGTCAGATTAAATATGTTTTTCTCCACTTTTCATCTATTTTTAAAGATTTTGAGAGTGTGTGTATGCAGGTGGGAGGAACAGAATCTTTTAAAAAAATTTTTTTTATTTTTATTTATTTATTTATTTATTTTAATTGTATTTTTTTTTAAGATTTTATTTATTTAGTTGAGAGAGACAGAGATAGTGAGAGAGAGCAGGAGCAGCGAGGAGAGAAAGAAGCAGATTCCCCGACAAGCAGGGAGCCTGATGCAGCATTCGATCCCAGGACCCTGGGATCATGACCTGAGCTGAAGGCAGAAGCTTAACCAACTGAGCCACCCAGACATCACTTGAGAATCTTTTTTTTTTTTTAATTTCGAGAGCAAGAGAGAGAGAGTGCGTGCATGGGGGTGGGGGGCGGCAGGAGCAGAGGGAAGGGGTAGAGCAAGGGGGAGAGAGAGAATCCCAAGCAGACTCCACTCCCAGTGTGGATCCCTTCTCTGGGCTGGATCTTCTGACCCTAATATCATGACCTGAGCTGAAGTCAAGAGTAGTTACCCAGGTGCCCCTCATCTATTTTTAATTTTAGAGAAATTACTCTCAAATATGTTTTAAGTATTTGGGGAAGGATTTATCTGGATATTAATGATAGATATTAAATAAATATTTTGTGAAGGGTTTGACTTTAAGGAGACTATGAGAAGATCTCTCAAGTGAAGCATTCATCCAACCATCTAGACTTCTGTTTATTTACTATGGACTGACCATGTGTAGAAGAAATAGAAGTAGGTTGAAAGAGGGATAATATGTTGATTCACTTTAGTTCAAACTCTCCCTTTATATTCTAAATGATAATTATGGTATTACTTCTTGTGTTCAAGGTGCTGTAATAAGCAATGTGTATGCTTCATCTCATTTAATATTCATGTCATTCTATGAAGTACATGTTAGTGTTATTTTTATTTTACAAAACTTGTTCATATAAACTAAGAGCATGCATGTCTTAGGTTATACTGCTACTAAATAGTCTAAACAATATTTCAAACCAGGAGGTCTGACTCTGAAGTCCATTGTTCTTAATCGGTATACCATACTGCCTCAGCATGAAATATATTATACTTTATGAGGATAATGAAATAGCTAAGAGACAAGAAGAAACTATAGACTGATGCTTTTTGTGTATGTGAGATGACAATGGAAAAATTGCAAACACTATGATTAGATTCTGATATTAGATCATATGGTTTGATCCTTATTTTTGTTACAACTTCATCAGGTTTGAAAATCTGGGATCTTTCCTTTTTATTATTTTCTGTTCAAACTATTACTAATGTAGGCCACAAGATAGAGAGCAATGGATCTCATTTTTGCTAATACTGTTACATAGTTGACATGAAAACCACAAGCTATTCACAGCAGAGCTGAGGGATGTGAGGAATAAATGGAATTTGAGTACAAAGTAAAGCCACAAAATGGAAGTAATTTAGTGCCCAAATCCCAGTAGTGGGTCAGCTAAACCATTAACATGAGACAATGTTCACCATTCTGATAGGATAGTACACTGTCTCCTGAAAACTGATATGGGAAACACTTTCCGAAATAAGGACACAGAGACAAAACCCCACACTCTGTTACCAGAGATGTGTGTGGCAGCTGTGGACTTTATAGTTCCCATTTGCCCACTGACCTAACACCACAGAGCAAAAAGTAAGACATTAACCAAGTGAAATGGTTCATTAAGCACTCACACAGTCCCTTGGCAGTGTTAAAATCTTGCCATTTACTGTGTCATTGCCAAGTGTTCTTTTATCAGCAAAGAGGGCCATAGAGAACGGGTCCAGTGGAAAGGAGTGTGTGGACAGTCCTGCGCCATTAACTTCCACCGGCTGAATCAGTCCATCATATAAATGTGGCCTCATCTAAACAGTAAAATTCATAACAGAATATATTTCTTCTCTATCTAGAGAGGGACAAAGTGAAAAAGAATAAAAGCCTGAGGAGTAAACAGCATAATCCTTGGTACATCAATACTCTTTTTTTTTTTTACAAATAAAGTAAAAATATAACATGGGAAAATATTAAGAAAGATTCAGTTGGACCTTTGTGGGCTAAGGAAGAATCTCATTAGCTGAAAAGCATGAGAAGGTATCTGGTAAGAGAAGGACAAGATTAATAAAATGTGATCTAAAAAACATATCTTCCTGGTAAATTAGATACGCTGACCCATAACTTAGGTGGTCTGTATTAGAATGGAAAACTTCTGCTTTTTGTTTTGTTTTGTTTGTTTGTTTTTCAAAAACGCACATTTCCAGAAAATCTACAAAAATAATGATGGTTAATAAAATTGCATTAACAAGTGACACTTCGCATCTTTCTTAAAATAAACTTGGGAAATTTCTCAGGCTATTATATATCATACTACCCAAATTTCAAAAATCATAATAAGATCAAATACTTACAGAGTTTACTATGTACCAGGCACTATACTATACGCCTTAGAGTGTTCAAGAAGAGGGAACTAAGGCAGGGAGAGATAAGAAGCTTGTTCAAAGTTAAACAGTTACAAATAATGCTGCCAGAATTCAGATCAAACTTGGCTTTCATTTACTACTTTAGAGATTGGTAAATGTTTCCTATAAAGGATTAGATAGTAATTATTTTAGGCTTACAGGGCATAAAAGTTCTCTGTTGCAACTACTTAATTCTGCCCATCCTTGTAGCATGAAAGCTGGCATAGATATTACATAAACAAATGGTCATGGCTGTGTTCCAATAAAACTTTATAAACATACACCATAAACCAGATGGAGTGCAGTGTGAGGAACCCTCTACTGCCTAGTGATACCTCCTTAGACTAAGATTTAGACAACAGTAAGCATATTCACCTCAGACTTTTTTCTTATTTCTATTTACTATTGAGAGGCTGTCTGTATGTTTTTGCTGGGACACAGGCAGCTCCAAGCCCTTGAATGCAGAACAGAATTTTTCTCTCTTGGAATCTTATCCTCTTTGATATTGAGCTCCAATTCTCATGCTCATATCAAGTCAGATCGATCAGTTCAACCCTGGAGTGACAACTGTAGCATTCTACTCTCCTTCATGTGCTTGTTACTGTCTTCTTTTTCTTTCTTTCTTTCTATTTTCTTTCTTTCTTTTCTTTTCTTTCTTTCTTTCTTCTTTCTTCCTTTCTTTCTTATTTTTTTCCCATTAAAAAACAGAAGAGAACAGCGAAACAACAGCAACAGCATCCTTGTGGTAATTATATATAATCTTTTAAATGCTTTATTTTATTGGAATAATATGGCAATTTAAATAAATAAGTGGTAACTTCTACGTTAGGAGCAATTTTCCCAGCCATCACTGTCAAAATAAGAATAATCACTTCAATGTCACTAGATTTATCTCAGTTACTCACAGTGTTTTGACAGAATCAGCAAATACCTCAAAAATTTCCCTGACACAAACCTGCCTTTTTTTTTTTTAATTTTTTTATTGTTATGTTAATCCCCATACATTACATCATTAGTTTTAGATATAGTGTTCCATGATTCATTGTTTGTGCATAACACCCAGTGCTCCATGCAGAACGTGCCCTCCTCAATACCCATCACCAGGCTAACCCATCCTCCCAACCCCCTCCCCTCTAGAACCCTCAGTTTGTTTTTCAGAGTCCATTGTCTCTCATGGTTCTTCTCCCCCTCTGATTTCCCCCCCCTTCATTCTTCCCCTCCTGCTACATTCTTCTTCTTCTTTTTTTCTTTCTTAACATATATTGCATTATTTGTTTCAGAGGTACAGATCTGAGATTCAACAGTCTTGCACAATTCACAGCGCTTACCAGAACACATACCCTCCCCAGTGTCCATCACCCAGTCACCCCATCCCTCCCACCCCACCCCCCACTCCAGCAACCCTCAGTTTGTTTCCTGAGATTAAGAATTCCTCATATCAGTGAGGTCATATGATACATGTCTTTCTCTGTTTGACTTATTTCGCTCAGCATAATACCCTCCAGTTCCATCCACGTCGTTGCAAATGGCAAGATCTCATTCCTTTTGATGGCTGCATAATATTCCATTGTATATATATACCACATCTTCTTTATCCATTCATCTGTTGATGGACATCTTGGCTCTTTCCACAGTTTGGCTATTGTGGACATTGCTGCTATAAACATCGGGGTGCACGTAGCCTTTCGGGTCCCTACTTTTGTATCTTTGGGGTAAATACCCAGTAGTGCAATTGCTGGATCATATGGTAGCTCTATTTTCAACTTTTTGAGGAACCTCCATACTGTTTTCCAGAGTGGCTGCACCAGCTTGCATTCCCACCAACAGTGTAGGAGGGTTCCCCTTTCTCCGCATCCCCGCCAACATCTGTCATTTCCTGACTTGTTAATTTTAGCCCTTCTGACTGGTGTGAGGTGGTATCTCATTGAGGTTTTGATTTGGATTTCCCTGATGTCGAGCGATATTGAACACTTTTTCATGTGTCTGTTGGCCATTTGGATGTCTTCTTTGCAAAAATGTCTGTTCATGTCTTCTGCCCATTTCTTGATTGGATTCTTTGTTCTTTTGGTGTTGAGTTTGATGAGTTCTTTATAGATTTTGGATACTAGCCCTTTATCTGATATGTCATTTGCAAATATCTTCTCCCATTCTGTCAGTTGTCTTTTGGTTTTGTTGACTGTTTCCTTGGCTTTGCAAAAGCTTTTTATCTTGATGAAGTCCCAATAGTTCATTTTTGCCCTTGCTTCCCTTGCCTTTGGCGATGTTTCTAGGAAGAAGTTGCTGCGGCTGAGGTCGAAGAGGTTGCTGCCTGTGTTCTCCTTTAGGATTTTGATGGACTCCTGTCTCACATTGAGGTCTTTCAACCATTTGGAGTCTATTTTTGTGTGTGGTGTAAGGAAATGGTCCAGTTTCATTCTTCTGCATGTGGCTGTCCAATTTTCCCAACACCATTTGTTGAAGAGACTGTCTTTTTTCCATTGGACATTCTTTCCTGCTTTGTCAAAGATTAGTTGACCATATAGTTGAGGGTCCATTTCTGGGCTCTCTATTCTGTTCCATTGATCTATGTGTCTGTTTTTGTGCCAGTACCATACTGTCTTGATGATGACAGCTTTGTAGTAGAGCTGGAAGTCCGGAATTGTGATGCCGCCAGCTTTGCTTTTCTTTTTCAACATTCCTCTGGCTATGCGGGGTCTTTTCTGGTTCCATACAAATTTTAGGATTATTTGTTCCATTTCTTTGAAGAAAGTGGATGGTATTTTGATGGGGATTGCATTGAATGTGTAGATTGCTCTAGGTAGTATTGACATCTTCGCAATATTTGTTCTTCCAATCCATGAGCATGGAACGTTTTTCCATTTCTTTGTGTCTTCCTCAATTTCTTTCATGAATATTTTATAGTTTTCTGAGTACAGATCCTTTGCCTCTTTGGTTAGATTTATTCCTAGGTATCTTATGGTTTGGGGTGCAATTGTAAATGGGATCGACTCCTTAATTTCTCTTTCTTCTGACTTGTTGTTGGTGTATAGGAATGCCACTGACTTCTGTGCATTGATTTTATATCCTGCCACTTTACTGAATTCCTGTATGAGTTCTAGCAGTTTTGGGGTGGAGTCTTTGGGATTTTCCACATAAAGTATCATATCATCTGCAAAGAGTGAGAGTTTGACTTCTTCTTTGCCAATTTGGATGCCTTTGATTTCTTTTTGTTGTCTGATTGCTGTGGCTAGGACTTCCAATACTATGTTGAATAGCAGTGGTGATAGTGGACATCCCTGCCGCGTTCCTGACCTTAGGGGGAAAGCTCTCAGTTTTTCCCCATTGAGAATGATATTCACTGTAGTTTTTTCATAGATGGCTTTTATGATATTGAGGTATGTACCCTCTATCCCTATACTCTGAAGAGTTTTGATCAAGAAAGGATGCTGTAGTTTGTCAAATGCTTTTTCTGCATCTATTGAGAGGATCATGTGATTCTTGTTTTTTCTTTTGTTAATGTATTGTATCACGTTGATTGATTTGCGGATGTTGAACCAACCTTGCAGCCCAGGGATAAATCCGACTTGGCCGTGGTGAATAATCCTTTTAATGTACTGTTGTATCCTATTGGCTAGTATTTTGGTGAGAATTTTTGCATCTATGTTCATCAGGGATATTGGTCTGTAATTCTCCTTTTTGATGGGGTCTTTGTCTGTTTTTGGGATCAAGGTAATGCTGGCCTCATAAAATGAGTTTGGAAGTTTTCCTTCCATTTCTATTTTTTGGAACAGTTTCAGAAGGATAGGTATTAATTCTTCTTGAAATGTTTGGTAGAATTCCCCTGGGAAGCCATCTGGCCCTGGGCTTTTGTGTTTTGGGAGATTTTTGATGACTGCTTCTATTTCCTTAGTGGTTATAGGTCTGTTCAGGTTTTCTATTTCTTCCTGGTTCAGTTTTGGTAGTTGATACATCTCTAGGAATGCATCCATTACTTCCAGGTTATCTAATTTGCTGGCATAGAGTTGCTCATAATATGTTCTTATAATTGTTTGTATTTCTTTGGTGTTGGTTGTGATTTCTCCTCTTTCATTCATGATTTTGTTGATTTGGGTCATTTCTCTTTTCTTTTTGATAAGTCTGGCCAGGGGCTTATCAATCTTATTAATTCTTTCAAAGAACCAGCTCCTAGTTTCGTTGATCTGTTCTACTGTTCTTTTGGTTTCTATTTCATTGATTTCTGCTCTGATCTTTATTATTTCTCTTCTCCTGCTGGGTTTAGGCTTGATTTGCTGTTCTTTCTCCAGCTCCTTTAGGTGTAGGGTTAGGTTGTGTACTTGAGACCTTTCTTGTTTCTTGAGAAAGGCTTGTATTGCTATATACTTTCCTCTTAGGACTGCCTTTGCTGTATCCCAAAGATTTTGAATAGTTGTGTTTTCATTTTCATTGGTTTCCATGAATTTTTTTAATTCTTCTTTAATTTCCTGGTTGACCCATTCATTCTTCAGTAGGATGCTCTTTAGCCTCCATGTATTTGAGTTCTTTCCGACTTTCCTCTTGTGATTGAGTTCTAGTTTCAAAGCATTGTGGTCTGAAAATAGGCAGGGGATGATCCCAATCTTCTGGTACCGGTTGAGACCTGATTTATGACCTAGGATGTGATCTATTCTGGAGAATGTTCCATGGGCACTAGAGAAAAATGTGTATTCCGTTGCTTTGGGATGGAATGTTCTGAATATGTCTGTGAAGTCCATTTGGTCCAGTGTGTCATTTAAAGTCTTTATTTCCTTATTGATCTTTTGCTTAGACGATCTGTCCATTTCAGTGAGGGGGGTGTTAAAGTCCCCCACTATTATTGTATTGTTGTCGATGTGTTTCTTTGCTTTTGTTATTAATTGCCTTATATAATTGGCTGCTCCCATGTTAGGGGCATAGATATTTACAATTGTTAGATCTTCTTGTTGGATAGACCCTTTAAGTTGGATATAGTGTCCTTCCTCATCTCTTATTACAGTCTTTGGTTTAAAATCTAATTTGTCTGATATAAGGATTGCCACCCCAGCTTTCTTTTGGTGTCCATTCGCATGGTAAATGGTTTTCCACCCCCTCACTTTCAATCTGGGGGTGTCTTTGGGTCTAAAATGAGTCTCTTGCAGACAGCATATCGATGGGTCTTGTTTTTTAATCCAATCTGAGAGCCTGTGTCTTTTGATTGGGGCATTTAGCCCATTTACATTCAGGGTAACTATTGAAAGATAGGAATTTAGTGCCATTGTATTGCCTGTAAAGTGACTGTTACTGTATATTGTTTGTGTTCCTTTCTGGTCTATGTTGCTTTTAGGCTCTCTCTTTGCTTAGAGGACCCCTTTCAAGATTTCTTGTAGGGCTGGTTTCGTGTTTGCAAATTCCTTTAGTTTTTGTTTGTCCTGGAAGCTTTTTATCTCTCCTTCAATTTTCAATGACAGCCTAGCTGGATATAGTATTCTTGGCTGCATATTTTTCTCATTTAGTGCTCTGAATATGTCCTGCCAGTCCTTTCTGGCCTGCCAGGTCTCTGTGGATAAGTCTGTTGCCAATCTAATGTTTCTACCATTGTAGGTTACATATCTCTTCTCCCGAGCTGCTTTCAGGATTTTCTCTTTGTCTCTGAGACTCGTAAGTTTTACTATTAGATGTTGGGGTGTTGACCTATTTTTATTGATTTTGAGAGGGGTTCTCTGTGCTTCCTGGATTTTGATGCCTGTTTCCTTCCCCAAATTAGGGAAGTTCTCTGCTATAATTTGCTCCATTATACCTTCTGCCCCTCTCTCTCTTTCTTCTTCTTCTGGGATCCCAATTATTCTAATGTTGTTTCGTCTTATGGTATCGCTTATCTCTCGAATTCTGCCCTCGTGATCCAGTAGTTGTTTATCTCTCTTTTTCTCAGCTTCTTTATTTTCCATCATTTGGTCTTCTATCTCACTGATTCTTTCTTCTGCCTCATTTATCCTAGCAGTTAGCGCCCCCATATTTGATTGCACCTCATTGATAGCCTTTTTGATTTCGACTTGGTTAGATTTTAGTTCTTTTACTTCTCCAGAAAGGGTTTCTCTAATAACTTCCATGCTTTTTTCAAGCCCAGCTAGTATCTTTAAAGTGATGATTCTGAACTCTAGATCTGACATCGTACTAATGTCCGTATTGAGTAGGTCCCTGGCAGTCGGTACTACCTCTTGTTCTTTTTGTTGAGGTGATTTTTTCCGTCTTGTCATTTTGTGCAGAGGAGAATAGATTAATGAGAGAACAAAATGCTAGCAGGGTAACAATGTCCCCAGAAAATATACTCTAAACAAATCAGAAAAGACCTTCCAGAAAGTGGTCGCTTTTCTGTTCAGAGAGTTGTTGCTATTCTTTTCTTCGATCTCCTGTTGAGTTTGTAGGTGTTCAGAATGGTTTGATCCCTATCCAGCTCAATTCCTGAGAGGAGACGAAATCCAGGTCTTCTACTCCTCCGCCATCTTGCAACCTGCCTTTTTTTATTTGAAGTACTTTCTGCAAGATATAAAAAGGGACTCAGTGTTCCCCTGATCATGACAGGGGGGAACATAAGGTTTAGCTGCAAATTTTTAACTTTGTTAAACTTTGTCAGGCAGTAAAAGAGCCAGAGAATTCGTGTTTCTTTTGTTTATATTTGTATCCTGTGGGTAAAGAATGAAATCCCAATCGTTCCTTAGCGGGGTCTCCAGTAGCTTGAGAATGACCTTTACCTGGTGTAATCAAAGTCACTCAGTAACAGTAGAATTTCTAAGTTCCTGAAATGCTAAATTTCCTTTCATTTCAAGAAAAGACAAGATGCTGTTTATTGCATAAAGCTTTTTTTCTTTTTTTAAGACCATCGCATTCATTATGGGAATTTATATATCTCTATGCAACAAATTATCTTAAAAAGAAAACTCATTTTGTGTTATACCGAGGAGTTTTTTTGTTTGTTTGTTTGTTTGTTTTTTTAGAACTTTGCTGTTTATATCCAGGGCATATATTAGGTTAGTGGCATTTAAGTGATTATATGTATGTTATCAATGATGGCTGAGACAACTCCTCTCAAGTAGATTATTGAAAATAAAAGGCACATCTTTATTCTTTGAATTTGATCACTTATTTTTTTAAATCACCACCTCATTCAAAAATAGAAGGTATATAAACCACAATCATGACAATTAAAATAGTAAGATTAATAAAACCTAACATGTCATTTCCTGCCTTTGCAGTGGGGCATTGCCAAGGTAATTAAATGCTTCTGACTGTCCTTGTTTGGATGCATCTCTCTCTCTCTCCTCCTACCAGAAGCAACCACTAAACTGAATATTCTTTTTATTACTCTTTTGCTTCTCTTTACAGTAGTGGTACTGAATCTTGGCTATACATTGAAATTACCTGGGGAGCTCTAAAAATAATGATGATGCTTGGGATCCATCCTCAGAGCCTCTGATATTATTGGTTTAGACTACAGCCTTCATATTCTGTGGCTAACTTATGGGATAATATCATTTTCCACATAAAGCTTTAGTTCATGAGAGCTTTATGTGAGGAATAGACAAACACTGTAAGATTCTCTGACTTGACTCTCAGATTCCATTATGAAAAAATAATACCAAAGCCATGATGCTTTCAGTCCCAGTCTCCTCATTTTTCAAACAAGACTGCATGGTGAGTCTGGATTCCTATATATCTTTTTAACCTCTCTTTTCTCTTTCAAATTCTTTACTCTTTCTTGTTACTTAGCTTTTTAAATCAATATTGAGCATGGCCATTTGGGGAACAGGGAAGGTGATGGGGAGAGTAGATTATCTATGGAGGAAAGAAGCAGCAAATGAGCTTGTCTAATAGGAAAAGACCCATTCATGAAGGATCTCGCAACCCATGTTCAAATGACTGCATGAACTCAGGCAGAAGACAATCACTGAAGGAGCATCAATGCCCTCCAGCCAAAGAATGCCAGGAATACACCTGTAGTTGACAAGCCAGGTGTGTTGTTGCTTGCAATGGGGGTGGGGGTACACGAAGCATGGGGACCCGTGGTCATCTCAATAAGAGGTGATAGGAAAAGCCTATTATAGGATCGGGCTTTGGTTAGGCAATTTTGAGAGTTTATGGAAGTAAAAGTTCACTCTAGATCGGGTGCTATCAGAAAGAGGGGGCAGCTCTATGATTGGGTACCTCAATAAAACTTATCATTAGGAAGGCAGTCTAGAGCAAGTACAAAGCTGTCATTTGTAAATGACCAAAGTGATCTGATTAATTATTCAACTTGCCGAAACATGGAGAATGGTTTGAACTCAGGGGAGACTAAAAACAGAGAGACCAGGCAAGAAAATATTTAAGTAGGGATTAAAATCTCTTTGAGGGCCAGAGCTCTAGCACTGTTTAACATAACACAGACTCTAATTTCAGGGGTTGCCTGAGAGACAATTGATATTTTAATGTGCTGTAGTAACAAGATCATTCATTAATTTATTCACAGTATTCAATAAAGTTTTCATTAAATACTGGCAATGTCAAGAATTTATGTATTCTGAAGAATTAAAATAGAAAGCTGACCTTTTGAAATTGGGTCATTAAATATTTCTCATTTGACCATGTTTCACACTCCAGCTAAGTGTCTTAAATAAAACATGGTTTATGTGTATATTTATCTGTAGAATGGTAAATGAAATGTTCACTTAATGCACTAGCATGGGGATATTTTTAGAAGTTCATGTAAGATCCTAAGACATTTTAAGATAGGAAAAAGGCCATTCAGTTTAATAGAGCTGCTTTTCATCAGAGATATTAAATGTATTTTTCACATGGCAAATTAAGTGAACTGGGCCATTTTGATACTATCTCACCATTGTAAAATAAAAAAGCCTAAACTTATTGCCTAGGTTAAAATAGTCAAGCTTTACATTTTATGCTTAACGGAATCTGGAAACTTGATTGTCACAGTTCATTTATTGCAGAATATTTAAGAGAAAAGCATCGACTCCCACAATCTTAATATTTTTATGTCATCAAACCATTTAAACAAGTTGGATTCTATGCATTGGATAAAACACTAAGTATAATATATACAGAAAAATTCCTTAAGTGTGAGAGTGTAAGAGTGAGTAAAGACCAGCAGAGCCTAAATGCCCCTCTTGAAAAGCCCCTAAAACTCCATATATTGGCTATAAACAGCATTTTTTTTTAGTTTTATATAGCAACTGGGAAACACCTTGAAACCAAAGTAAGGATTTGTTTTTTTTTCCTGTCCGTTCCAAATTTCTGGCAGTGCATTAACGTAAACTAATTGGTGTAATATTTTTTTTTCCTTTTTATATTCACATTCATCAACAATTTTAAATTCTGGATCTTTGTACAATTTATCAAATAAAGATCTGTAGTGTTAAGATGGCAAAAAAAGAAAAGAAAAGAGAAGAAAATCATCTGTGATTTATAGAAACAGCCACTGTTGTTTTTGGTGATATTTTTGCCAAATTAAGTTGTTAAAATTGTCAGGTATTCAGTAAATTCTGACCTAAGCAGGAAGTAAAATAAAAATGATATATATCTTACATATGCTCCTTTTATTTCCCCTTGATCTTTTGTTCATCTCTTAATCACTGTGTCTCTCTGCTTCTCCCTTTCTCTGATTTGTTTTTATCTGTTACTTGATCTTTCAAATTCTTTCAAATTTTCTGTATTTGTCCCTAATTTATGTCTCTGTGTGACTCCTCCCACCCTCTCCATTTTCCGTAGGAAAATATTTTCAAATTCATTCACACCCTCAGGAGGTATTCCATGTCCTTCAGCTAGGACATCCCATTTAAGATGTTTTACGTTATTCTTGGTTATTTTACATTGTAAACAAAAGAAATTTCCCAGTTCTAGTAGGAAAATGGCAGTTACCTAAATTGGAATTATGTCCACACATCTTCCTTTAGATAATGAAGAAAAGAAAACCATCCATGCCTCAGACCTATGAGATTACCAAGAAACAAAAGAGTGCAAGATTTAGTTCACATGCAAGGGGGAAATGCAGAGCTCAAATCCCTAAAGCCAGCTCTGAAGCCCATGACAGAGCAAAATATCAAGCAGAAACTGAGTGGAGAAGAGAAGAAGGCAGCCACTACTGAGCAGTAGGGGAATGCAGATAAACATCACCCCTAGAGAGAAAGCAGCAGGGGAAATATTGAAGCCACATCTGAGAGGTGGAGAAATCAAAAGGAAGGTGAAAGAGGTTTTGTAAGAGACCCGAGATTTCAGTCTTTCCTTCAGAAGTTCATGGCAAGGTGAAAGCACATAAAAAATTAAATTAAAATATAACTCTCTCTCTAATGAATAAGTAAATCTTTTTTTTTTTTTTTTTTTTTTTAAAGGGCACTTCGGTGATTCAGTTGGTTAAACATCAGACTCTAGGTTTTGGCTCAAGTCATGATCTCAGGGTCATGAGATCCAGCCTTGGGTGGAGCTTCATGCTCAACAGGGAGTCTGCTTGAGATTTTCTCCCTTTCTCTCCCTCTGCCCCTGCCCCCTTCAAATAAATAAATAAATAAATAAATAAATCTTAAAAAAATTTAAAAGATAACTATTTCCATAGTAATTAATTGATTCAGACAATGGATATTAAAACTACTGGGTTAAAAAGATAGACAATCTCAAAGTATTTCCCCATAGGTTAAATGTTAATTAAAAAGGAAAAAGTGCCTTTACAGTGTTGCATTTGGTAGACATCACATTAATCAAGTGATCAACATTTTAATGAACAATAATGGGACAAAATGAGGGCGATCTGATGCTCTAAAGACATAATGACACTTTTGTGGTATTCCTGCCAAAAATGGTTGACCTCAGTCTAATCCTAATAAAATAATCAGATAAAAACAAACTGAGGAACATTTTCCAAAACATTTGGCCTGTTCTCTTAAGAATAAGTCAAGAAAGGCAAGGAAACATTTTTAGAGAAAGGAAGACTTAAGAGACATAAAAAATAAATGCAATTTATGGTCTTGGATTGGATCCTGGATCAGAAAGAAGAAGAGAAAGAAAGAAACCTCTAAGTTACCTAAGAACATCTGTGAAAATGTGAATATGGATTTTATTAAATAATATATTATTAATGTTAAATCTGTTAAATTTGATCATTGTTTGGGCTCAGTAAATTCTGACGAGGTAAGAATAACAATAACATATTTCTTCTGTGTGCTCCTCCAATTCTCCTCCTTGTTCTAAGTTTTAGAGATGAAGGGTATATGATACCTGCCAGTTATTTCAGCTGGGTCACAAAATAATAATATTAACAATTTGCCATCTAAATGAAGGGTGTATGGCTCTTCAATGTATTTTTTATAAACTTTTTGGATTTGGATTTTTGAAAATTAAAAGTTAAAGAAGAGCACAATACTGCTGTCATACGAATATGTGTATTAATTACACCTATTGCAATTAGAAAAAAAAGTCTTCTTATAAGTAAGACCTAAATATTTTTATATATGTCTTATTTGTGTTTATATGAGTAACAGCTTTAGCATTGCTTACATCTAAAGGTGAAATATAGCTAAGTAGATAGATAGATGATAGATAATTGTATAACATTGTTATATTTGTTGCACTAAGCATGTATCACTTTTCAACTTAAAAAGTATTAGCAACAATTGTAAAGTTTAGAATAGAAGTCTTAAAACACAGTAACAATTAAAAATCATCCTAGAAGCAGTTGATCTAAATGATAAAAACTGAATAATGTGAATAATGCAGAGAGACTTCTTCCAGGATGCAAAGGAAAAATGTAATAAAAAATGAAAATGATAAAAAAAAAAAAAAGAATAGGGACACCTGGGTGGCTCAGTTGGTTAAGTGTCTGCCTTCGGCTCAGGTCATGATCCCAGGGTCCTGGGATTGAGGCCTGCCTTGGGCTTCCTGCTCAGTGGGGAGCCTGCTTCTCCATCTCCCTCTGCTGCCCCCCTGCTTGAGTTCTCTCTCTCTGTCAAATAAATAAATAAAATCTTAAAAAAAATAAAATAAAAAAGAATAAAAACATGGCCTGTTTATATTACTAAGGAAAGGAAACAATTGAATAAAATACAAACTAATAAAGATAAGACATAAGAGAATTTTCTTGAGGTAAACACAATTCTGAATGTATAAATTTAAAAGGTTCATTACATTCTAGAGTGAGTCAATAAAAAGAAATACATATAGACATAGCTTGGAACTCTCGTTCTTAACCTCATCTATATAATTTTGTCCTTAGAGAAAAGCATAAAAATGTCACATAACAAGCTATTTCATAAATGGATCCCCCCCCCCATATTTTGACTGGCTTTCATACAGTCAAAGGAAGAGGAATCATCTTCACAAGTCTTCAGAATAGATTGCACCAAAAATAGCTCAGACAAGGAAGATTCTACCCCAACTATCCTTTAGAGTAAAAAATTTAATTTCGATGAAGACCAATTTATGATTCTTTTTTTTTCCTCCTTTTATGTAAGCTCATGCTGTTGGTGTTGTACAGAAAAAATCTTGGCTGTTTTCATTTATTTCTGAAAACTCTATACTTTGCTCCACTGATCAGTTCATGCCAATGTCACATTGTCTTGATAATTATGTTTTTAAAATTATTCTTAAAGTCATGAAGTGTTACATGCCCAACTTTTTTTTTTTTTTTAAGTAATTTTGGATATTATAGGCCCATTATATTTCCATATGAGTTTTAGAAGCAGCTTGTCATTTTCAACAAGAACAAGGCTGCTGGGCTTTTGATATGGAATGTATTGACTCTACAGATAAATTTGGGGAAAATTAATACCTTACCAGTATTCAGTCTTCTGAAACATGACCATAGTCTGTCTCGCCATTTGGTTAGACATTCCTCACTCTCAGTAATGCCTTTTACTTTTCAGTGTATGGATCATGCACATCGTTTTTTTTTTCAGCTTCATTCCTAAATATTTCAAGTTTTTCATGCTATGATAAGTGGTATTTTTAAATTCAAGTTGTGGCTATTTATTGCCAGTATCTAGAAACGCAATTCATTTTGCCTGTTTATCTTGTATTGTTCAACCTTGATAAATATGCTCATAAGTTCAAGAGTTTTAAAAATTTCAATGTATTCTCTACATAGATGATCAGGGTTGTCTGTGAATAAAGGCATTTTGTTCCTTTCCATGTTCCTTGCCAAGCATGACTTCCATGTCTTTTTCTTGTTTTATTGAACCAGCTTGAATCACCAGCAGAATGATAAATACAAGTGGTGAGAATGGATACCTTTAACTTGTTCTGATCTTAAGGGGAAACATTTCCTCTTTCACCTATTAAGTAGATGTTAACTGTCTTTTTTTCATATTTGGCCTTTATCAAATTGAGCATGTTCCTTCTGATTCTTACTATATTATGATTATTCATTAAAAATGGATGTTGGATTTTGTCAAATTATTTTTCTGTGTCTTTGAAATAATCATATTATTTTTCTTTTTAATTTGTTAACATAGTGAATTGTTTATTTTATCATTTATTATATTGATTTTTAAATGTCAAAACAACCTTGCATTTTAGGATACACCTTATTTGATTATGATGCATTAGTCTTTATATATATATATATATATATATATATAAAATACTTAATTTGCTTAAATTTTGTTTAGAAGTTTTATGTCTATATTCATAACAGAAGCAGCTCAATAGTATTCTATTCTTAAAGTGTCTTTTTTTTTTTTTTTAAGAGGGCAATGTTTGCCTCAGAAACTGATCTAGAAAGCATTTCTTCCTCTTCAATATTCTGTAGATGTTTGATAGAATTGGTACTATCTCTTCCTTAAATATTGTCTAGAACTCAATAAAGAAGCCATATGAGCTTGGCTTTCTATTTGTGGGAATGTTTTTCACTACCAATTCAATTCCTTTCATAGCTTATCTGTTTCTTCTTGAGTGAGCTTTGGTAGTTTGTGTCTTTCAATAAATTTGTGCATTTCATCTAAGATATCAAAGTTATTTGCTTGTAAGTGTTAATAATATTTTCCTATTATACTGTTAATATTTGTGGAATCTCTAGTGATGCCACTTCTGTCATTCCTTATACTGTGATTTCTTTCTTCTTTCTTTTTCTTTCTTTCTTCCTTCCTTTCTTTCTTTCTTTCTTTCTTTTTTTCTGACAAGTCTGGCTGAAGTTTTAAGTTTATCCATCTTCTCAAGGAACTAGTTCTTAGTTTCATTGACTTTTTCTGTTTTCTTGTTCCCTGATTTCCTCTTTAATCTCCTTCTGATTATTTTGTGCAATGACTGAAGATTTATGTCCCCTTACCCTAAATTCTTATGTTGACTGAAATCCTAACCCCAAACTTACAGGTATTAGAAGGTGAGACCTTTGGGAGGTGATTAGGTGGTGAAGGTGGAGCCCTCATGAATGGGTTAGTGATCCTGTAAAAGGGACGCCAGAGAGCTCTCTCGTTTTCTTTCTGTCATGTGAAGATACAGTGCAACCCAGAAGACAGTTGTCACCAGAACCCGCTGACGTTTTAGTCTCATATACTCCCTCAGCAAGAAGCCATCATTTAGTGACAGTACAACTTTTTAAATCTCAGGATCACCATGCCGTGCTCCCTCCTTGTTCTCCCTGTTCCATTCTCCCACATCTCTTCAGTTTGTAGACTCTATGGTAGTAACTAAAGGTATTGCTGGTGATTATACTCTCCCCCCAACCCCTACTCCCAACCACCCCTCCTTATAGCTCCACCTCATCTGCTGGATGGCAGGATCCAGTGGGGAGGTGCAGGGGCACTTCCCAGTCAGGGAATGTCCTGCCCATCCTTCTCGATCTTATCACTGTCAACAAAGTTCATTATAAGAGCAGTTCAAGGCTGAACATTTCTTTTAGCTGCATCTATATCCTTCCTAGTTTTGTGGAGCTCTGTGTCAGCTTCTTGTTTTATCTCAGTTTCCCTGCTGGGTAGATATTCTTCATGATCTGTGGTTTAGATTTTGATAATTTCTTTTCTTTCTCTTTGAATACAGAGTTTGATTCTTTTCATTATATTCTTATTTTGTTGTATTTAATGAGGCTCAGGGGGATGGGAGTGGATTAAAAATATCTATCATCATTCAAAGCTAGAGTCTTTATATTTTAAGGCTTTATTTGATACATTTTTGGACCTTAATACATTTTTCAAAGGGCAATATTATCTCAGCCAGTATCCTCAAATATTAAGTAACAGTTAAAAGTTATGTTAATAGCTAGGTTTGTTCAGTGCTGTGTGCCAGTCACCATATTAACTGTTTTACCTGCATTATCTCATTTAATCTTTAACAATTCTAATAGCATCATTATAGTCATTTCACATCCACAAAAATGTGAAGGTGATGTGATGATTTAGTGGAAATTGCACACTTGGCAGACTGATTAGCTATGTTTAGAACTTTGATAGTGTTACTGTTTAGATTGTATTCTAACCTCAATTTTATATTATCTTTTGCATGATTCAAGGAAGTATATCTACAATTGCCTTAAGTTAGACAGACTTTCTCAAATCTCAAATAAAATTAATTTAAATTGATTTTAATTAATTCAAAAAAGACTTTTGGAGGACTAGGATACAGATATAGCAAAATCAAACTAACCATCCCCATATTAACCTCAGATCCCCAATAGTTATGTCCTTGCCTCCTTTAAACAATTCACTGTTAATGACATTAACCGAATCAGAAAAGAGTGAGTCCTCATTTATATTTCATCTCTCTGGAGTTCAGAGAGGAAATCTCTACCACAAATCTGCTGTTTACATGCATCGAAAAATTATAGCATAAATTTGCTTCTTTAGGTAAGTGGAAAATTAAGAAAGAATTAAGCTAAGTAAATATAACAATGGAAGACAAGGACTTTAAATTCTCATTATAGTAAAATCTCATTAATTCAAAATAATCCAGATTTCTTAATGATTTTCATATGGGCTTTATTAAAGTTCACCTTTATTTTTAAATTACAGGAATTGCTAAGCAAATTAACTTTCACATAAGCTTTTAGCATTTCACAATGCTCAACTTAATAGAGTAAACTATTTTCCAGTACTCGAATATCATGTTTTAAAGTAAAATAATGCTGAGTGAATTCTCTGGTCATGATAGCTGCTCTGTCAGAATCTCTACTACTCCGTAACTTCTTTGTGTCTCTCTATTTGTTTAAATCCCTCTGTGTATGTAATAGTGAAACAAACAACCCTGTCTCCTTGGAAATATGTAATCCAAGGTTTTTATTCACTCAGAAAAATTTAATTACAAGCATTTTATATTCTACAATGAGATTAACATGCAATAATTCTTGTCTCTCTGCAAGAAAACAGTGTTGATATTATGAAGTTTTTATTTACTGATCAGTTCTGTTTCAATGCAGCATAGTACGGTGTGCTTTTGATGCCCTACATGGCCTCGGCTGACATATATCAGCAAGCAAGAAGCAGAAGAATAATTTTGTAAACTTCCATTTAGTAGTCTGAAACATACATTCTGGAGCCAATAATCCAGACAGGGACTTCTATGTAGACATAAATCATTGTAAGTCAGAACATTTGCACACTAGGTACATTTGTGTTATTTACAAGCCATAGCACGTTGGGTAAATTGCTTCATCAACTGAGTTTTTAGCTTTCTCATTTTATCTAATAAACAAGAGCATCAAACTAAAAGTACATATTTTATTTTTCTATAATGTCAATTTGTCACTTTTTAAAAGTGAAAATGTTGATGTGTTAATTCATAAGCTAGGAAAGAAGAATTAATGTCACCACAGAAATTAGACTTTTATATTCAGAAAAGTTTGGGGCAACTACTGACTTCTATAATCTGGAGCCTGCCTGGTGGTGCAACTCATCTTTAATCTCCACTTGATAAGCAAAATGCATGTTAGGTCATTCTGCTTAGTTAGATTTTTCTAATCTGTCACAGGACCACTTCATTACTAATGATTTGTGTCCCTACTAAAACGCATTCATGCTTAGAATATTGCTATAATGTAGTGACAAAGGATTTTATTGCTGCCAGTGTGCTAATTGAAACTCTTTATATCACAGTTAAGTAAAACAAAATGGAATAAATTCAGCATAGTAATCTGACCAGTAAAATTTCCCATATATTGCTGGCCTTCAAATCCATGCAATTAAAACATAACAGAAAGGTAGGAAATTATCTCTATAATAAAGAAAAAGAAAATGTTCAATGAATAATTTCATAAACATCCATGCTATTTTGGATGGAATATTTAATTACTGAGATTCATATTCAGATAAAAATATAAAAAGTATATATTTTGAGATCTAAATTAAAATATTTCTAATATATTGAGTCAGAAGAAATATATATACATGCATTCAAGACATATTAATTGAGCATATATAGTTTTGGAGGATGTAGCTATAAACAAAATGTGCAGAGTTCTTATTCTCATGGAACTGCTGGGATAATGAAGAATACTGTTATATAAACAAATAATTAAAATACAGCTTCGTGGAGACTGTGATGGGGAGGACTTTGGGAGCATAGGAGGGAGCACTTAATCAGATCTGGTTGGAGAACAAGGGCACAGGGAAGCAATTGGCCAACAGGTCAATAACTGATCTCTAAAGGGACATCTGAGGGAAGAGCGGTAATTAAATAGAGGAGGAGGAAGTGGAGAGAATGTTGAAAACAAAAGAAAGGTCCAAGGCAAGCTCAGTGCATTCAAGGACCTGACAAAGGAGAGGTGAATTTAGATTTGAATGGGTAAGAGCTCAGTTAGGAGAGCTGAGTATGGGTAAGTAAGGGGATCTTTTCAAGGTTGCCATTTTCCAGATAAGGCAAGAGATGAAGTAGAGCTAGTATAGTAAGAAACTCTAAATAATGTGAAAATAAAAATAAATGCTGAGCATTTTTTCCCTGACTACATCCACGGGAAGCTTATAATAAATAGGATCAGTACAAGTGACCCATTGAAATAAGGCCAAAAGAATAAGAGCAAGAGCCAATGCTGGTTAAAAATGGTTATGCACAAAAGCAAAGGAGTAGCTCGTGATAAATTATCACACTTTGACATCTGAATTAGCTTGAGTTTCCTAGTACCTTAGCTAAAAGGGGAAATATGACTTCATTGCTTAATAACAAGAGATTACCCCTCCCTAAGCACTGAATGCCAAGATGCATACAGAAATATAAAGCAAAATTGACATATTGCATTTCTATATCTTTATAGAAGTATTAGGGAGCAGGGAAAAATAGAGTGGTCTGTTTCTAGACTGAATCTGTGACAAATAAGCAGAGATGATTTTGCTGTCCATTTCTTACGTGATTTTGATTATAGTGAAGTCGGTGGTCATATTTCTGGACACATTTCTACTAGGAGCCAGAATAATCCACTTGCATAAACTTCTAGTTGGAGAAATTTGATACATGACTATTGTTAGGTAATAGAAAAGAACGTGTATTTTTCCTAAACTAATACCCATTTTAAATCATACGCAAATGAATTACCTCAATGAACAATGAGTCTCAAAATGCCTGTTGGGAGTGGATCATTAAGGAAAAAAAATAGAAGAGCTAAGGAGGAAGCAGCCCAGCAGATATGAAAATCACCCTCCTCTAGCCGGGCACAAATTAATGTTTACAAAATATTTGTGAGAGTTACTATGTTTAAAATGTTTATTTCTAAGTTAAATAAACATTGTGATCTGAACTATGATTTAGACTATAAGCGCTGAAAGATCAGGAGTTGTATCTAAATCAGTTTGAATTTAGAACCCTAATCCCACAACAGGATTTAAGAGAAGTCCTAAAGTTGCCATGTGTACTGGGTAAAACCACCGTTCCTCTCCCACGTGCAAACCCCCGAATGGAACTCACTGTCAAGGAGCTCACTCAGAATAGGCAATACATAATTCAGGTCGAGAGTCACCTCCCACTAAGTGACCATTAGTACATATTGCCATATGAGGTACATATTTCTTTCTTCAGTGTTGAGCAGAACTCCAAGTCTTTCCAGTCACCCTCCCCACTCAGACATGTAATCCACTGCATGTCGGCCCATCTAGTCCATCTCGCTCAGCCACCTCGATTGTGCCCACCACCACCTCCACTCTCACTTGCCAAGTTCTTGTTCAAATTCTTTCCTTCACTTCCCTCCAATCCATTGACCCCACCACTCTTTATTAGATATATAGCAAACCAGGGTGAATTTTCCTGCCCAAGTCACTACCCCACTTTCTGAGATCTCTATCTCAGTTCTTCTTTTCATAAACCTCCACTGCCACCTCCATTTCCACTCTCAGTTGATAGCCTTGTATCGTATTTCCCCAAGAAAACAGAAGCAAGTGGATGAGAACCCAATCATCTTTTCATGTCCGAATCTAGTAACTCTCTGCATCTGTACCTACATCTTTCTTCCTTCTGCTGTGATGGGCAACTATGCCATGGACAGCTCTTCCACTTGTATTCTTGATCCATTCACATCTTCATTCAGGGCTTTTGCTCCAATATATATGCCACCCCTAATCTTCAGCATCCATATATTCTTCTCTACTGAGGAGTTCCCATTAGAATATACATTTCCTATAACAAGTTCCAACTTAAAAAGAATTCTCATCCATTTTACCTATTTTTTATCACTTTAATTCAACCCATAGGTCTCATATTAATCAACTACCTATAGCATTTGCATCATCTGTTTTATTTCATGCAAGCCTCTCTCTGTAGGAAACAGAACGCCACAACAACCACTGGTGCATGTTTGCTCAGACTCCGAGATCTCTGAGAAAACTCGAGATTGCAGGGTTAAAAATAACCCGAAAGGATCAGAGTGAAATGCCCTTGGGATGTGTGTGGTCAGTTCTAAAGTACGCAGCAGAAGATGTTTAGTAGATAGGAAGCCCGCCGCAAACAGCACACTGGGCACTCCCCTCTTTGTTCCCTTGTCCTGTAAACAGCACACTGTGCACTGCCCTCTTTGTTCCTTTATTCTGTTTTAAAGATTCTTACGTGCTTGACTAATCCTGTATACATGGAGGAATGTGCCTTACTATGCCCCTGCTGTAAATCATTATAGATCTATATCGCTGTGGAAGGTATATAAGAGTATGGAAAATAAACCTCGGGGCCTTGGGCTGTTAGCTCGGGGTCCCCTGTGCCTCGCTATACTGTCGTCTTTTTTTCTCAGTTCCTTCGCTGCCCCAGGTCCCCGACTCTCAGAGGTCTTCATCTCTCAATTTAATTTTTAGACCTCGTTCCCTCCTAGCGTTTTTCTTCATGAAATGGTCACTCTTTCTTATGCACTCGGCTGATTCCTCTTCTTTGCAGACCTCCTTCAGACACTGTAATTCTGAACAGCCACAGGAAACAGTCCTTGAGTCTCCTCTTTTCTCCATCTCCATTCTCTCCTGAAGGGATATCATTGAGCCTCATGGCTTTAAAGATCATTGTATTTCCCAATTTGTATTTCCAGATCTGACCACTCACTTGACCTCTAACTTATATATTGAACTGACTACTTGAAATATTCTCTTGGAGACCTAATAAATACCTTAAAGTATTGAAATATCAAAAATATTAACTCTTAGTTGCACTCTTAACTAGATCAAAGTCTTCTTCCAACATTCCTCCATCAAATGTATTACCCAAGCCAAAAACATAGGAGATATTTTTCATTCATCAGTTCTTATCAGAAAATTCTGTTAACTATAACATTAAGAAATATTCTCAATCAAATCATTTTTTACTTGGTGACTCCTGCCAGAGTCCAAGTCATTATCATCTTGTACCTGGACCACCATGTTATCCTCTGGTTTTCTGCTTTCAGAATCTATTCTCAACATAACAGATTTTTTTTTTCAAAATATTATATTATAAAAGATATAAGACACAAGAATGTAGAATTTAAAAAAAGGAAGCCTGTGCACTCATGACTCACCTAATTAAAAGGAAAAATTATATTTTGTCAGATTCTTTATGAAGGAAATAGAACATAATAATTATGAATACCCAACAATATAATTTTTAAATTTTTGCATGTGTATTTTTAAGTGAGATTGGCTATGATTTTCACTTTCTACTATTTTTTTCTACTTTCTACTATTCTATGCTAACTTTGTTAAGTATTGCTGGCTTAAAACATGAATCTGAAAAAAATATTCTATTTTCTATGCTTTCAAATGTTTAAAATATAATAGAAGTTAGTTGGCTCTTTAACCTTTGAAAGAAAACTGACATTGTTCTGGAAGTAGTTCTTTGATAGAATTTTCAAGGTCTTCTGTATTTGAGTCCTCAGGTGTTCTACTTCACAAGCTGATTTTGTTGATTCATATTTCATACAAAATCCTTTTTTTCCCTAGATTTTTTAATGTATTAACATATAGGCCTGCAGATTTTTATTTCATATTTAAAAAATCTTCCAAATATGTTTATATTTTTCTCAATTATTTTTATTTTAAAAAACCTTCCTTATTTCCAATATTATCTCTTTACAATTTCTTTTTGTCTTGATTACACCTGCTAGGTATATGTGGATGGTGTTACTCTTCAAAGAAAATATTAAATGTCTTCATCAGTAAGCACTTAGGAGTTCCTGTTTCCTAACTGCTTAGCTTCTGCTATTCAGAGTCTTAATTCCTACTTTCTTTGCTATTTTGGTTTTTTTGACATTATATTTCTATTTCTTGAGTTAACTACACAGTTTATGATTTTCCTTTTACTTGCAAAACTGTGGGAACATTTAAGACACACCACATTTTCTGCCAACTGCAGTATCGGCTGAACACCATCAAATAAAATATAGTGTTTGTACTCTAATTATTTTCTAAATAGACTATAATCACATCACACTTCTATTTCCGTTTTATCCCAGGATTTAAGGCAATGTTCTTTATTTTTCAAGTTTTAAATTTTAAAAGTTAATATCTAGTTTTATAGTTTGGTGGTCATAAAATGTGACCTCTGCTATTTCTACTTTCAAAATTTGTTGAGAATTTTTTGTGGCCTGCAAAATAATATAATTTTTTTAAAAAAATATAATTTTGTAGATGTTCCATAGACACTAGGGAATAAAGAACATCCTCAGCTTATAGAACACAAATTTGAGTATATTACTATTAAATTAATAATATTAATTATGTTATTCTGATCTTCTGAATTAGGTTTAAATATTTTCTGTGTTTGTGGCATAGTTTATATGCCAGAAAATTTGGCAGTGCATTTAAAAAGATGAGAGAATTGAAAACAACATAAAATATATCAGCTTTAATAACTGTACCTTTACCATTAACATTTGAGCAATATCCCATATTGACAAGATGGGATTGTAATAATTGCAGAGATTTATTGAGTGTTTACTATGTGGTAAGCACAGCTCAATGCAATTCACATGCACTGAATCCATGCATAACACACCTGTGAGCTAGGTACTAATATTAGTTCTGTTTTAAAGATGAAAAAGAATGAGGCACAGAGGTTAAGCATGGTTGTCTACAAATATTAAAAAATGTAATGATCATATCACTTATTGTTTCTTGCTAAAATAGGGAGCTACTTAGAGATAAATGGAGAAATAAGATATGTTATTGAAATTTTTTGAAAACTGAGAAATACTATTCATTCATTCACTTTTTAATGTACCAGACATTTATTGAGTACTCATTATGTGCCCAGAATTGTGTTAGGCCGTAGAGATACAAAATTAATATAAAAGCATCCCCACCATCAGAGAACATACAGAAAGAATGTAAAAGAGAGACTACTGCTTTGATTTACTAGGGTTCTTGGGAATGGAAATCGCAATGAGAAGGCAGGACGGCAATAAGACTTCTTCCTTCACCTCCCCTCCTTTGTAAGATTTCAGACCAAGTTCACTTCTCTGTCAGTCTCTCCTCTTCCCCCTCTTTGCCTCTCCTCTCCCTTTCTCTGTCTCCCTTCCCCTCTCTTCCTCTTTCTCTCTCTCTCATACACACACACACACACACACACACACACACACACACACACACACCTCTTCCTGACTATCTTTCAAGTAATTGTCAGATGGGTGGGTCATGTGTAAGCTGAACCAAGGAAATTTTCATTATTGCTATTGTCTAGTAAATCTCAGTAGCCTCAGATAGCTAAAGGTAAATGGAGGATTTGCACCTCCCTGCAACAGCTTCACTACTGGGTGATACTGCCAAACATCCAAACATTTATCAGCAGCATACACACATTTATAAACTAATTTTCTAATTTACCCACTCTCTTTCCACAGACACTCAGGGAGGTGTACATCAAGATTGGTGCTTGATCTGAGGGCAGGATCAGCCAACATGGGTCGGGTAACAGTTCTCCACAAAATGAAGTGCATTGAGCCAAGTGGGGATACACAGGCCCAAACAGAATTTAAGTGCTGTTTGGATGATCCTGGCCATCAGATGATGCAAAGTTGGTGGCACCTACACATTTCTGAGTAAACATAGCTACTGGATGCCACTCGTTTTGCTAAAGAAAATTAATTCTGACATCTGTATACTAACAAAAAACAAAACCAAAATCACTCCCCAAAACTCTGGTACACAGTTCAAGAATAATATTTCAAATGTTTCCATAACCATGTTTGCACTGTGGATTCTAAAGTTTTTTCAAAAGCTGAGTTGCCCTAAGGTATGGATTAAAGTTGCCTTCCACACATAAATATCATGTTTATAATGACATATGGTAATGTCAATGATCATATGCATGGTCAACCTGAAAGGAAAACAGTTTAATCAGTTTCATACCCTTCTCAGCTCTCAGTTGGCTACTATAATTGTTCAAGCAGTGTGACAGGAAAATAGACAAAACTTAGTTTCCACACTTAGAAGGTGGTATTCCATAGTTATTATGCAGTTTGTATCCAATGAGTATGCAATAAATATTGACAGAGTAACTAAATGGAAAAAGCAACTGAAAGGAGATTTTCTAAAGAAATTTCTGTAACATCCATAACAAGTTGTTGTTTGTAGCAGGTTTTTAATAGATTTTCTGCTTTATTGAACTCATTGGTTCCATTTGCCCAGTGTACACGCTATTCATTTAGAGAGCTATATTCAGAACTATTTGTGGAACTTTGTGAATAATGCTAGTTCTGGTTTTTTTTAATGATTTGGAAAAGCTTTTGTTTCTTTGGGTGATCAATCCCCCCCCCACCTTTTTTTTACCTCCTTGAAAGCTAAGAATTGCTGAAGAAAATGGTTTCTACTCTTTAGAGAAATACTATATTTTAAACGCTGCCATCTATGAAGTTGAATAAAAACATACAAGAAGGTTTAGGTTATATGATGCTGACCTTTCTTAGGAGTGAAAAATGTCACTGGGGGTTTCTCATTCAGGATATAAAACTATGAATTCAAGTGAATGGCAGGAAAATAGCAATAACTTATCTGTATGTGAGCATGTACACACAAAAAATATGTCCTACTATACCCCAGAGAAACATGACTGTCTCACTAGGCTAGACTCCAGAATTCTGAAATCAAAGAGTTGGGAGAGCTGGTTCCTTCTGAGGGAGCATTAGTTGTATGCCTCTCTCCTACCTTCTGGTACCTTCAGGTCTTTCTTGATTTATAAGAATTAAGTGCTTTATATGGGATTAAGGCCCATCCTAATGACTTCAGCTTAACCTGATCATGTGCAAACACCCAATTTCTAATTAAGGTCATATTTATAGGTATTGAGAGTTAGGACATTGACGTATTCTGGGAAGATGCAATTCAACCCATAATAGCATGGGCTTCTTTAACCACCGGCACGTGGGCGGAAGCACGGGTATGCCGGTTACAAGCCTAGCTAAGCACAAGGCTTTGTGTGTTTACAGCCACTTTGACATCTCTAGCATTGCCATGGGAAGCGCAGAGGTTTCTGTTCACAGAAAGAGAATGAGAGGAGAATGAGGCGGGACCAAGACATCTCGGCCACCACAACCTAAAACAGAGCTACACATTCAGACCCAGACTAGATCAACTGAATCACAGCTATTTTGCCAATGTAAGAATAAAACCAAATGTTGTTTTAAGCTACTGAGTTTGAGCATGGTTTGTGTTGCTGCAATTTGTAGCAATAGCTAACTGGTAACAATGGACTCTAAATTGTTCCCCTACTAGGTTTACTTAGGGATTTGATGTCAGAAGATTGAGTGCATGTTATTCCAATATAATAAATGCTTATTTTCCCTACTTTCCTATATCTTTTGGGAGACTCTTCTTAATAAATAAAATTTGCAAACAGTAAAACCAGTAACAAGAAAAGTATGGAGAAAGAATTTTTCAGTTTTATATATCTAAAACACTTATAAAGAGAAAGAAGAGATGCACATGACTCATTGCATTCACAAGTGTTTTGTTCGGCTGTCATCTTAACATACATCCTCACTCTAACTCTAAACCCAGTCATACTAAAGAGAGTAACTATCTAGCTAGTAGTTGGTTAGTCATCTAAGCTCTCCACCCCTTTCCTACTAGGCAGAATATGCAATTCTGAAAAATAGAGGAATGTAGAATATTTAAGAAAAGTTAAATTTTGTGTGGTAGTTTGATTTTTAGGGATATAGAACTTATATACAGAGCCATCATTCAGATGGGATGGTTGGTTTTTCATCCCTAGAACACCTCTTCCCTCTTGAGTCATCCTAGCCACAATATTTTTACATGAATTTATGGAAAAGAAGACATAATGTAATAATTATAAGCTAAGAAGCAAACACAACTGCATGTGTACTCAATCTACTGGCAGAAATAACCATAAAGGATATGTTTAAACCCAAAGATTTTCTCTTATGTGTAGAGATGACTGGAGGTATCAGTTCCAATACATGAAATAATAGATTAGTTTAAATCTGGAATGCAACTGAGTCTAAATGCAAAGTCATCTTTATATTACTACCAATAAAACTTCAATCGATTTCTAATTGTCAGTCTCTGTTATTAACATCAAGAACATGGAAAAAAAATCAACACCCATTATTATTCTTTGTGCTTTAGCATTACTTCTCATTGTCAAGTTTAACTTGCCCCTATATAATAGCTAATAACTCTCTCCATAGCTATGAAAATATAACTACTCTTTGAGTACTTCTGCATATGTTTTAAACCTCACATATGTCATGTGACATATTAAATTTAACATGTTTTAAATTGACCTCTGCAATATTGGTCTTCATCCATAGTTCCTGGCCCACAAGTCCTACGTCCCTTGGAATTTCCTGATCATAAGAGCAATGGGAGCATCTTTTGTTATATTTGGTCTCTGAAGATGTTCAGAGCAGTAAAAATGAGACGAACGTCTTGTTATGAATAACAAGACCCCTTCCACCACAACTGGCTTATGTTAATGAGGTAACTTTTGGAAAGCACTTAGGGATGCAGCTGGTTGCCAGGGGAACCAACCATGAATAGAGAATTGGAACTTTCAGTCCCACTCTCTGATTTCAGGGGTATTGAGGTGGGGGCAGGGACAGAATGGGGCTAGAGGTTGAATCAATTACCAATGATCAATGGCCAATAATTTAATCAATCATGCCCATGTAATGAAGCCTCCAAAAAAAATGATGAAAGGAGGAGATTAGGAGATCTTCCAAGTTGAGGAGCCAAAATGCTTCCACATGCCACCATGCTGGGCCCTAAGCTCCATAGGACAGAAGCTGATTCGTTAGGGACCTCACCATATGTATCTCTTCATCTGGCTTTTGATTTGCATCCCTTTGTAATAAATTGGTAATCCAGTGGTTAAATGGGTTTCTTGGGTTCTGTGATCTATTCTAGCAAATTCATTTAACCGAAGGAGAGGTTTGGGGAACCTTTGATTTACGGCCAGTTGGTCAGAAGTACAGGTAACAACCTGGACTTGCGATTGGTATCCTGAGTTGGGAAAGGTCTTTGGAACTTTCAATTTGTAGCAGGTTGCTCAGAAGCACAAATAACAACCTGGGCTTGTGATTAGCATCTGAAGTGGAAGGCAGTCTTGTGGGACTGAGCCCTCTACTGTGGAGTCTGATGCTGGGTAGATAATATCAGAATTGAGTTGAATTCTTATTGGTGTGGGGAAGCCTACACACACACACACACACACACACACACACACACACACACACACACACATTGGGATTTGGTCCAGTTACCCATTTTCTTTCTTGAATTTTCTCTTCTTATATACATATATACAAATCAATGCCTAGTTGACTTTCTATGTACTTTTATGAGTTAAAAGCATACAGTTTTACTGTATAACACTCAAACCATATCTGCTCTTTATCCCAAGTTTCCATAATTCCTCACGGATCAGGGAACATTAAAAAATTTCACTCTTGTCTAACTTAGCCCCAGTCTACCTTGGAAATGGCAGTCAAGTTATCACTGAAATCTAAGGCCTTGAAACCTGAATCAGTATATTGTACACCTGAAACTAATATTACAAATGTATGTTAACTAATTAAAAAAAAGAAAAGACAAGTAAGGAACAATTAGGATCAAGGAAAAGGTGATGGTGGGTAATAGCCATGACACAGAAAGTTTATTATTGGATTTGTGGTATTTAAAAAGACTAATCATTTGTATAAATACAACAGATTAGAAAATAATGTCACTTAGTTTTCTCAAACATTTGTCATACATCTTGTTTTTTTCTATATTAAACTTCTATTATTAACATTCAAAACTATCAGCAAATTAAAGAACAGGCACTTTTCCAAGACATTTTACAAAGCAAAGTTAGATGCAAATGGCAGTATGTTTAGTTAAGTTTTAATCACATAAAAATTGATTTTTTAAAACATCCCTCAGGCTCTATCCTAGTATATAGGCACTAAGCCTGGCAAGGTCTCTCCAAAGTTTGATACGAGTCAGCAAATTAAAAAATTAAGAAGGAAATAATTTGGTTTTATATAGTTCAATACTTTTTTTTCATATCTTAAGCGAAAAATAAAACAGCTGAGCTTAAAATTTGGCAGGCACTCAGTCCTTAATCTAGAACATTTACTGTATTTAAACCATAAATTAAATTTCTTGCATCTGGATACATTATGAGGAACTGGATAGAATCCTAATATAACTTCTTGGGGAACAAATGAATTCCCCAACCAACTAAATCAGCCAAATGATTTTTTTTTCATGGATTTATCTTTGTTAATAAGGCAAAACAAGCATTTTCCAAGTGTAGTATATTATTTTTGCTACACATACTTTCCCTCTTACTTCTTAGTCTTGCCTACACAGCACATGCATAAGCATTGAAGTACTTACAGGAAAAGCTTTATCTTTATCTTATAGAGATCTACTGGAGTATGCACAAAGGCAAATCTCAGCATCCACCCTGGAACCTAGGACACCCACCTATCTCCTTGACAGATAACATTAATTAGCTTACAAAGATGGACTGGAAAGAAGAGGAGCTAAAGCACAGTAAGCAATTTCAAGTCCAGTATTCAACTAAATGAAATGCAACTGTATCTTTTACAGATCTTTGGATTTTGTGCATCTAATTACATGATGGAGATATCAACATCCTTTGAAAAAATAGCCAAGAAATATAAAAATATAAAAAATACCAATGATACTATTCCTTTCCAACTAGACTCACAAAAATAAAATACTGTATAAAGAAGTATTCAGATAAATGGCTACATTTACGTAATGATTGTAGAAATATAAATAGTCTTGCTATAGGATAATCTGACAAACAAAACATGCTTCAATTATATGTAGTATTTGCATACATAATTCCATTCTATTGTTGAACATATAAGAGCTGCAGAGATGTCTAGTCTATTTGTTACAGGATTTTTTCCTTCGGTGCCCTTGGTTCTTGGCCACACCTTTCAAAGAATGAAGGCGTAGACCAGACAGAGCAGTGGGCAGCAAAGCAATTTTTATTGAGCCATAGCAAAGTGATAGTACAAAGCTCCTGAGGAGGGAGGGGACCCAAGAGGGTTGCCACCAGAGTTTCTAGTCTAGGGGTTTTTATGGGCTGTTTTAATCTCATTAACCCTCCCTACACCTGTCATCCAATCAGGTTTTTGCCACCTATCAATCACATGGGAAAGGGTGGAGGGCTCCTTCTAGGGTGGTATAAAATCCTTTTAAGGGTGGTTTCCTCTAAGGGGGGGGGGGGGCTGGTCCTTGCCTGCCTGCCTTCCAACTATCCATCATCATATTGAGGATATATATGAAGAAAATTGTAAGCGATCTAAAAACATAACCATATGGGACTAATTCAGAAAGTTATAAAATTACATCATAGACCAGCATTAAAGTACGGAAAACATACTTTTTCCAAACTCCTTTAGTACTTGCATTTTTACTCCCAAATGAAATGTATATGGTGCTCAATTCTCTAATCAAGGAGTAAGGCAGCTAAGAATGCTACTTAGTTTCTCCCGACCATAAATTGTATCCTGTGAGGTACTTCTATGGAATTTAGAGGCACCCTGGAACTCTTGGAGAACCACTGTTCCAGAACACTATTTAATAAGTTTTAACAATTTTTTTTTAAAACATGTGGCTAAGTAACATATCACAAGTTACAAGAAATATAAACATATTAATATCTATAGAAAAAAGACTGAAAAAATTTAATAGTAGTTACGTCTTAGAGTTGACTTTCCTTTTTTTCTCAGCAAATATTTACATTCAATTCTTCTTCAAGGGCCACCTTCACAGGCAGGCCTTCCCAGAGTAGCCTATTTAAACACACACACACACGTCGATATTCCTGACCCCCTAGAATCTGCTTTACTTTCTCATTTTTCCTGTAGTACATTCTATTTTACCACATGACTAATTTATTTTATTTACTTTTTATTGTTTTTCTCCACCCTAGTATAATAGTAGAATGTAAATGTAAACTCCAAAGGGAGGAGATGTATTTTAGTACTGATACGTTTTCCTAGCCGAGCAATACCTGGCACGTAGTAACTTCTCAATAAATCAATGACTGAATAAAAGTTTATTTGAACTTTGTGTATTTTATTCTATAATAATTTTATAAAAGGAAAAAATAAAGCTTTTTACTTTTAAAATATTTCTGTATGGCATTCATAGGAATGCTACAGCTCCAGGAAATTTAAAGAAACTTGGTTATCTAGGGTCCTAAGATAATGGCACATAACACCACACATCATAATCAGATCACAGAATAGCTTCAGAGTTATTGGAGTAGTTTTTATAAAAGAAATCTAGAACTTGTAATTTGACTATAACTTTAAGCTTGGATAAAAATCATAAATCTTTTCTTAGTTGCTTAGGAACTATAGAATAAAATTGCATAACCATGTAAGGAATAAAATGCTGGACCATGGATCTCAAGATCATTGTGAAGCAGTAGGAAACATTTTTCTAATGATGATAAAGAAGAACACATTTTTAAAGCCAGCCATAGAGAAAATTATCGTTTTTTAATAATTGAAGTGGCCATATGTCTAAATTTCTTACATTGAAGTACCAAAGACATAAATCTGTTCAAAAAACATTACCTTCTATTCTAATAGTTAATAATTATTATAAGAAGACTATGTGTAGAAACCTAACCATTTCAGATTAGGGCAAAGGAGCTTGCAAGAGATCATCACTTCTACGAAAACAGGAGAAAATAACCAGCAAACATTTTTAATCCATTCAGAGTTATAGCTGAAAACAGTCTAAATGAACTAAATTCCAAGTGCAAACCTTATGAGAGACAATGTCAATGATCTCTTTTTTTCCCTGGGGAGGAATGATGGAAACAGAATTAACCCTGTCAGGAGATATGACAGGAGTAAGGAAAACAGTCAAAGAAAGATTTTTTTTTTTTAAAGATTATTTTTACTTATTTGAGAGACAGAGAGATGGGGGGGGCAGGCAGAGGGAGAGAGAGAGAGAGAATCTCAAGCAGACTCCACTCTGAGCACAGAGCCTAACAGTGGGCTTAGTCCCATGACACTGACATCATGACCTGAGCCGAAACCAAGAGTTGGCCGCTTAACTGACTGAGCCACCCAGGCATCTCAGAGAAAGGTTTATTTTTGTATCTTTTTTATTTTGATGTATTTTCAAATAAAGTTGCAAGAATAGTACAAAGGGAGTCTATATCCTTCTTTCTCCAATTAACTATTTGTTTATACTTTGCCCCATTTGCTTTATCATCCGCTCTCTATCCTATTGATCCACTGACCTAGCAACACATATATTTTCCTGAGCTATTTTATTTATTTTATTTTATTTATTAAAAGATTTTATTTATTTATTTGACAGAGAGAGACACAGCGAGAGAGGGAACACAAGCAGGGGGAGTGGGTGAGGGAGAAGCAGGCTTCCCATGGAGCAGGGAGCCCGATGTGGGGCTCGATCTCAGGACCCTGGGATCATGACCTGAGCCAAAGGCAGATGCTTAACGTCTGAGCCACCCAGGCGCCCTTCCTGAGCTATTTTAGAACAAGTTGTAGACATTTAGCTTACATGTTTTAGCGTGTATTTGTAAATAATATGAACATTCTCTTAAATCATCAAAATTTAAAAAAAAATAGCTTTGATAAAATTTTATTACCTAATCCACAGTCCATATTCAAATCTTGTCAAGTTGTTCTTATAATGTTCTTTACAGCTCTTTTCATCCCTGGTCCATGATATGCATTGCCTTTAGTTGTCATGTCCTTATATTCTCTAATCCAGAATAATCTTTCTGCCTTTCTTTGTGTTTCTTAGCTTGATATTTTATTAAAAGTACAGACCAAGTTTTTGTTTGTTTGTTTGTTTTGCATAATGTCTCTCTACTTGGCTTTGTCTGATATTTCCTCATGATTAGGATCAAGTTAAACAATTCTTCAGAATACATCATATCAGAAGGCACATTATGTCACTTTGGCCCAATATTGGTATGTTGGTATTAGTTACCTGCCAAATTTCTGAACCTGCAGACTAGAATGACAGATTGAATTCTGGAAAAGCCCAGAAGCAGAGACAAAAGTCTTCCCTTCCCACTTTTGTTCTCCACTGGTTTTTCATGGAGATGTGATGGTACAGAGGGCAGGGCTATAAAGCAGAGAGATCTCTCTGGAATCTAGTGGTGATTATATTCCAAACCCTTTAGAAGGGAAGTAATTGATACTACCTTTAAATTATATGAAGTCAGTGCCGAGTTGACATTAACTAAAGCTCAATTCTGGATTAAGTTGTAAAAATAAGATCTTCATACATGAGGCCCTATAGAAGAAGGGGCAGTTCTTCTGTGACAATAAACATTATCTACCACAGTCTCTTCCGTACTCTCCATGATAGAATAAAAATATTTGAATTATCCAAAGAAACAAAGAAATAGAATCCATAATAAAGAAAAATATTGAGCAATAAAACTTTAAAATAACTTTTGTGATTAGTGAGGAACAGTTGCACTTAAAATGGTAAGGATGAAGAATTTCAGTATAGAAATTAAAATCCTAATAAAAGAAGCAAATGGAAATTTTATTTTATTTTTTTTAAGTTTCTTATTTTTAAGCAATCTCTACACCCAACATGGGACTCGAACTCACAATCCCAAGATCAAGAGTCACATGGTCTACTGACTGAGCCAGCCAGGCACCCTATAAATGGTAATTTTAGTACTGACTAATATAATATCTGAAATAAAGAATTAACTGATGAACAAAACAGCAGACTGGACACAACAGAACAAAGAAAAACTTAAGACAGATTAATAAAATGTATCTAGTCTGAACCCAGAGGAAAAAAAAGGAAGAAGAAAGAAAACTAGATATAATATTGGAGACCTATGGGAAAATATCAAATGGTCTAATCCAGAAAGGAGATGGAGATGATATAATTGTAAATAATTTTACAAAATTGATAAAATGCATCAACATACATATTTAGGAATCTCAGAAAACCCCAGGAAAGACACAACACCAGAAATGATAGACCAGTGGCTGAAAATCAGAGCTAAAGAGAAAAATTTTAAATGCACCCAGACTGACAAAAAAAAGATCCCACATAAAAGACTATAAATATAGAAAGAAATGAAGAGCCTAAGTAATGGTAAATATATGAATAAATATAAAACACAATTTTTAATCAAAATTATTTAAAAGACTAATACTTTAAAAAATAATAATGTATAAAATATGTATATATTTAGAAATCTCCATTATATAAAATATGTATGTATATGTCTAGATCCTATGTAGATTTATATTTTATATATGTTCTATATTTATAAGTACATCTAAAATAGCTACATATATTATATAGAAATAAAATATGACAACTATAGCAGCACAACACCAGAGATATAAATGAGGGGTAAAGTGAACAATATTATTTTATTTATTTATTTATTTATTTATTTATTTATTTATTTTTAAAGATTTTATTTATTTATTTGACAGACATAGAGAAAGAGCACAAGCAGGGGGCATGGCAGAGGGAGAGGGAAAAGAAGGCTCCCCGCTGAGCAGGGAGCCAGATGTGGGGCTTGATCCCAGGACCCTGAGATCATGACCTGAGCCTAAGGCAGTCACTTAACTGACTGAGCCACCCAAACACCCCAAAAATATTATTTTAAGTTTCTTACATAATTTATAAGTTGTAAATATTTAAAACTCTGTTAACATAAAAAATATTATCAAATATATGGATAAATGAATAAACCAATCTTCTAAATTATAAAAGGGAATAATAATATCAAGGAATTTAGCAAAAAATTCATTGGAGTAGAAAAATGGAATAAGTAGGTTGGAAAGGAGGAAGGCAATAACAAAAACCAGAAGAGAAAATAGAAAATGAATAGAAAATTACAGACAATTCATTATAAAATTCAGGTCAAGTTGCTAAAAGTTCACATTATCAAAGGAGAAATATCAGACATTATTGTGAATGCTATTGCAAATTCAGTTGAAATGTTCAAATATAAGATAAAATTATTTGGTTTTGAGGTGACAATATGAATACAAATATTGTGGGGACAGAGAAAATAGGTAAAATAATCTAACCAAATTAAGAAACCTACGGAGCAGGAGTATACTGGGAATTGGTTGTGGCCCATGTACCATTCATTTCTATGTCCAAATAAGCTGCACTAATGTACCTATTGAAATAAAAGTTATATTTGGCAACAATTACAATATTTTTATGTATATTTAAAGTAACTGAACTATAAAGTTTTGTGATATAGCTGATGTTGGCTAAAATTAGCCTTGTAATACAGTTTCTTTGCTGATTATAGTATTTTAGAAATTTTGAAACTTTACTGTGCTTAGATCAAAAAACCTCTTACAATATTAAACATTTTTGTAAGTGAAATATATAAATTGTAGTGTCTTTTAATTCAAAATATGTTTGAAATATTTATTTAAAATATTTAATCAATGAAGTGCTACAAAACTCAGCATTTAGTGAATTGTATTTATTTAATATAAAATAAGATATTAAAATGTATCCTTATGTAAGCAAAGGGAACAGAAGAAACTAAATGATGAAAAATTAATTGGCATGAAAGACTTACTTTTGAATTCTTTAACTGCACTTTGTAATATCACAACTAATGGGAAGACTCTTTCAATGAACCTTTAATTTTTAATTGGGTAAATTTATGTTCTGATACATATTTGAATAAAATTAATAAGGTCTATGATTTTGTATATATATATTTGTTAAAATATTCAAAATAATTATTAATAGAGAGAATTTATGAGATTAGTTTTGTCTTATAAAATATTATTTAAAATATTTGTGGTATTTACATATTTCAATATTTAAAAGAAATATTACTGTGAATATTATCCATTTAATGGATTTGCTGAGTTTGCCAGATTCCTTAGCACCTGTAGAGTGATTCCTTCCTCAATTAAAGCTATCATAATATAGGGCGCCTGGGTGGCTCAGTTGGTTAAGCGACTGCCTTCGGCTCAGGTCATGATCCTGGAGTCCCTGGATCGAGTCCCGCATCGGGCTCCCTGCTCAGCGGGGAGTCTGCTTCTCCCTCTGACCCTCCCCCCTCTCATGTGCTCTCTCTCATTCTCTCTCTCAAATAAATAAATAAAAATCTTAAAAAAAAAAAAGCTATCATAATATATAGAAAAGACAGTTGAAATTCGAGTAAACATTTTTAATTTATTAACCAAAAAGGCAACCTTAAGGAAGATTTGTAGGCAATTCCATAAAAAGTCTATATGAAAAAATATATTATATTAGAAAATATAAAGTTATAAGTAATTGATTAAAATGCATAAATACATATTTTTGTTTAAGCTCTTTTAAATGCTCAGGTATTCAACATAACACTTTTGAACCTTGTTTTAATTTACACAGATATATGATATCTTATAGAAATTGATTTTATTTATTTTTTAAAAGATATTTATTAAACTTTTTTTAAAAGTTTTTTAAAAGTTATTAAAAAAGAAAAAAAGGAAAAAATAAAATTTATTTATTTATTTATTTATTATTTATTTATCTGAGAGAGAGAGCGTGCATGTGAGCACAGGGAGGGGCAGAGGGAGAGGAAGATGGAGAGAATCTCAAGTTGACTCTGCTGAGCATGGAGCTCAACGTGGGGCTTGATCCCACAACCCTGAGATCATGACCTGAGCCAAAATCAAAAGTCAGACACCCAACTGATGGAGTCACCCAGGAGCCCCAAAACTGATTTTATTTTTTTTTAAATTTGAATAGGCATTTTTATGTGAACACAATTATGATAAAACCAGTATTTATGTCACTAAATAAATATTTTAATATATTAATGTTCTTAAAATTTTATCACTGTCTATTACACTCATATAAGTTCCAGAATATATGATAAATATAAGGTCAACCTTAATCAAGATATATGAGTCTTTTACAGAAGATAAACTCACATAAAGGTAAGAAAAATTGCTATCAAGAAAACTTGTTTTCAGGTTAGAAAATTGAGCTCTAGTCAGAGATATGGAAACAATTAATGCACTGAAGGGCATTTCACATCTTTGAGCTCAATGCCTTCACCTATGAAATGATAAGGATACATTGATTATTAAGGAGTGTTAGAGACAAGAGGTCCAAGATGGACTTCCTTGTGCTAAGCCCCACATCAGTAAACTAAGACTTTATACCTAACCTAATTGCAGCTTCAACCTCTCTCAACAACATAACCTTCAATTACTCAACCTGGAGTTACCCAGTCAGTACTAGTGAGGTAATCTGCCTGACAGAGCCCTTATGTCCCCCTTAGGAAGGTGACCTTGCCTGAAACAAGGCATTGTTTGATAATAAATTTGTTTTGTGCCCTTCTTCTGCCTTAAAAACCATTCCTTTTCTACAGATTAGTGGAGGTCCTTTCTATTTGTTAGTTGGGATCCTGCCTGATTCATGAATCATTGACTAAAGCCAATTCGATCTTTAAGTTTATTCACAGTTTAATTTTTGTTGTTTATCATATACGTTTTGTTTTTTTTTTTTTTTTTTTTCTTTAATAGGCTCCACACCCAGCATGAAGCCCAGGGCAGGGCTGGAACTCACAACCCTGAGATCAAGAGTCAGATGCTTAACCAACTGAGCCACCTAGGCACCCCTGATTTTTGTTGTTTGAAAGGAGTCATTCAGTTTAACAATGTCATTCAGTGGTCTCCAGAGCAGTTAATAGTCAACAACCATAAATATTTAACAAGCTATACACAAAATACAGAGTTCCTGTCCTATGGTAATATCAACTAGGAACCATCCTTAAGAAATAAGAGGTCACAATATATTTTTTTTTTTCCCTAAATTGAAGCACCAAATGAAAATACAATGAAAAAAGGACCTCTGGACCAGTGTCTCCTAAATCACATCAAATTTAAATCAGATTTTTTTGAATTAAACTTCAAGAATGTGATTGAAATATATTTGGCTACAATATATGGTATAGACAATTTGATAGGAAAATAAACATGTGGAAAAGAAAAAAAATTCTTACACTGGTGAGGGGTGATAGGAAACATACTGCAGAAATTATTCATGGATGAAAAATGGCTGATGGTCTACAAGGGCATACTGACAAACAATTGTTGAAACTGTACATACAAGGGGAATAGCTCAACCTGCAGCAGTTGGCTGCAACTGAAAGCCTTATATACATATAAACACTTAGACATAGATCTGCAATGTGAATAGCAGGAACAAAGGGAAGTAGCATTCAAAAATCCTAGGAAATCTCTACTAAGATTCTATTAAAAGCAAGTACTGCATCCAATATTTTAGTCTTCCTGCTCCTGTGAAAAACTTTCCAACACCATCTTTGATTACAAACAACTAATGTGATCATGCTATGTGTCTCGTTATCTGATGCAATCTATCCCACTGTGGTAGCTAAACAAAGTACTTTTCAAAACTTGCTTCCAGAAATTTAGTGAACAAATCATACTCTGTATGTGATACTTGAGCTCCCATTTAGCCAAGATTCTTTTGGAGTAGAAGTGAGAGACTTTTCCCCTCCTTTATTAATTGAATTAAGCTTAGAATCTAATTGAAGTCATGGATGGCTTTGTAATAGCTATCTTAAAACTTCTGAAAAAAATAAAATAATTATTAGATATTTTCTTTTTTTTAAAGATTTTATTTATTTATTTGCCAGAGAGAGAGAGAGAATGAGAGAGAGAGAGAGCAGAAGCAGGCAGAGGGAGAAGCAGATTCCCTGCTGAGCAAGGAGCCTGACGCGGAACTCGATCCCAGGACCCTGGGATCATGACCTGAGCCGAAGACAGACGCTTATGATTGAGGCACCCAGGCGTCCCTAGATATTTTCTAAAGGATAAAAATATAATAGTGGAAAGGTTTGGCATCAAAGTGGAAGAGAACTTCCAATTAGCTACTGTGTTATTCTCAAATCTTTGCAATAACTGAATCAGAAAATGTTCCTGATACTCTGATTCCTTGTGATTCTAAATTAAGAGGATCAGTAAATAATTAAGAACAATGTGGTCAATAATAAGGCTGATAGGGCGCCTGGGTGGCTCAGATGGTTAAGCATCTGCCTTCGGCTCAGGTCATGATCTCAGGGTCCTGGGATCGAGTCCCGCATCGGGCTCCCTGCTCCTTGGGAGCCTGCTTCTCCCTCTGCCTCTCTCTCTCTGTCTCTAATGAATAAATAAATAAAATCTTTAAAAAAAAAAAAATAATAAGGCTGATAGATGACAAATGCAGTACTGGGAAGCTTAATGCAGACTAATGAGCTGAGGAAAAATTTTAAAAGAACTCCTTTTTTAATGGTTCAGAATTATACTAAACTAACCTGAATTTGCACTTTGGGGAAAAGACAAGATAGCATGAATGTAAGGAGCATAAAATGCAAGTATGAAAGCATGACAAGACACCTACAGAAAGGTCAGCCACAGAATCCATGAAAACTCTTGAGTGTTTTTTTTTTTTTTAAGCAGCTTTCATGTCATGAACATAGGGGTCTTGTCATTCAGGAGCCTCTCAATTAAACTGTGGTCTCTGTGACAAATATAAATCTCAGCGTCCAGATTGAACTTACACTCATTCATATTTTATCACTAAGACAAATAAAGGGAAACATTTGACTATGCTTCCATCCAGTCATTTTTGTGGTTTACAATTAGCTGCCAAGTTCCTGAATTTGTTGTTATAGAAGATTGGTGTTTTCTAGTCTGAAAAGCTATGGATCATAACCACAGTTTATCCATTATTTCTCCTGATTTCTAGGTAAAAATGATCTAAGACCCTTTGCCACTTTCTAATTGCTGATAAACAGTGGAAAAAGCCCAGAGTTTCATCTCACAGGGTTATGGAATAATGCATTTATCACCACACAAAACAACCAACCAACCAAACACACGTTAAAACAAGACTGTGGCATTAACAAGTGAGAAAATTATCTCAGTGAGTTGTTTCACTAGGCTGAATACTCAATTATTTTATCATTTTCAGTCATGAAGTTAATTGGAATAGCCATTCAAGTATATGATTTTAGAACAATAAAGATATTAATTATTCTCCAATTAATCTGTAAATTCAATGCAATTACAATCAAAATCCTGTTTTTTAAAATAAATATTGATAACATGATACTAAATTTTAGGTACAAAGTTGAAGTATTGAACAAATTTTGAAAGAAAACAAAATTAGAGAATTTATGTTACCTGACTTAATTATTAGTATAATAATTGAATATCTACAACTGGAAATCAAAAGACTGTGGGCCAATTCCTACTGTGGCTTCTTTTTTGAGGGCCTAAAAGCTAAAATGGTTTTTACACTTCAAAGGGATGTAACAAAGAAGATTATGTAGTGTGGCCCCTAAAGGATAAAATATTTATTATCTGGCTTTTACAGAAAAAAAAACTGCCAATTCCTGGTATAAAGGAACAGAAATCAAGACGGCATGGTGCTGGTAAAGGATAGGCAAATACATCACGGAATAGAGTAAATGTCCAAAAAAATCAAACCACACATACATAGTCAAATTGCCTTTGACAAAGGCATTGATAAAATTCATGAGGAAAATAATTTCTTTTCAAAAATATTTCTTGAGGGGCCCCTGGGTGGCTCAGTCAGTTAAGCATCTGCCTTCGGTTCAGGTCATAATCCCAGGGTCCTGGGATTGAACCCCATGTCTGGCTCCCTGCTCAGCGGGGAGTCTGTTTCTCCTTCTCCCTCTGGCCTTCCCCACTGCTCATGCTCTCTCTTTCTCTCTCTCTCGATAAATAAAATCTTTAAAAAATATATTTCTTGACTATTTATTTTTCCATATCCATATTAGCTCTGTACCTTACATCACTTACTAAAATTAAGTTGAGATTGACCTCTTGTCACCCCCTGATTGGAAGCAAGTATGAAGGTAATTGGTGCAATTATAAATGGGATCGATTCCTTGATTTCTCTTTCTGCTGCAACTGATTTCTGTACATTGATTTTGCATCCTGTGACTTCACTGAATTCATGTATCAGTTCTAGCAATTTTTTGGTGGAGTCTTTTATGTTTTCTATATAGAGTATCATGTCATCTGCAAATAGTGAAAGTCTGACTTCTTCCTTCCTGATTTGGATGCTTTTATTTCTTTTTGTTGTCTGATTGCTGAATTTCCAATACTATGTTAAATAACGGTGGTGAGAGTGGACATCCCTGCCGCGTTCCTGATCTTAGGGGAGAAGCTCTCAGTTTTTCCCCATTGAGTATGATATTTGCTGTGGGTTTTTCATAGATGGCTTTTATGATATTGAGGTATTCACCCTTTATCCCTACACTCTGAAGAGTTTTAATCAAGAAAGGATGCTGTACTTTGTCAAATGCTTCTTCTGCATCTGTTGAGAAGATCATATGGTTCTTGTTCTTTCTTTTATTAATGTATTGTATCACATTGATTGATTTGCGGATGTTGAACCAACCTTGCAGGCCAGGAATAAATCCCACTTGGTCGTGGTGAATAATCCTTTTAATGTACTGTTGGATCTTATTGGCTAGTATATTGGTGAGAATTTTGCATCCATGTTCATCAGGGATACTGGTCTGTTCTCCTTTTTGATGAGGTCCTTGTCTTTGGTTTTTGGATCAAGGTGATGCTGTCCTCATAAAATGAGTTCGGGAGTTTTCCTTCCATTTCTATTCTTTGAAACACCTTCAGAAGAATAGGTATTAATTCTTCTTTAAATGTTTGGTAGAATTCCCCTGGGAAGCCATCTGGCCCTGGGTCTTGTTTGTTGGGAGATTTTTGATTACTGCTTCAATTTCCTTAGCGGTTATAGGTCTGTTCAGGTTTTCTATTTCTTCCTGGTTCAGTTTTGGTAGTTTATACGTCTCTAGGAATGCATCCATTTCTTCCAGATTATCTAATTTGCTGGCATAGAGTTGCTCATAATATGTTCTTACAATTGTTTGTATTTCTTTGGTGTTGGTTGTGATCTCTCCTCTTTCATTCATGATTTTGTTGATTTGGGTCATTTGTCTTTTCTTTTTGATAAGTCTGGCCAGGGGTTTATCAACCTTATTAATTCTTTCAAAGAACCAGCTCCTAGTTTCATTGATCTGTTCTACTGTTCTTTTGGTTTCTATTTCATTGATTTCTGCTCTGGTCTTTATTATTTCTCTTCTCCTGTTGGGTTTAGGCTTTATTTGCTGTTCTTTCTCCAGCTCCTTTAGGTTTAGGGTTAGGTTATGTATTTGAGATCTTTCTTGTTTCTTGAGAAAGGCTTGTGTTGCTATATACTTTCCTCTTAGGACTGCCTTTGCTGCATCCCAAAGATTTTGAACAGTTGTGTTTTCATTTTCATTTGTTTCCCTGAATTTTTTTAATTCTTCTTTAATTTCCTGGTTGGCCCATTCATTCTTTAGTAGGATGCTCTTTAGCCTCCATGTATTTGAGTTCTTTCTGACATTCCTCTTGTGATTGAGTTCTAGTTTCAAAGCATTGTGGTCTGAAAATAGGCAGGGAATGATCCCAGTCTTTTGGTACCAGTTGAGTACCAAATAAAATGAGTTTGGGAGTTTTCCTTCTATTTCTATTCTTTGAAACACCTTCAGAAGAATAGGTATTAATTCTTCTTTAGAAGAATTTGTTATTCTTCTAATTTGTGACCTAGGATGTTATCTATTCTGGAGAATGTTCCATGGGCACTAGAGAAGAATGTGTATTCTGTTGCTTTAGGATGGAATGTTCTGAATATATCTGTGAAGTCCATCTGGTCCAGTGTGTCATTTAATGCCTTTATTTCCTTGTTGATCTTTTGCTTAGATGATCTGTCCATTTCAGTGAGGGGGGTGTTAAAGTCCCCTACTATTATTGTATTGTTGTTGATGTGTTTCTTTGATATTGTTATTAATTGGCTTATATAATTGGCTGCTCCCATGTTAGGGACATAAATATTTACAATTGTTAGATCTTCTTGTTGGATAGACCCTTTAAGTAAGATGTAGTGTCCTTCCTCATCTCTTATTACAGTCTTTGGTTTAAAATCTAATTTGTTTGATAAAAGGATTGCCACCTCAGCTTTCTTTTGATGGCCATTAGCATGCTAAATGGTTTTCCACCCCTTCACTTTTTTATTTTTAAAATATTTTTATTTATTTGACAGTTCCACCCCCTCACTTTTAATCTGGAGGTGTCTTTGCATCTAAAATGAGTCTCTTGCAGACAGCATATCGATGAGTATTTCTTGTAGGGCTGGTTTGGTGTTTGCAAATTCTTTTAGTTTTTGTTCTGGAAGCTTTTTATCTCTCCTTCTATTTTCAGTGACAGCCTAGCTGGATATAGTATTCTTGGATGCACATTTTTCTCATTTAGTGCTCTGAATCTATCATGCCAGTCCTTTCTGGCCTGCCAGGTCTCTGTGGATAGATCTGCTGCCAGTCTAATGTTTCTATCATTGGAGGTTACAGACCTTTTGTCCCTGAGCTGCTTTCAGGATTTTCCCTTTGTCTCTGAGACTTATGAGTTTTACTATTAGCTGTTGGGGTGTTGACCTATTTTTATTGATTTTGAGGGAGGTTCTCTGTGCCTCCTGGATTTTGATGCCTATTTCCTTCCCATATTAGGGAAGTTCTCTGCTATAATATGCTCCAATATACCTTCTGCCCCCCCCCCTTTCTTCTTCTTCTGGGATCCCAATTATTCTAAAGTTGTTTCGCTTTATGGTATCACTTATCTCTCGAATTCTCCCCTTGTGATCCAGTAGTTGTTTATCTCTCTTTTTCTCAGCTTCTTTATTCTCCATCATTTGGTCTTCTGTGTCACTAAATCTTTCTTCTGCCTCATTTATCCTAGCAGTTAGAGCCTCAATTTTTTATTGCACCTCATTAATAGCCTTTTTGATTTTGACTTGGTTAGATTTTAGTTTTTATTTCTCCAGAAAGGGATTCTCTAGTATCTTCTATGCTTTTTTCAAGCCCAGCTAGTATCTTTATAATCGTCATTCTGAACTCTAGTTCTGACATCTTACTAATTTCTGTATCAATTAGGTCCCTTGCAGTCGGTACTGCCTCTTGTTCTTTTTTTTGAGGTGAGTTTTTCCATCTTGTCATTTTGTCCAGAGGAGAATAGATGAATGAGAGAACACAATGCTAAAAGGGTAACAATGACTCCAGAAAAATATACACTAAACAAACCAGAAGAGAACCAAAATCAGGGGGAAAGAGAGGGAAATAACAACAACAACAACAAAAAAGAATATGATCAGGCTGGTGAATAGAACAGAGCCACACACTAGATTTTGCGTGTATTTTGGTCTGTTAGAAGAAATTGCCTCCCAAAATTTTAAAGAATGAAAAACTTATATATATACAAAATAAGAGTAAATACAATGAAGGGATGGAATATGACTGTAAAGATGAAAATTAAAAAAGATTTTAAAAAAGGAATTGATAAGATAAGAAGTTGGTTGAAAAAAGAATGAAAAAAATTTTTAAAAAAAGAGAGAATGTGATCAGGCAGGAGACTAGGACAATGTCAGACACTAGATTTAGGGTATATTTTGGTCTGTTAGAAGAAAGTGTATCCCAAAATTTTAAAGAAAGAAAAACTTATATATAAAAAAAATAAGATTAAATACAATGAAGGGATAAAATATGACTGTAAAAATGAGAATTAAGATTTTAAAAAAGGAATTGATAAGATGTTGGTTGAAGAAGGGAAGAAGAAAAATTCGACTAAAAAAATAGAAAAAGAAAAAATAATGAAAATTTAAAAAATTAACTTTGAAAGACTAAAGAATCATGGGGAAAAAGCCATGAATGCTATGTGCTGTATTCCCATAGCTCTGGGGTTTTGCCATTCTCATTGATCGGTAAATTTGGTCTTGGCTGGATATTCTTGCTGATCTTCTGGGAGAGGGGCCTGTTGCAGTGGTTCTCAGTCTTTGCCTGAGGCGGGATTGCCCCACCCTTGCCAGGGGCCAGGCTAAGTAACCTGCTTGGGTTTGCTCTTGGGAGCTTTTGTTCCCTGAAAGCTTTCCATACAGCTTTGGAGGACGACAATGAAAATGGCGGCCTCCCAATCTCTGGTCCCAGAGGAGCCGAGAACTCAGGGCCCCACACCTCAGTGAGCCATCAGAGAAAAGCAGTCAATCACTCCTGTCCCCCTGGTCTGCAGCCGCACTCCGTGCTCACCCAGCCTGTGACCGAGAGTTTCTATCTCTGGCACAGGACCCTGTTTAGAGTTTCCAAACCCAGCAGATTCCTGTGGTGCACTCCCGCACCACTCCTCCCAGGGGAGGAAGGGGAGTCTCCCTGGATCTGCTGCTTCTTGGGTCCCTGCTGGAAGAGCAGTGGCCTGACTGTGCTGCGGATCATGGTTTATGGCAACCCCGAGGTGAGAGCCCACTCCTTGGCTCCGTCTTTGCAGCTGGCTTCCCCGCTCCGATACCTGGGAGCTCTGCTGCATTCAGGCACCCCTGGTCTTTCTGTGATCCCGAGGATCCTGAGACCACACTGTCCCAGCGAGGGTTCCACCTCCCACTTAGCCACTGGAGCCACGTCACTCAGCGAGTGGACTTCTAAAAGTTCCGATTTTGTGCTCCACTGCTCTATCACTTGCCAGTAGCTGGTTAATGGAGGCTCCCTCCCCCCGAGGTCTATCTTCCCATATATCGCCTCAGATTCACTTCTCCGCATGTCCTACTATCCAGAAAGTGGTCGCTTTTGTTCATAGAATTGCTGCTATTCTTTTCTTCAATCTCCTGTTGAGTTTGTAGGTGTTCTGAATGGTTTGATAACTATCTAGCTGAATTCCTGGGACCAGACGAAATTTAGGTCTCCTACTCCTCTGCCATCTTGCTCCTCCTCTGAGGATCATATGGTTCTTATCCTTTCTTCTATTAATATGGTGTATCATGTTGATTGATTTGCAAATATTAAACCACCCTTATAGCCCAGGAATAAATCTCACTTGATTGTGGTGAATAATTCTTTAATGTACTGTTGGATTCAATTCATTAGTATCTTGTTGAGAATTTTTGCAACCATGTTCATCAGGGATACTGGCCTGTAGTTCTCTTTTTTAGCGGAGTCTTTGTCTGGTTTTGGAGTCAAGGTAATGCTGGCCTCATAGAATGAGTGTGGAAGTTTTCTTTCCATTTCTATTTTATGGAATAGTTTGAGAAGAATAGGTAATAATGCTTCTTTAAATGTATGGTAGAATTCCCCTGTGAGGCCATCTGGCACTGTACTTTTGTTTGTTGGGAAATATTTTATTAGTAATTCAATTTCTTTGCTGGTTATCAGTCTATTCATGTTTTCTATTTCTCTCTGTTTCAGTTTTGGTAGTTTATAAGTTTCTAGGAATGTATCCATTTCTTCCAGATTGTCCAATTTGTAGGCATCTAATTTTTCATAATATTCTCTTATATTTGTTTGTATTTCTGTGGTATTGGCTGTTATTTCTCCTCTCTCATTTGTAATTTTATTTATTTGGGTCCTTTCTCTTTTCTTTTGGTAAGTCTGGCTAGGGATTTGTCAATTTTATTAATTCCTTCAAAGAACCAGCTCCTGGTTTCATTGATCTGTTCTACTGCTTTTTTTGTTTGTTTGTTTCTGTATCATTTATTTCTGGTCTAATCTTTATTATTTCCCTTCCTCTTCTGGCTTTAGGCTTCATTTGTTGTTCTTTTTCTAGATCCTTTAGGTATAAGGTTAAGTTGTTTATTTGAGACTTTTCTTGTTTCTTGAGGTAGGCCTGTAATGTTATATACTTCCCTCTTATGACTGCTTTTGCTGCATCACAAAGGTTTTGGACCATCATGTTTTTACTCTCATTTGTTTCCATGTATTTTTTTTTTTTCTTCTTGAATTTCCTGGTTGACCCATTCATTCTTTAGTAGCATGTTTTTTAACTTCCATGTATTTGTGGTCTTTCCAAATTTTTCCTTGTGGTTGACTTCAAGCTTCATGGCATTATAGTCAGAAAATATGCATGATATGATCTCAATCTTTTTGTACTTGTTGAGGCTTCATTCATGACCTATTATGTTGAGGCTTGATTCAAGACCTATTCTGGAAAATGTCCCATGTGCACTTGAAAAGAATGTGTACTCTACTACTTTAGGATGAAATGTTCTGAATATGTCTGTTAAGTCCATCTGGTCCAGTGTGTCATTCAAAGCCATTATTTCCTTGTTGATTTTCTGCTTAGATGATCTTTCTATTTATGTAATTGGGGTGTTAAAGTCTCATAGTGTTGTTATTGTATTACTATCAATGAGTTTCTTTGTGTTTGTTATTAATTGTTTTATATATTTAAGTGCTCCTAAGCTGGGAGGATAAATATTTATAATTGTTAGATCTTCTTCTTGGATAGTCCCCTTCATTATGATATAGTACCCTTCTTCATCTCTTGTTACAGTTTTTGGTTTAAAATCTAGTTTGTCTGACATAAGTAATGCTACTCCAGCTTTCTTTTAACATCCATTTGCATGATAAATATTTCTTTATCCCTCACTTTCAATCTGCAGGTATCTTTAGGTCTAAAAACCATAAGATACTTAGGAATAAACCTAACCAATGAGGTAAAAGAACTGTACTCTGAAAACTATAAAACACTCATGAAAGAAATTGAAGATGACACATAGAAATGGAAAAACATTCCATTCTCATGGACTGAAAGTACAAATATTGTAAATATGTCTATCCTACCCAAAGCAATCAATACATTTAATGCAATCCCTATCAAAATACCAACAGTATTTTTCACAGACAGAGCTAAAACAAACAATCTAAAATTTTTATAGAATCACAAAAGGTGCTGAATAGCCAAACCAATCTTGAAAAAGAAAAACAAAGCTGGAGGCATCACAATTCCAGACTTCAAGTTATATGACAAAGCTGTAGTGATCAAGACAGTATGTTACTGGCACAAAAACAGACACATAAATTAATGGAACAGAACAGAAAACCCAGAAATGAACCCACAACTATATGGTCAATTAATCTTCAACAAAGCAGGAAAGAAGATCCAATTGGGGGGGGGCAGGCTCTTCAATAAATGGTGTTGGGAAAACTGGACAACAACATGCAGAAGAATGAAACTGGACCACTTTCTTACACCATCCACAAAAATAAATTCAAAATGGATAAAAGACTTAAATGTGAGACAGGAAACCATCAAAATCCTAGAGGAGAACACAGACAGTAATCTGTTTGACATGGGCTGTAGCAGCTTCTTACTAGATATGTCTCCTGAGGCAAGGGAAACAAAAGCAAAAATAAACTATTGGAACTTCATTAAGATAAAAAGCTTCTGTACAGGGAAGGAAAAAATCCACAAAACTAAAAGGCAACCTTTAGAATGGAAGAAGATATTTGCAAATGACATATCTGATAAAGGGTCTCCAAAATCTGTAAAGAACTTATAAAACTCAATACCCAAAAATCCAAATAATCCAGTTAAAAAATGTGCAGAAGACATGAACATTTTTCCAAAGAAGACATACAGATGGCTAGCAGACACATGAAATGATGCTCAATGTCACTCATTATCAGGGAAATACAAATCAAAACCCCAATGAGATATCACCTCACACTTGTCAGAATGGCCAAAATCAACAACACTGGAAACAACAGGTGTTGGCAAGGATGCAGAGAAAGAGGAATGCTTTTACATTGTTGGTGGGAATGCAAATTGGTGCAGCCACTCTGGAAGACAGATAAAAGCGTTTTCCTTAAAAAGCTAAATATAGATATCCTATGACACAGCAATTGCACTACGAGGTATTTACCCAAAGGATACAAAATACTGATTTGAAGGGATACTTGCACCTGATGTTTAAAGCAGCATTATCAACAATAGCCAAATTATGGAAACAGCCTAAATGTCCGTCAACTGATGAATGGATAAAGAAGATGTGGTATGAAATATAAGCCACCAAAACAATGAAATCTTTCCATTTGCAACGACATGGATGGAGCTCAAAAGTATTCTCACTAAGTGAAATAACTCAGTCAGAGAAAGACAAATACCATATGATTTCACTCATATGTGGAATTTAAGAAACAAAACAGATGAACATAGGGAGAAAAAAAGGGAGGCTAACCATAAAACAGACTCTTAACTATAGAGAACAAACAAGGGTTGCTGGAAGGGAGGTGGGCAGGGGAATGGGCTGGATGGGTGATAGGTACTGAGGAGGGCACTTGTTGTGCTGAGCACTGGATGTTGTATGTAAGTGATGAATCACTAAATTCTACACCTGAAACATATTACACTGTTAGCTCACTGGAATTTAAATAAAAACTTGGAAAAAAAATAAAGATAATTGAAAGAAGTTCAATGAGACTAGAATGGGTAGGAAGGAAGACCAAGGGGACCCTGAAGAGAACAGAGAGGGACCAAAACATGCACAGGCGTTGAGTTATTTGGGGCAGGAAATTAGGCTTCATAAAAAGTGATATTTGAGCAGAGACTTGGAAGGAGTAGAGATGATCAGATGAATGACTAAGGGAAGAACAAATGTCATAACGAGGACAAAAGCTTATTGTACTTTAGCAAAACAAGAAAACCATTGTGGCTTTAGGAGAATGAGCAAGAGGTTCAGTGGCAAAAAATTTAGAGAAGTAGTAGGGTCATGAATAAAATTTCTTGGATTTTATTTTAAATATGATCTCAAGCCATTGGAGCTTTTGTGTTGAGCAAAGGAATGTCATACTTTGATCTACATGTAAAAGATTAGTTTCTTTGCTGCTCAGAGAGTAGACTGAATAAGAAACAAGAGTGGCATCAGAATCAGATGACAGTTGCTGTCACCAAGCATGAGGTGATAGGGACACAATACGAATTTCTTTAGTAATTATCTATTTAATTCAGTAGTCACCACCATTCTCTTGCTAAGGCAAGTAGCCCAACTATTCCCATTTTTCATAAAAGGAATTATTGTTTATTCAAGATCATACAACAAGGAAATTATAGATTTGGTATCAATAGAGTTTTTAATCACCTTGTTATAATGCTTCCCATAAACACACAAAAAAATACAAATATACATGGGATGTAGTTTCAGAGAAAACACTGCTAAATAACAATGACATAAAGAATTGAATTAGAATGAAGAATAGGATCATTTACTGGGACCACCTGATCTTATATTATCAAATGCATTTTTAAAAGATTTTATTTATTTGAGAGAGAAAGAGAGAGAGAGCACACAAACAGGCGGAGGGGCAGAGGGAGAAACAGACTCCCCACTGAACGTGGAGCCCAAGGTGGGGCTCTGATACCAGGAGCCTGAGATCACGATTGAGCCGAAATCAAGAGTCTGATGCTTAACCAGCTGAGTCACCCAGGTGCCCCAAATGCGTTTTTAATATGAGTTGTGAGTATCTGCTGGGGAAAGCAAAATAAGTAAGTTGACCAATCACAGTGTGTCTTTAAGATATGTCTTCTCTCTTTCAAAAGAAGATGAAAAGAATGACAAAGTCTTTAATTTCATCATTGCTTTCTTTAGGAGATAGTGTTCACCAGGAAGGCAAGAGAGACAGAGCATATGACTTGCAGCATTCAATATTCATTCCAGAGAGTAGGCTAAGTTTCGCATGTGAGTCCTTGTTGCCTGTTGAGACTATTAGTCCATGTAATAAGACATGTTACTACAAAAAAGTTCTTATGAGTAGAACTTTCCTACTTACAGCACATCTTGTCAATTAAATTTGATCATATCCTTAGGGTAAGAGATGTATTGTGGTTTCCCTTCTAATTGCCCTCATATTGAACACAGATGTGAGGTTTCTTTTGTGGTTAACCTTTGTCAACAGTATTACTGGATTGACTTTCCCTTCACACAGCACTTGCTGTTAAGCCATCTTTTATTTCTATAAATCTCTTTGGCCAATTTCCTTTCTCTGTCAACAATGAACGTAAAAGTACCTCTTTTCCCATAAAGGAAGACATTTTTTTAAAAAGTTCATTATTCTTTTGTTCCAGTTGATGCTCAGAATCTTTATATCTTTTCTTTTCTCTCAGATTCCCAAATGGATGGTACTAATCCATTCTGCCGAAGTGAGGAACAAACGGAGTGAATGTAATTTCATGAATTAAAAATTGCATGTGTATGTGGGGGATTTTACGGAGGTAATTTACTTTCATTTGATAACTAAGAAAATAAGAGTATCAATCTTAAGTGGTTTCTGTGTATCTATGGTTATAAACTTTGGAATTAGTCAGACCCAGCTCTTTGATCCATATCAGGATTTGGCATGTTACAGCCTTGGGGCCAAATCCAGCCTGCTGCCTGTCTTTGTAAATAAAGTTTCATTGTAATTCAGCAATACCCATTAGTTTACATGCAGTTAAGCTGAATAATAGTGATAGAGGTAGTATGGGCCACAAAGTAGAAAATACCATCTGAACTCTTACAGAAAAAAGCTATGTCGATTCCTGATCTACATAACCTCTTTCATGAATACTTAATAGACCTGTTCTGATGATGAACTAAGACTGTGGTATGTGAAGAAATGCAGGCTCTCCTGAAACACCATTGGCACTCAATTATTAGTAAGATTGATACCAATAGGGATGCGATGGAGGATGTTGCTAAAAAGGCCCAAACAATGATACCCAATGATCTTTGGGCTTGTCTGTGGACCAGGAGCCCTTACCATATGTTACAGATGCATTTCCTGCATCACCCTTCCAAGAGTTGGTAGATCATGAACTACTCCAAAATAACAATATGATATATATTCTATTAGTCATGAGTTAGAAACATTATTTTATATTTAAATGGATAACACTTTTTTAATAGTTGGGATCTACTGGGCTACTGTATCAATGCAGTATTCTAATTAGTCTTTGAAATTTATGTTATTTAAACATGACTTTGTCAATCTCACTGATTTACTGCAATTTGCAATTTACACCTGTTTCACAGGACTAATACCAAAATTATCCTGACATTCTGTTACCATGGATAACCTACCTGTATGTTAAAATATAAACTTGCATGGTGTATCGATAGAACTGTTCCTACTAGCAAGAGATTTATCATTAGGCAAACTTGGCAAGCATATTTAAAACATGCATTGATTTATTTAGGGGTAATAAACATGTGATTCATCCATATCCATTTGGCATGAAGTAAGCTCTGGTGAACGTGAAGAATGTTCAGCCCTGGTGGTTTTTTTAATCAATGAGTATCAGGAAGACATTCTAATCAATATATTTTATAATTAAGTATCAAAAAATATAATATGCTTCTGTCAGTGGTTTTTGTGCATGTTTGTTTCTATTAGATTAGTTCTTGTTGATTTTTGTAACATCAAGAAGGAAGATTTTTCCTGGCTAAATGTCTTCTGTATAGTTAAAGAGCTGATATGTTCTGGTATGATGATGGTATTCTTTCCATTGTCTTAGGTTTGGGAAACTGTCATTTTTATTTTTATTTTTTTAAGATTTTGTTTATTTATTTGATAGAGAGAGACACAGCGAGAGAGGGAACACAAGCAGGGGGAGTGGGAGAGGGAGAAGCAGGCTTTCTGCAGAGCAGGGAGCCCGATGCGGGGCTCGATCCCAGGACCCTGGATCATGACCTGAGCGGAAGGCAGACGCTTAACGACTGAGCCACCCAGGCGCCACGGGGAAACTGTCATTTTTAAAAGACAAAAGTATACATACTTCTTCTGTTTAAAAAAAAAAAAAAATGGCCAGAAAGTAAATATTTTAGTCTTTCTAGCCACCAAAGGCTGTCTTATGTATATTTTTTTCTTTTTAATTCTCCTTTCTAAGTATAGAAATTATTCTTATCTCATGGGTTATACAAAAATAGACCCCAATCCATTTTCAGCCCAGAGGCTGTCGTTTGGTTTGCTGACCTCTATTTTAATGAGCCATCCTTGTTCTAGTGAAGAGGTTCAGTGAATGCAGCAAAACCCCATGAGCAGTCAATCTGGCATTTTGGTACAGGCTCCCTGGCTTTTTAAATGCTCACTTTTCTGAATTAGCTGTTATACTGCCATTTAATATTGGAACAACAGTATATCAAATCTTGTGGACTGAAACTCAAAGTAAGTAACCAGGTCTATACAGACATGTCAAATGATTATCTATGTCATATGATTTCAGGGACATCAGGTGGCCATCCTGTATAAAACAACAGTAGAAATATGTAATAGTTTATCAATCATTAATAAATGAATTACCTTTGTGCATGGCTTACTCTTTGTGTAATGTAATAATCCAGATGTGGTATCCAAAATAGTGTAATCTGAGTAAGCTTAATTTACACCTTCCAATGAGGCAAAAAGTGTAAAAAAGAGTCTTGGGATATAGAATTTAAAAAACAGAGATGTTTTGCCAAAGCATATTTGGAGCACTGAGGGGAGAGGTCCTTCTAACCTTAGAAATACTAATCTAACTGACATATTATAAGTTTGGGGGCTTCTGTGAACCTTGGAGATTTGATGAAGATCCTTGCTTCTTCAGCAGGAATATAGTCACAAGAGGGGGAAGAAACTGAGCAGAGAGAACAGAAGGCAAATGTTATAAGAAAATCAACTTTGCTGATGATGGACATGGAAACAATTTGTTGAACTTATTTTATATTTTTCTAGAAAAAACATCTTTAATTATTTTATTCCTCAAGCTCTCCTCAATTTAAGATTTTTGGTAAAAACTGAAATGTTTCAAAACTACCAAAACCCCCTTTTAGTCAGCCCATAAGCAAAAATCAAACAAATAAAAAAGTTGTATCTTCTTTTGAGGCAAAACAATCAAAGATATTGGATCAATGCCCACAATGATGACAGAGTTGGAACTTATGAAATTTCATCATAGAAAAATTCTTTTTAGGGGCGCCTGGTGGCTCAGTCTGTTAACTGTCTGCCTTTGGCTCAGGTCATGATCTCAGGGTCCTGGGATCAAGCCCTGCATCGGACTCCCTGCCTGCTTCTCCCTCTTCTTCTGCTGCTCCCCCTGCTTGTGCTTTCCCTTTTGGTCAAATAAATAAACAAAATCTTAAAAAAATATATTTTTCTAAGTTCTAATTCTACTTTTCATTAGTTAATGTGATTCTAGGCCCAAATAAATCTTAATCTGAGTACTGCAGGCAAGACTTTAAGATGTCTGAGGATACTATGAAGTCTTATTTCGTAAGCCTTAAAACCCTGAAAACGGGGTAGTAACAATGACACGAATAAGAATCATTTCAACATATTTTATACCCTCACCATCTTTTTTGGTCAGTGTTTTCAAACTGACATGAGTTTTGTTATAAAGAGAAGTGAGAGTCAGGTGTTCAAGGCCAATAGGAATGCTACTTTGGTCAGGCAAGAGGGAATTGGTTTGACTTTGCTCCAAGCAGGCAATTAAGGAATGATGAATTAGAATCCCCTCAAAGCGGGAGCCCTATTACTCTCAGACATGTCATGCACTCTGAAGTGTAAAATGTCTGATCATAAATAATAATGTCACTAATTGTGTAAAAAAAAAAGCAACCTGAAACAAATACTGTTGCTATATGTAAGTGGCATCATTGATTCAAAAAAAAATGAACTCATCTCAAACTTTTTTGCTGTGGTCATAAACACATAATTTTACTCCTTAAAATACAAGTGGAGGGCGCCTGGGTGGCTCAGTTGGTTAAGCGACTGCCTTCAGCTCAGGTCATGATCCTGGAGTCCCAGGATCGAGTCCCGCATCGGGCTCCCTGCTCGGCAGGGAGTCTGCTTCTCCCTCTGACCCTCCCCTCTCTCATGTTTCTCTCTCTCAAATAAATAAATAAAATCTTTAAAAAAAAAAATAAATAAAATAAAATAAAATACAAGTGGAAGGGGGCGCCTGGGTGGCTCAGTCGTTAAGTGTCTGCCTTCAGCTCAGGTCATGATCCCAGGGTCCTGGGATCGAGCCCCGCATCGGGCTCCCTGCTCCGCGGGAAGCCTGCTTCTCCCTCTCCCACTCTCCCTGCTTGTGTTCCCTCTCTCGCTATCTCTCTCTTTGTCAAATAGATAAATAAAATCTTTAAAAAAAAAATATACAAGTGGAAGGACATGACATCATACTTGGACAGTATCTGTTCCTTTATTCAAAGACTTGTAAAAGACTCCAAAGACTTGTAAAAGACTCCAAAGACTTGTAAAAGACTCCATCCTTTTTTTTTTTTTTTAAGATTTTATTTATTTATTCATGAGAGACAGAGAGAGAGGCAGAGGGAGAAGCAGGCTCCCAAGGAGGAGGGAGCCTGATGTGGGACTCGATCCCAGGACCCTGGGTTCATGACCTGAGCCGAAGGCAGACACTTAACCATCTGAGCCACCCAGGTGCCCAAGACTCCAAACATCCTTGTCATCTGAAGTATGGATCAATGTAACTAACTGAAAAATCAAATTGTCTGTAGTAATGTTTGAGTTAAAATCTTAAAAAATCTAGTTGGAGTTTATACAAGTATGATATGAATATAGGTTATTACGGGATTTTCTATCCATTATGGTGATAAGTAGCTATAAGTACACATGTGTGTATATATGTGTGTGTGTAGATATGTAAATATATTACAGTATGCAGGTCATAAATATTGACTACATCAGTAAATGAATGATTAATGTTTGCAATGTTTTTTTTTTTTTTTTTAAAGATTTTTTTATTTATTTTGACAGAGAGAGACACAGCGAGAGAGGGAACACAAGCAGAGGGAGGGGGAGAGGGAGAAGCAGGCTTCCTGCCGAGCAGGGAGCCCGATGCGGGGCTCGATCCCAGGACCCTGGGATCATGACCTGAGCCGAAGGCAGACGCTTAACGACTTGCAATAGATACAACTGTCTAAAAATTACTTTGTTCGAGTGGCTAGAATTAATGAAAATATGTGACATATCAGCTACATTTTTGTCAAATCATAATGTGAACTTAATGTAAACCCATTCATTAAATTTTTATTTTATCAACATAATACAACCTTTGAAGTCAGTCCTTTACCAAATTTATAATGCCATTATATTCACAAATGCTATATTTTGAACTACCTACACTGATTGTAATCAATAGAAATTCTGGAAAGTTTGTATCTACCTCATTAAAACTCTAGTAATTTTTTTAAAAAACATTTTTCCAGCTTTATTGAGAAGTATTAACATATAACATTGTGTAGGTTAAAATACACAACATGTTGACTGGATACACTTATATATTGTAAAATGACTACCACCATATGCTAGCTAACATCTCCATAATCATACCCCCACATAGAAACTCACATAGATTAAAAAAATAAATTAACTCCACTACTGCTCATTTGGGAAAATTATTTTTTCTATCTTGATGAAAATTTTGCTATTTTTATACTGTCACACAATGATTTCACAGTAATAATGTCAAAACTTCTGAGAGTCAAAAACTTTCATTTTTTGCAGATTTGATATTTTTCTTTCCAGTGGGAAGCTGAAGAGAAATTCCCTTCCATTATTCTTCTCTTCCAAAACAACATAAAGCTTTGGTGTTTTGAACAATCACATTCAATCTTCAGGACAGCCATGTAAGGTATGTATTATTCTCTACATTTTAGAGATGAGGAATTTGAGTTTTATACATGTTCAATAACCAGCTAAGTTCACCAAATAGTGGCAGAGTTTAGACATCAGTCGGTTCTAGCCGACTCAAAAGTCTGTACTTTTTAAACTGGCTTATACCATAACCAGATATTCAAGATAACCAGCCAGGGTTACTTTTCCTTTATACATATTTTTATAACTTGAGACTTTCAATTTTTATATTTTGGTCAGATCACTTGTGTTTTGTTTGTTTTTTGCCTGACTTTCTCGAAATGTGGTATACTATATATTTTTTTTTTTAAAGATTTTATTTATTTATTTGAGAGAGAGAGAATGAGAGACAGCACATGAGAGGGGGGAGGGTCAGAGGGAGAAGCAGACTCCCTGCCAAGCAGGGAGCCCGATGTGGGACTCGATCCAGGGACTCCAGGATCATGACCTGAGCCGAAGGCAGTGGCTTAACCAACTGAGCCACCCAGGCGCCCCTACTATAGTTTTTTTTAAAATTTCCATTTTAGGTACCTGTACACTGAGACCACGACTTAGACATTTTGACTGGACTTGGGTATTGCCAGTTCCTCGGTCATGCATTTACTGATACTCTCTTACTTTAAGAAGTGGTTAGTCTCATTCACTGTACACAAACACACACACACGTGAATCAGTGTAAATCTCATTCTGGGTACATACGGCACCTTATTCTGCCTTGTGTACTAACCATATAATCATAAGAGATGTAGCACTGATAATAGAAAGAACATAGACTCTAATCATAATTTCAAACTAAACTGGGATTCTGTTTGTTCAGCTGGGATTCTGTTTGAGCTAACAGGACCTATATGATTCTGAGAAAGATGCTAAACCTCTCTGAATGCTTATTTCATTATCCAAAAATATGGATAACCCTAATGAAGTTCATAATGTCATTATAAGGATTAAATTAGATATATAAAATCCTAACACAATCTTCAAAATATAATTGTAGCTATTGTTATATAAACAGGGCATAATGATGCTCTGATGACAGGTTGCTTGAGAATGGAAAATCATATATGTACAATACCTAGTACAGTGCCTGACACAGAGAAAGTGTTCTCTAAATGGTAGCTATTATGATTTAAGAGCCATCTCTTTTAGCCTGTGATTAATTCATTTGGAAAATTTCAGTCATGCAATAAACAGATGTTGAATATGTGCATTATTTCAGGAAGTATGCCTACCTTAGGGTAGAAATAAAATTAAGCATGATATGACTATTCCAACTACATTACATGCATTTCCATAGGTATGTATATATAATATATAATTACATTTGTATTAAATACATTAAATGTGTTAATTATGTTACATATAAATGTTATATGTATTAAATAGAAATAATTGTATATTCTATTAATATAAAATATATAATTACATATGTATACATATTAAGTAACTATAAAACCACACCATGACCAAAGCACAATAATAAAACGTTTTGAGATGGGAAAAGGGTTACTATCTTTGGACGTTTGAGTACTATTCCTTTAGTTCATAAAAAATTATGGAATTCTGTAAATTAGTTTTAGTCAATAGTATTTGATGTTTAGGATTTTATGTTTTTGCTTTTACAATTTTCCTCCTAGCATAATTAAAATGATTCATGTATTTTCGCAGTGTTTTCTGTGTAATAGTACATATACACACACCAGTATACAAAGAGAGAATAATCTATCGGCAAAACACACTGAAGCTGTCTTTTGTTTGATTTGTATTTCTTTTAGGCTTAAAACATAATTCAGTTTTATGTGTTCATTTTTTCAGGCTCATTAAAAAGGATAAAAAATAAATACTTCATAACTTCATTTTTACCATAAAATGTATGTTCCCTCTTGGTATATTAAATATTTTAAAACATTAATGGCTAGTTTTCTTCTGCCTCTTTTTATTGAAGTGCAAATATACTTAGGGGATATTGTACATTGGAAGTAATAATGATAAAAAATAAAGCCCAGATAGGTTACCAAAGTGGTCCTGTGTAGAAGAGTCAAATCGACTAATAGAATAACATTGAATTTTTCCTTCTTAAGAAACCAAGTTTATTTATCAAGTGTTCACTTAAGTAGAATTAGGTGTGTGTTTTGTTTCATTTTTATATTCTAAACCATTTTTGTTATAGGATATGAGTGGTGGAAATGTGATAGCTATGCTAACTGAGGATGGTAATAGGGTAAAGGACAACGAAAAAGCCTTTTGTAATGTAATTTTAAATGGTATCATCATTTATTTTCAGTTGGCATTCAATTTCCAATACATTCACTTTAAAATGCATTACTGTTTAGTTTTGAATGTTATGGTAATTTTGGAGTTGACTTAGCTTTTCTCAGAGTCACAGATATGAGGCATATTAATGCACATGAGTTCCAGATGACAAATGGTGCTTAAAGTTTCCATGTCTGCTAATTCATTTTTGATTATAACATGGATGTCTTCTGAAATATAAATGGCATTTTGCCTAGCCAAACGGTCATCTGATTTGAACATACGATGTGATGCTTCACTGATGTTCGAACTTTGGAGTCATTTCAAATTCATTGATAACAGTGCTTATAAAGGCCATGTTCCCTGACTCAGAATGAAATAAACTAAGTCTGTATCAGCTGCTTCTCAGGGACAATGTTCCTTTAATCTATCTGACTTATAGAAAGTATTTGGAATTAATTTAGCAACCTTTGCAATCAGAGGATGTTTCACTTTGCTTACATTTTCAAAACCAACTTTAAATGGTCCAGCTTGCATTGTGTCAAGGAATTCCAACTACAAGAGTAGTCTTGGATCTTAGTTTTAGACAAATAATGGCAGCTATTAGCGTCTGTTAGGGGAAAAAATGGAGGTCATTCAAAGTAAATTTAAGTTTCAAAAGTGAATTCAATTTTTATCAGTAGCCATCTAAATCAGCTTGAAATTGAGAAAAGAAGTGGTAAGAAAAAGTTGTACTACTATGTTTAATTGATTTTTATACCACAAATTATTTTCATGTATTTAAACCTTCCTTATATATTTTGGAAATTCTTAGTCTCTAATACAAAAGGTAAAAACATTTGTTTGAGTTTCCTTAATCATACTCCTTGAAGTTCTTACTGAATTCTTATTATTTTAAGTTCCTTCTTGAGTGTTAGCATGACAACACCACCACACTATGAATTCCCTAAGATCTAGTAATGTGTCTGAAACAGGCCGTACTATGGAAAGTGGTCTCTTGAGATCTGAAAAACAATAAAACTAACTAAATGTCAATTTACTTTTTATTTTTTACATGGTTCTAAACAATCAGAGCTACACTTTCCTCCTTGAAACATTCTTTTGTTTGTATAACCTCTAAATGGCTGCTGAGTTATAGTTGAATTTTAATAGTGTATTTTTAAACTGCATATTTTAAGCTTTAGCATATTTTATTACATATATTGAAGAAACATTACATCCTATGAGGAAGTTCATTTGAAGAAATCCTAGTGATACTGTCAACTATCACACTCAGGGGAAGTTCATAATGTTCCAAAAATGCTTGAGCATTTTGGCGGGCAGATTTTCTGTTTTCAGGCCTCTATCATACTCCATATTCTTACATTTAGACATTAGATTTGGAATAAACGATAGCTTAATGGTTGTGTAGAACTAGACTTGAATTGCTTCAATTCCACATTATCTAGAACTTTTGAAATGTTTGTGTTAAATTTCTTGGAATTTGTTGAGAAATTCTTTTTTCAAAATTATCCTTATGTTTAAGACTTTTCTATTTGTATATCTGTTGCATCATGAAAAAATTTTTAAAATTCAAGTTTATAAAAATATTCTCAATTAAGGACGAATTAAGACAGGTTGACAAATCTGGTTAAAATGATTACTGAAAGGCTTATGCAAAGGCTTTCCATTTTGACAAAGTCCTCGACAAAATTTGGCAGAAATTAAGGCTCTTAAACAGAAATGTTAAATGTTGAATGTTACTACTCATACTGTGGCAGACCAAAATTTAAGTATAGTTATATTTTTTGGGGGGAAAAATAGAATTATGGTATTAAAATTATTAATCTATTAATTTTCCTTTTTTGTACAGTAATATTTATTCTATTTTTGTTGACATGATTATATATAAAGTAAAATATAAGAAGTTTCATTGCGTTTATTTGCTGCCCAGTATGGTTCATTTCATTGTATGATTATAACTAAAAATAAATTTGTTCTATAGAGGAGGAAGTGCTAAAAAATTATTCTCTACATGAAAACACGCCTGGTACACTATTGATAGGAAGTGTAACAAAAGCCAGAGAAAATTAAAAAATAATTCAGCAACTTGCTTAAAAGAAGTTTTGTTTTGGTTTTTTTTTCATTTCAAATGCATTACAAATTCTGTGTGAGTATTCTCATTTAAAATATCTCTGTAAGTGAAGGAAAAAGTAAGGGAAAGAGTTATGATCCCCTTAGCAACAATTTTCTAATTTGTTCAAAAATAATTATTATAACTTTTATTGCCTATTATTACGTTTGCATTTCTAATAAGTCAACATTTACATTATCTTTTTTTTTTTTAAAGATTTTATTTATTTATTTGACAGAGACAGACACAGTGAGAGAGGGAACACAAGCAGTGGGAGTGAGAGAGGGAGAAGCAGGCTTCCTGCGGAGCATGGAGCCCGATGTGGGGCTCGATCCCAGGACCCTGGGACCATGACCTGAGCTGAAGGCAGACGCTTAACAACTGAGCCACCCAGGCGCCCAACATTTACATTATCTTAACACGATGAATTTTAAGTCTCCTCACCCCCACACCAGTTCAGGTGATAGTGAAATGGAAACAGTATTATGTGGTAAAATATACTTTTTTACAATTGTACTATATATATATATATATATATATATATATATATATATATATAATTACAATTGGAAAAATGACAATTCAAATCCAGATTTCAAATAAGTGGAAGCAAGGTAAGTGTAAGGTACATCTAAACTGCAAAATAGAAGTTTGTATTTTTATGTATAGTATGCTATGAGATAATGTATAAAAAGGAGCTAGAGCATAGGAATAAATCTGAATTCTTCCCTTTTTTTTCAAGGATTAACACATTTTTCTATATTTTTATTTTTTACTTTTTTATGGAGTTCATATTTAATGTGGGATCTGAAAATAAACAAACAAACCAAAAATAAAACAAAGACAAGCAGATGTGTGAAAAGAGAAAGCACGGCTTTAAATTTATTTTTGGTTTCCAGCATCACATTACTGGCTGCAAACAAATGAATTTCCAATGTTTTTGATTTACCCAATGTTCTATATTATAGAGGTCTTTGTTGCTGATACCATTTACTTTATTATTAAACTCCACTGGACTCAGCAGGCACAGCCATACTGTGTTTCAGATGGGAATGTAGGGCTTGCAGACTACTGTCACGGTAAGAGGTCTTACTCCTTCTACCCTGAGAAGACTGAGAAGCAACCAAAGCACTATTCTGGCAGCTTGATTTAATTCTACCTCTTGCTGCTGGGTCTCATTAAGAGATAGTAATGTGGGTCCTTATCCTACTCACTTTCCCCACCATGTGAGTAAGAGCATTCACTACTGGATCTCAACGAATCTTTTTTTTTTTTTTTTTTATTGGGGGGTGCAGAGGGAGACAGAAAGAGATAATCTTAAGCAGGCTCCACACCCAGCATGGAGTCCTACATGGGGCTCGATCTCAGGACTCCGAGATCATGACCTGAGCTGAAATCAAGAGTCTGGCACTTAACCAACTGAGCCACCCAGGTGCCCCTCAGGGAGTCTTCTCATAACCCCACCATCTGCTCTGTGAGATTATTATCCATTATTTTAAAATTTGAATATATATTTATTCAATCTGTGTGTTTCATTGTGGTATACTTTATTAAGAGGTGACCTATGGGATATTAGACTTGATTTACAGTTAAATTTTGATGCCATTTCTCTTAAGAAGTTAGAAACAAACATCTAATTCTCAACAACACCAACAACACCAGTAAACAAATTTCTGCATTCCAGGACAAGGAAACTCCTATTTCTGGAAATGTGTAGTTTTCATATATTTACACTTTAAGAAATCACTTAAGAAATGAAAAATAATAATGGGAATTAGCTTCTAAATGCAGTCTGCTAAAGTAAGATAAAACAAAAGTCTGATGATATTAATCTAGTGTATTTACATGGTAGCTACCTAAATGAAATATTTTTCAAAATTGCTAATAAGCTCTCTTGAGCAAGTATTGAAATCCCTCTATACATCAGGCTTTGTAATAGCTATTGTGGTACTCACATTAAGAAGATACCATTGTAACACTCAAGAATCTGCAATTTGATGAAAAGCACATTTTTAAAAAGAAACATTATTATCATCAACAAAAACAAGAAAGGCAAGAACAACCTAAGTCCATGCTACAGATCATTCAATGAAAGTAACTTGATGGCAATGGCTATGAGAGATTATTATGTTATTAAATTTTCATTCCAGATAAATATTTATGTTTGTTAATTGGATGAGTCTATATTAATCTTCAAGAAGTAAAACTGGGTAAAGGAGCTATAGCTGTGCATTAAATCAAAAGGAAAAGGGAAGAGACTGGTTTTTCTTACAGAAAGGAATTTTAAGATTAAAGAAGTTGGTAGCAATGGCTTATTGGAATTGTATTTCAAAGATTATTTTGATATGGAAAAGTAAGACTAACTGATCTTTTAACTATATAGCATAGAAAAAGAAGTCATTCACAGTCTATTTTTCTATACATAGAATGAGATTTGATGTGACAGCTCATGTGTTACGGTTTTGTTAGATATAATAAGTATGGGATACTTGAAAATTGGCAACATTTGTTAATAAAAAGTAGGAAAGATAAGCTGACTATAAAACAAATTCAATTAAATTGGGTTTTTATACTAAGGAAGCTCTGCAAAGTTGGAAGTAGTCTCAGATTTAATATTAAAAATTTTGTCTTTGAATGTCATTTCAGTTTTGAAGATATATTATTACCAAATACATTCCAAGCACACATTTTCTTGAAAACTAGACTATAAAATGAATTTAATGTAGCTAACACTGCAGTTCTTGATTTATGAGTGGATGCTAAAAAGTTGTTTCCCTGTAGGGAAAATTATTCCAAGCTTTGCAAGTTTCATATCTATTTTGCAATTAGGTTAATTTCCATTTGAAACTCTCCAACCTTGCCCTTTTGTCACAAAAATCATGAAATGTGAGCAATAAATGAGAAGCATTGTTTTTGTCAAAAAAGTTCAGAGTTTGGGATTTCCAATCCCAAGTAAGTGCTTCTAAATGTGCTCTGATATATAGAATGTGAAAATTAGTAAATATGAGTGTTCTCTATGATACTTTCTGGCATATTCCATTATTTCACGTAATTTGACTGATAGCTAAACTTCTAATATTATCATCTTTGAATGTTTATCTTAAAAGAAATATAATTATACATACAGCAACCATTTTCAGGGAGACAAAACCAGACTGCACAATATTGTTTGATACTAGATTTCAAAACAAATATAAATATGTGATTTTGAATAGGCGACTTAATCCCCTTACCATTGCATTTGGACCAGTCTCCTGATATTCTATGAGAATTTTTGTGGTGAAATTGGTACTACAACCTTTTAGTCATTTCTGTCTCTCTTCAGAATCTGACATATATATCTCTTTCTAACTCTGTGGCTTTAAGGGATCCAGGCTTATTTTCAAAACCATTTATAGAATGACTAGAGTATGAAAAATTGTAGGTACAACCACATGTTGATTGTCATTTCCCTTTATTTCTCTACCTTTTGACTTATATGTTTTTTGGGAGTGTAGGTAATTTTTTTCCTTTTTTTTTTTTAACCCCTTACAGAAGTATGTGAAGGGAAATGATTTTGTAGAGGATTTGTTTTTTGCGTTTTTTGGTTTTTGTTTTGCTATTGCTGCTGCTTGCTGTTTGTTTTCTTTTAGTGTTTGCCCAACTTTACTCTCTATAAATACAAATATTTATAGAAATAACTATTTCTATATATAGAAATTTCTTTTATTTATTTATTTATTTGAGAGAGAGAGAATGAGAGAGAGAGATAACACATGAGAGGGGGGAGGGTCAGAGGGAGAAGCAGACTCCCGGCCGAGCAGGGAGCCCGACGCGGGACTCGATCCCAGGACTCCAGGATCATGACCTGAGACGAAGGCAGTCACCTAACCAACTGAGCCACCCAGGCGCCCTATATAGAAATGTCTATATATTTCTATAAATTTCTACATATTTCTATGGGCAAAAGAACCACCCTCTAATTACATGTGTTTGTGGGGATGCTGATTCTCTAGCTAAAGATTTGGACAGGAAACCTCTCCAAGAACCTTGGATTAACCTGAATGTTGGGAGAAAGAGAATCATGTTTTCTCTGGGATCAATGAGTCCACGGAGCAGGTAATCTTAGAGCTCTCAGTGTCCTTCTTACCCCAATATGGAGGACATACAGCCAGCAAAGAGAATGAGAAAAATCCAGTGATGGAGAGAGAGAGAATAGCATCCTTTGAAGTTTCTGCTTAGTTTAACCTAATCTGAGTTGAATTTGAGTTTGAATTTGAGTTTCTTGTTTCTGTAACTTCAAATAACAGCAATAAAAAAATAGTTCCACAAAGCTATTGCTTGATAGTATTGAACCTATATACATGTTTTGCAATTGAATGTAACATATGTGTGCATGTCATAAATTTACCTCCTCATTTCCTGCCTCCATAAACAAGAGTTTTTTCATCTGATCCAATTTATGGTTTACTGATCCAATTTATGGCATACAGGAACTAGTATAGGCTTTTATCTAATCACTCCCAATTCTCACCTGATAAAAACAACCAAACGTGACTTCAAGCATGGTCGGATCACTATAATTCAGCAGTAACTTGCATACTAGGTACAAAGAGAAAGCTAGAAGGAAAAATGCCATTCAAGATATTTATATCAAGAGCATTAGAGCATATCTACTCTCCATTAGCTGTTATAAAGAAAGCACTTTGATGGAAGAAGATTTAAGTCTTCTTTGAGGTGATCTCTCTCAACGGTATAGATAATAAAGCACCTTGTTTGCAAATACCACACTGATAATCATGTTACTGGCTACATCACAAAATTCAATTAGTTACTTTATTTTTAAAAGAAAGTTAGTTTCTACTGAATGAGCTTTCATATGTGCTAGCATCTTCAAGCACATGCTTTTGTGAATGCATATTGAAATAATTAAAGTGTGCTACTTAATGCACATTTAGTTGGAACTCTGCACATTAAAACGATATAAAATTATTAGAAGAACAGGAAAATACACCTTGTCTTTGATTATAAAGATGATTTCCTCATGCAGGCATATTAAATTTAGGGATGCTGATAAAGACTTCAAATATTTTTTTCCTTTTGTGATTTCAGCACACAGTGTACGTTTCAGTGAAATTATATTGAAGCTTTCCCTCTCTGCTGTGTAACCTTGGCCGAACTTCTAACGCGATGTTCCTCTCATGCCTAGTTTTGGATGATGCTTAGAGTTGGCATTCAATACATTTCTCTTTGATTGGCTGGAAAATAATATATCATGCCTTTAAAAAGTCAAGATACCGGGGCGCCTGGGTGGCTCAGTCCGTTAGGCGGCTGCTTTTGGCTCAGGTCATGATCCTGGGGTCTTGGGATCGAGCCCCGCATCCGGCTCCCTGCTCAGCGGAGAGCCTGTTTCTCCCTCTCCATCTGCCTGTCACTCTGCCTACTTGTGCTCTCTCTCTGTCAAATAAATAAATAAAATCTTAAAAAAAAAAAAAAAGTCAAGATACCAAGGATAGTAAAGCGCTTTTTGTAATTTTAGCATTTAGCTTCCAGAATGTATTTAACTTTGTTTATTACTGTGAGATGATCCTAACACCAAAGTCCTCATTCTAATTACACTTTGGCTCTGATTTTGTTCACTCCTTTGTATATACAGTAAGCGGTGTGCTATAAAACTGTGGAGCCAGTAGTCTATCCTAAAATCAGTAGATGTAAAGCTGATGCCTTACAGTATGTGTTAGTGCAGATCATTCTAAATACCTTGGAAAGGCAGAATCATGGCCATGGTTTCTGGTGCTACAGCTGGTGACCTGCAAAGAGGTTCAAATTGGGGTTGAAATCCAGCCTGTAATCGTTAACGCCAGCAAAGCCTTGTCAGTTTGGAGAACTCATGTCTCTTTCTAATTTGCAAAATAGTGTATTAATAGATAGTGGTGCATCTGAAGAAAGTGATTTTAAATGAAGGTGGATCCCGACCCCCCAGCAAGGAGCTGACAGGGTAGTGATAAGCCATACTTGGAAGAGGCTTCATTGAAACTAGGAACCTGCAGATGGGCTATCCTGTTATAGGGTAGGTGATTTCTAAGAATGAGGGAAAGAAGAGGGGTAGGGGGCAGTGAAGCAGGGATGAGCACCTTGTGAGCAAAAGAGCCAGTAACTGGACATTCTGTCAAGGAGGTTACTGACACTGCTTTACAGTGTCCTAAGCCATGTAAGGTTTGACTTTTCAAAGCTAACCCTCCCTTGTCCTTCTCCTCAGAGTCAGTCCTGAAGGAACTACAATGGTTACAGGTGAAGGATGCGTGTAGCTGGGAAGAGGGAGCAAACTGATCTCCACCTCCCTGCTCCCACTGCAAGCTTCAGTCCTGAGGTGGAATCTGATTGCAGACGTGGTGGCGTTGGGAGTAAAGAGGGGTGAAGAACATGGAGAAGTTTTGAATGACAAGAAAAAGTATATCTTAGATGAGATTGGACTTTTTATTTTTATTTTATTTTTATTTTTATTTTTTTTAAAGATGCTTTTGTTTTATTTTATTTATTTATTTTTTTAAGATTTTATTTATTTATTTGACAGAGAGAGAGAGAGCACATGAGAGGGGGGAGGGTCAGAGGGAGAAGCAGACTCCCTGCTGAGCAGGGAGCCCGATGCGGGACTCGATCCCGGGACTCCAGGATCATGACCTGAGCCGAAGGCAGTCGCTTAACCAACTGAGCCACCCAGGCGCCCGAGATTGGACTTTTTAATACCTGAAAAAGTGAGAGCACTTGTTAATACCTGTAAGTCATAAAGAAAGCTATGGGATCTACCCAAGATTTTATCCAGGAGTAGGAAAGAACAAGCCCAAAGAATGCATCAAAGAGAATAAATGTGAGAGCAAACAAAATTACTTTTTGTTCACACTCCACTAAGTTCAATAAATACATTGGATCCACTGGCAAAATTTCCGTAAGTGGCTTCTTCTTTCTTCTAAAACTGAGAATTGTATTGGTTTGTGCTGAAGAAACAATTTTCTATTTCCCGAATAAACATGAATTAGTTTTTGATGTGCACCCTTTAACTCTCCAACCATTAAATGTATTGGATAATGGTTTAAAACACTTAAAAAAAGTTTCACCTTGTTTATTTGTTATTCTATCAATTCGAATTTTCTATCCACTGGCCAGCCCTATTGTGCATATATATTATGATAGCCGATTTCCTCAGAATGATGCTGTGACCTCAAAAGATTTTTTAGTACAATTAAAATGATGCTCAAACTATATTCAGAATTATTTTGGTGTCAAGTGATTTTTATTGTCTTATTTAAACAGAGAAAATGCATGTAATTCACATGGTTATGATAATTGTACTTCCCAAGCCCCAAATCAAGAAATGTGGTTTGACAAATGATTTTTGGGTTACATCCAGGTACCAGAAAGTAGCTATACGGCCCAAACATTGTCACTAGCTTAGTGTTTGTGGTTTAATGCCTTTGGTGTAAAGAGGTGACGAAGATAATATTAAAAATATGGTATGTACAGGGAATATATTTGAATTATGTGGGGTAAATTAAGCAGACGGCACCACACTATCCCTTAATACCAAAACCTTAGCTTGCTTTTCTTGCTTCTGCCTTTTGGAACTGTTTTTGATCTGAGAAAATTTTAAGTAAAACCTCCTCCATTAGATTCTATTAATCAGTTTGTTTGCCTAATCATGTCATTAAATTCCCTGCCATATCGCTAGATACAGAATCTGTCCACCACACTGCGCATTCAAAAATTTCATAACATTAAGGTTGTAGACCAGTCAATGTAATTATATTTCTGGGTCATGTTAATATACAATTTTTGGTATGTGAATTCAGCTTATTTTTGCTAAATAAAGATCAGTTATTTTTCTTTGTTTTGTGCTTATTTTCAACTGCTGTTCTTCAATATACATGTGCTCCATTCTTCCATTACTGTATTCTAACTCATGAAATGAGACATTCAGGAATAGTTTAGAACACTAGATCAAGCATCAAATAAGTTCTTAATTATGTTTTGAAATGATTCCAAATGGTAGTATTCATCTAAGAATAAACCAAGCATTACAGTAAAAGAGGTGTGAAATAGCCATATAAACACTCCTACTACTAGTTCATTTTTCAGTTTACTAAGAACATCATTAACAAGAAGTAGAAGGTTCTTTTTCTCTTTTCAGTTTAAAATAATTACTGGAATAGTCTAGGATCTATATATAATGGAAAAAAATCAAAGAAACTGAGAACAAAAATGCACCTGTATATATGTATGCATTAAAAAGTAGTCAAGCCCAATTTTAGCCAATGAATGCATGACTGAGTAAGGAGTAGAAAGTGTTCTTCATTAATTATAAACTGGGAATTTGGGGGAAAAGAAAAAAAGAAAAGCTCCAAGGAATCATAGGCAACTTATGGCAAATGTCCAGCATCACACTAAAATAAATCATGCAAAGGTAACCCTATGCCATTTAATGTTTTCCCCCTTGGTAATATTCACTAATTTCATCAGAGAGTTTCTTAAATGTCTTGTTTTAAGGTCTAGATATTTAGCTTAATTGTCAATCATTTTTATTATGGAATAAGTTTATATAATATTTTTATACCTTGCTTAAGGAGGGGACTCACCACTAATCACAGCATTCTTGATTTTTTTTCCCTCAATGTCCTCAAGCTTGATACTTGAAGGTATAAGCTAAAACACAAGATGAAAATTTGGTTTCGGTTTGGATAGGTGGTTTTTTTTTCATGTCGAGAAAAAAGTTCAAGTCACGGTTTATTTTTTATTTTTTAAGATTTATTTATTTATTTATTTATTTTAGAGAGTGAGTGAGAGAGCACAGGGGGGAGGGGCAGAGGAAGAAGGAGAGAGAGAATCCCAAGCAGACTCTGCGCAGAGCCCTATGCGGGGCTCGATCCAACAACCCTGTGATCATGACCTGAGCCGAAACCATGAGGCCAGCACTCAACCGACTATGCTACCCAGGCACCCCACAAGTTGCAGTTTACATATTAATCCTGGCTGATTTTTAGGTTGTGATTTGCCAATAAGAAAAACAGTTAATTAATATTCCTTTAATCAGTAATTTATTAATTAAAAAGTTACCTGTTAGAAGCAATTCAGATTACCTTAGAAGGAATGCGATTAAAATGCAAAAACACAAACACTTAAACAGTCCCACTGAATCTATTCCAAATTAACTTACAATTAAAAAAATAAAGCCCTAAAGAAATAAAACCACCATGAATAAAAATTATCTGGGGGAAAAATAAAAGAAACTACCTGTAGAAAGAGATCCATAGAGATAACATACACTAAATTAACAGTATATTTGTTGATATATTTAAATAAACAAGTAATATGATGGGATATATTTAAATAAACAAGTAATATGATGGGAAAAGAACTGGTTCTTTTCATATAAAGTTCATATAAAGCAGGAAAAGAGTATCACTTCCACTCTAACAACAGAAGAATAAACTGTATAAACTACAAAATCAAATTTTTTTAAATTCCATCCAAGAGCAGAGGTTAAATCCCAGAACAGAGAAGTCCAAGCAGGAGAGGGAATACATGGAAAGAATATGTAGCTCCAGCAGGTAAGAGGAAATTAGAATTTTATCACTTTGTTGAAGGATGGATGTGGGCTAGCTCAACATATAACGTATTGGGTGCCTTGGACACAAGGAAATTTTCACTCCTGTGGAGGCTGTTTTTCATGGACCTCCACTGATTCTCACGAGAAAGCTTGTGAACGCCCAGGAGACAGGAAAGGCCTCCTATGGGTTGTACAGGCATAAGGGAAGTCCATCATTATCAGAAAGCCAGGAAGCTCCATCTCTCCTGCTTGGATCCTTCTCTTACACTAAATAAAAACCTTAAGATGTATGGGGAAGAATGGCAAGTTCTATCACTCTCAGGGCACAGGTAGATACCTATCATTCCTGTGGGAAGGGAAATGGAAACAAACCTCCTTCTCTGGGGAAATGTCAGCAAAGAGTTCGCCTCAGTGCCTTCCTATATCAATAGCTTCAGAGTCCTCAGCACCATAAAAAGCAAATCTCTCCCATACAAGATCCACTCTGGCTATAATGGAGAGATGTGCTTTCGGGAGGAGGAGGTGTAGGAATCCTGAGAAAGCCCCATCTATGAAGCCCAGGCATATGGGGCCTCACTAAGACTGATCCTGGACCAGAGCAAAAGAGAACTGCTTCTGTCACCTGTCCAACAGTCTAGCAAGCAGTCAGAACAAGAAAGCACATTCTTCTCTGGGGAAGGAGCAAGAGTGCTTCTCTTTAGGGAGAGACCCTCTGTGTTGCAGTTGTGCTAGGACGGCTGAAAGGTGAGGCCAGAGCAGAAACACTGAGGAGAAACCCTCTGGTAGCTTAGCTCCCACTATAAGCACAGGAGTCATTTGAACAATTTGAATACTTTTGTGCACTGAAGGTGACAAAGGCAATGATAAAATCCAAACTCAGCTCATCTCCTGACCAGATGTCTCAATTCTTCAAACTAACATTCTGACAAAAGAAGAAGCAGGCTCATTTCCAGGCATAAATACAAATTATCTCAGTATCTACTGTTCCCACATGGTATCAAATAGTAAGAAATTATGTTATATGTAATAAAGAAAACAAACTCTCCTATTTGCTAAGAGGTGTTTTGTTTTGTTTTAGATCAGAACTGGATACCGAATGCTGTTGAATGAATTCTTCCTTTGTCAAATGAGGCGATCATATGGCTTTTCTTTCAGTTTTTATATAGTCAATTTCATTGATTCATTTTCAAATGTTAAGAGAACTCTGAATTCCTAAAATAAACTCCACATAGTAATGAAGTATTAGTATATTTACATGTTGTGGAATTCCATTTGGTAAGCTTTTTTTTTTTAAGATTTTTATTTATTTATTTGTCAAAGAGAGAGAGAGAGAGTGCACAAGCATGGGGAGTGCCAGGCGGGGGGGAATGGAGGCTCACCTTGGAGCAGGGAGCCTGATATGGGGACTCAATCCCAGGACCCTGGGATCATGCCTGACCCAAAAGGCAGATGTTTAACAAACTGAGCCATCCAGGCGTCCCAATTTTGTAAACATTTAGAATTTTTGCCTCTGAAATTCATGAGGGATGTTGCTCTTTACATTTCTTTACTTGTGATGTCTTTGATAACAGGACTTTACTGACCTCAAAGAATGAATTCAGGACTGTTTTTTCCCTCTGTATGTCTTGGTATTATTTTTTCTTTAAATGTTTGGAAGACTTTACCTACAAAACCATTTGACCTTGAACTGCTTTTTTGTTTTGTTTTGTGCTTTGTTTTTGTATTTTCTGAAAGGTTTAAAATACAAATTCAACTTTTAAAATAAATATTGATTATTTAATATTCTAATTCCTCTTGAGCGAAATTTGCCAGTTTTTATCTTTCAAGCAATTTTCTCATTTCATTGAAATTGCCAGATTGTTGCATAAAGTAGATCATAATATTATTATACCTTTAAAATCTGTAATCAGTTACCTTTCCCATAATCAATACAGATATTTTGGGTCTTTTCTATTATTGGTTCTTACCGCTCTTGCTAAAATTTATCGATTTGATAGATCTATTAAAAAAACTAGCTCTTGAATTTATTGATTTTCTCTTTTTTTCCTGTTTTTTATTTTGTTGATTTCCACACTGATATTTAGTGTTTATTTTCTTCTTCTTTCTTTGGGTTTAATTTGCCCTTCTATTTATAGTTTTTAAAGATGGAAATGAAAGTCATTGATTTGAAACTTTCCATCTTTAATATAAGGATTCTATTTTAATTTCATCTCTAATTACTTCTTTCACAGAATTGCACAAATATTTACATGTTGTATTTTCAATTTCATTTAAAACCAATGATATCCTAATTACCATTTAGTTTCTTCTTTTAGTCAGTTACTTAGAAGTGATTTATTTAGTTTCCAAATATATGAATATTTTGCAGAGGTCTTTCTCTCATTATCTAATTTAATTCCATTGTGTTCAAAGATCATATTTTGTGTGATATGAATCCTGTTGATTTGAGACTCCTTTTATGACTCAGATTATGTATGGTTTATTTTTTAAATATTCCACATGCACTGGAATAATATGTATATTCTGCACTTGTTCTATTGTGATATACACTTGTCCAATAGGTCAGTTTGTTTGATGATGTTGTACGTCTTTTATATTATTGGTGATTTTCTGCACTGTTCTATTGGTCATTAAGAAAGAGATGCTAAAATATAATTGTGTTTTTGTTTATTCATCTTTGCCATTTTATTAGTTTTTATTTCTTTTATTTTGAGGATTTGTTATTTTGTGAATAATCTTTTATGATTGTTAGGACTTCTCAATAGTCTGGCTAATTTAGCATCATGAAAAGACTTTCTTATCCTTGGAAATAGCCTATGCTCTAAAATTTTCTGAGGTCAATGCAGCTGCTCCAGCTTTCATTAGGTTTATGTTAGCATGGTAAAACTTTTTCTATCCTTTTTTTTTTTTAACATTTTCTGTCTTTTTATTTAAAATATATTTCTTATAGGCAGCATACAGTGACTCTTGCTCTTTATCCAGCTTGACAATCTCTGCCTTTTAATTAAGTTCTTTAGACCATTTGCACTTAATGTATTTACTTATATGGTTATATATAAAGTTCATCATCTTTCTACTAATTTTATCAGTAAAAAAGAATTTTTTTTTCTTTTCCAGTCTTTTTTGTTTTTAAGATTTTATTTATTTATTTGACACAGAGAGAGACAGCAAGAGAGGGAACACAAGCAAGGGGAGTGGGAGAGGGAGAAGCAGGCCCCCCCGCCGAGCAGAGAGCCCGATTTGGGGCTCGATCCCAGGACCCTGAGATCATGACTCGAGCCGAAGGCAGTCGCTTAACTGACTGAGCCACCCAGGTGCCCCTTCTTTTCCAGCCTTTACTGAATTTTATTATTGAGTTTTTAATTGATCTTATTTTATTTCATTTGTTGCTTTATTTGCTGTCCCTCTAATTTTTTGGTAGTTGCTTTAGGGTTTCTAGTATATGTCTTTAACCTATCACAATTTATCCTTAAGTAACATTAAACCACTTCATGAGAGGTAATAACAATCTTAAGAGATTATATACTTAATATATGACCAACATATATTTTGGTATGCCTATATGGTATAAAACATGGCAGTGAAAATAATGAATTATTGCTACATACATTGCTATATTTGGATATCAAAAATAGATCAAGAGAAAATGTAAATCACAAAGGAGTATGCATAAACCTATTTTAACTTTTTTATTTTTTATTTTATTTTATTTTATTTTTAAAGATTTTATTTATTTATTTGACAGAGAGAGACACAGCGAGAGAGGGAACACAAGCAGGGGGAGTGGGAGACAGAGAAGCAGGCTTCCCGCGGAGCAGGGAGCCCGATGCGGGGCTGGATCCCAGGACCCTGGGATCATGACCTGAGCCGAAGGCAGACGCTTAATGACTGAGCCACCCAGGCGCCCCCTATTTTAACTTTTTTAAACAGGTAAAATAAAACAAGATATACTTTAGAGATGAAGACACACATGGTAAAGTTATTTAAAAACAGCAAAAAAATGATCAGTGACCATTTAGGATAACAGTTATCTCAGGAACTGAAGACCTAAATATGCAGATACTCAAAAGGGCCTTTAAAACATTGAGGATCTTTTTTTTGAAATCAAGTGGTTAGTACAAGTATAAATGATTGATTACCATTATTTAAACTATATAAAATTATATATCTATGTATATATGTTATAAAAGTTATATATATATAACTTTTATATAGTTTAAATATATATGTGTGTGTATATATTTATATATAAACATAAATATATATGTACACACATACACACATACATCAGCTTCCCATTACAACATTACATTCACTAATATGTCAGGACATACAGTAGACAGTAGACTTTGGACAGGGAAAAGATGTGTTAAGGGGAAACTGGTGTCTGTCGATATGAAATAAAAAAAAAAATTCACTTTTCACGATTGACATGGCCCTAATCAATATATAAATTCTGCATTTCTAAGAACAAGTCATGATACAGATAAATGAAGAAGTGAATGCATAAATAACTTACTAAAAATAAAGGAAATTAACAATTCCAGCCAATCTCTTAGGTGCCAGATACTTCATTGTGTGCTAGACCTTTGGTTTCATTTAATAGTCTTAAACCCTTAAGGGGCTTACAAGGAATCTGAGTAGCATAAAGGTTAGGTAATTTCACCAATGTGCCAGACCTGGTAAGTACTGAGTCGAGCTTCAAACTCAGGTAGGTCCAGCTCCAAAGCCTGGACTCTTAACATTAAACCACTGTATTTCCATTAAACCACAAACCAAAGAGAAGTAATCAAGTCCCACCCAGGAAAACTTTCTATTTTCTGCAACATGTGATTTTTCTTTTTCCCTTTAAAAACAGCTTTTGTGTCCCCATTGATGAAATAAGTTAAATACTAAATACCTGCTTTGACCCACCTCACAGTGGTTCAGTTAGAATCAGATGAGCCACATGCATAAATTTACTAGTAGAATGTTGCATGTTGTTGTTTTGAAAAGTTTCTTTTCTTAATTGCATCTCCAGCATGGAAATTATTATGTGACCTGTAGCCGGTATTTTACTTTGATGAATGAATATATGCATACACCAGAAAATAAACCTAAATGTTTTCATTTTTATAGGTAAAAATATGGCAAAGTAGACCCACTGTATATTATAGCCACACTTTTCACTCATCTCTCCATATTCTTGGGGAGGTAACAAGGGGCAACTTCTTTGGGATTTCCTAAAGTGACGGTGCATTGCACGCATTACCCCACACAAGAAGGCAGATGGGGCTCTGGGAGGTGGATGCAGCCTGGTTTCTAGCTTGCACACAAACAGTCTATTCAGACTCACTGTTGCTCTGAACAATTCCCAAGTGCTTTTGCTAAAGTGAGCTGGAAAGACATGCCACAGGTGGTGGCCCCGGCTAATGTACACCTGCACTACCTACCCTAGCATCCCAGTCTCTTAATTAGTTTTGTCTCTTATGGTTCAGTAATTAAACAAATTGTTATAAGCAACTAAAAAATAGAAGCCAAGAAGCCCATTTCCACAGCTGGCAGTCTGACACATTAGAAGTTTAATTGCTAAAATGCTCTGTCAGGGGCCAAATTCTTTATTATTGTTTGCCTAACAATTATAAATGAGTGGGTGGGTGGAAGTGGCACTCTGGGTGCTGTAAGAATTTTTTTATGACTGATTCCCCCTCCCCCCCAAATATATTTTTCACAGTGGCTGAGTTGCTTGGGAAAGATGAGGATAACCCATCTTTTTTTAAGTAGGAATGAATCTTTAAACCAGTGATATTTGTGGCTCCTAAAGAGGTTTATATCATAAGAATTAGTCTGGATACTTTCACCAGAGAATTCTCAAATAAAAAAGTTATAATAATGATTGCTTTCTAGTCTCTGTCAAGTCCTTGGAGAACAGAGCATCTTCCTATGACTTTTCATCTCTTCTGTGAATGAAAATTTTCCCAGGCTGTCCTCTTTTACCTTAACTAGGGCACTTAAAACTAACACACAGGCACATCCTTGGGACACACACATGCCCATCTCTGCAGAAAGTGTTATAGCTTCTTCCCAAATTCAGATGGTGTTTCTAATACCATTTAATTTTTATTGTGGGTTTCCCACACCTTCAACTTAATATAAAAAGTCATCTCTTTTATTTGCTTGCATTTGTTTAAAAGTAAGATATTGTTAAAAGGACTTCAGTTTTGTTTGTTTTAAGTTATATATTTTTCTGAGTATTAAACTAATACCTCTTTAGTTTAAAAAACTGGAGAAAATATAATTAAAAAAATAAACATTATTCAAAATCCGACACTGGCATATTGGATTACTTCCCAGCAAATATTCACTCTGCTCCTCCTTAGGGCAGAGTATCGCTCCTGACTCACTGAGTTTGGGCTTGGTCATGCATTTCCTGTGGCCTCTGGAATGTAGGAAGAAGTAACATGTTGAATTGGGTAGAAATGCCAGTTGAGAGCAGAAGTTTTCAGAAGCTTACTCTCTTGTACTACTGATGGCGGCCATGGCCAACCCTGCTCCTTCAGCTAGGGTTCCAGAATCAGAGACATGATAAACAGACTTGCACAGAAGTCTGGATCCAACCCAGGTCAGATCTAGCCAAGTTCCAGCTGGCCCTTTCTGAGGCTGAAATAAATGTTTCTTATTGTAAGCCTCTGAGAGTTTGAGGTTGCCTGTTACACAGCAAAGTTGACATATATATCGACCTTTCAATGGAGATTTTATCTATTTGTGTATGTATATAGGTATGTGCATGCACGCACACACACATGCATACAGTTGACCCTTGAACAACACAGGTTTGACCTGTGCAGGTCCACTTATATGTGGATTTTTTTTTTTTTTTTGATAAATGCAGTAAGGGTACTGTAAATGTATTTTCTTTTATAATTTTCTCAATAATATTTTCTTTTCTCTAGATTATTTTATTTTCAAGACTACAGTATATAATACAAACACACAAAATAAGTGTTAATTTGTTATGGAACCTGGACTGGATGGCCTGACGGAATAACCAAGCGGCACCTGGAGATCTTGGAGGATAGGAGGTTTATTTAACGCCGGTGGGCTCCGAAGAGAGTGGTCTCAGCCCTGAGCACAAACAAAGGGGGAAATTTATTTATTTATTTATTTAAAGATTTTATTTATTTATTTGACAGAGAGAGACACAGCAAGAGAGGGAATACAAGCAGTGGGAGTGGGAGAGGGAGAAGCAGGCCTTCCGCTGAGCAAGGAGCCCGATGCAGGGCTCGATCCCAGGACCTGGAATCATGACCTGAGCCGAAGGCAGACGCTTAACGACTGAGCCAACCAGGCGCCCCCAAAGGGGGCAATTTATACACATCTACTTCCACATACCTGGTACTTTTGGCGCGTGCTCGAAGCGGGGCAGGGAGAAGAATCCAGAAGAGCCCCGGGGCAAGGACTGGGACTCTCTCCCTGGCTCAGTCGGCCATCTTAGGACACAAATTTTCCTTATCATTCCCCCCTTTGATGTCCCTTTAAACACCTAGTTTAGAGGGCATCATTTTCATCTTCTAAGGGGGATAGTGAGTAAGGAGTAACTGGAGTCTGATTTTAGCAATTTGAGTAATGATAAACCTAGTAAGGGCATTAAGAATACAAGGACCAAATGCTACTATGAAGAGAAGCAATAGGAGGGGGGTGAACCAAGGGAACCGTTGTGAGAGGGTATCCCACCAAGTTGTCCACTGGAGTGTTTCCCACTGGCGATGTACTTGTTCCTGTAATTGGGTCAGAGTTTCTTGGACCACCCCCGACTCATTAGCATAGAAACAACATTCCTCCTGTAAGAAGAGGCAGAGCCCCCCCTTGCATGGCCATGAGCAAGTTGAGCCCATGCCTGTTTTGGAGGACCACTGAGGCCAGTGAATCGAGCTGGCGATGCAGGGCCAGGGCCAACTGAGTGAGGGCAGAAAAATCTGCTGTGAGTTGTTGAGTTAACCCCTGGTACTGAACCTGAGACATCCTGACGCCAGTGGCACTGAGGGCAACACCTAATGCAGCCAGCAGGCTCACAATAAGAGGGATGGCCACAGGAGAGTGCCGAGGGCGGCTAGGAGGTCTCCATATGAGTGGGGCATCGCTCCCGGGGAGGACTGAAAGATCGGGTAAGAGACTGACAAGCGTGCATGATTGATTGCATGGGGTGATGCAGATGTATACACCTTGATCACAAGCTAAAAAGGTGTTCTTAGGTGCACAGACCCGATTCTGGCCCGTGATGGGAGAGGAAGAATTGCCATATAGCAGTACCAGAGCCAGAAAGCGATAATCTGAAGTCCCTGGTGCCAAGGTGGGAGGTGACATGGTAGATTGGTTGAGGATGACACCTAGGTATTGGACGGGACCGGGCTTCATACAGATCCAACAGTCAGATGCTAGGGGTGGATTCAAGGGGTTAAGCGCTTAGTGGGAGGCATTAATCATATCTAACAGTTGTGCTATAGATGCTTGCTGCGTTTGGATGGGGGACCCAGGGATGCGCCAGGGCGAGTTATTTTCTGTCTGACTCTGGGGGTTGACTGTAAGGCTTGGAGTGAACATGGACTTAATCATAAATTTGGCCATGGGGTCGGTCCCCATAGGGTGATATTGGCCCAACAGGAGAATGATTCCTGTAGCCCATGATGTGGCATTGGGTTCTAAGACTGAGAGGGTGAGTGGTATACAGTGATTGTTAGAGCAAGAGGATGGGGTGGTGTTGCATGACAAGGAAATCTGGATGTCATTGTGTTGTTTGAAGTGCCACCTGGTGGACCATTGTTCCATTCCCAGCCAAGTCGCCACCCATGACTCACATCCCCAGGCTTGCGAGCAGAACTGAGGGCAGGTGTTTGGCTGTTGAGGCGTAGGGCCCCCACAGATGTAGATATCTAACAGCCGGTAACCAGTGAGGGCCATGGTAGGAACACCATCTATGAGGGTACCAGGAGGTATCAAGAAGCTGGCATCCATTAAAATGAAGGTTAACCTTTGGTGTGTGCCCATCTCAGGTGGAAGAAGTCAGTGGGGGCGCTGGTGCGGGATTGAGAGGGATAAGCTGGAAAGTCCATTTGCCAGTAACGGTGATACGAGAATCTGCCCTCCTTGCCTGGCTGGGCAAGCTAGAGGCAGTGAGGAGGAACAGCATACCAGGTAGCAGAAGACCGCGACTGACTGGGGCCAGGAAAACCATGGTGAAATGCACTCAGGAGTAGACAGCAGAGGGCCAGTAAAAGTGGGATCTTACAATAGTAAGTCTCTGGGGGAAAGTCCAGTCAGGAGAGGCAACAGTGTAGAGTCCGACTCCCAAGATGAGGGAAATCACGCCAATGAGAGCCAGGGACCACAGTGAGCAGGTGTCCATCAGTTGATGGGGTCTCGTCGAAGGTGAAGCCGGAGTGGGTTCATGAAGTCTGGCTGGACTCTCCACTTGCGTGGCTCCTCGTCCAAATGATGAGATTTCTTCACTCTGGAGTGGTGGACCCACGGGGTGACACCTGAGACCTTGAGGGCAGTAGGGGTGGTTAGAACAACAGTGTGGGGCCCTGTCCACTGTGGTTTGAGGGGGTCTTTCTTCCAATCTTTGACCCAAACTGAGTCTTCTGTCTGGAAGGAGTATACCTGAGACCCTAAGGAGATTGGGGCCGTCTCAATGGTGTACTTTTGTAATTTATTTAGGGTGGCCCCCAGGGCCTGAAGCTGTTCCTTTATCCCTTTATCTCCAACCTAATTGCAAGTTTCCTTGAAGGCTTCCCAAGCATAGGGGAGGCCATCCATATATTAATTCGAATGAGGAGAAACCTGATGTCCTGGGTGTGCAGTGAGCACACAGGAAAGCTAGGGGTAGCAGATGCGGCCATGGTAGGTTAGTCTCCTGACAAAACTTTGCTAAGGTTCCTTTGAGGGTGCAATTCATTCGCTTTACTTTCCCTGAACTTTGGGGCCGGTAAGCGGTGTGGAGTCTCCAGGTGATGTTGAGAGATTTGGTCAAGACTTGTACAATGTCTGCCACAAATGCGAGTCCATTGTCACTATGGATTGTTAATGGCAGGCCGAACCAGGGCACTATCTCCCGCAAGAGGACTTTAGCTACTTCCGGGCTTTGCTCTGTCCTAGTCGGGAAGGCTTCAACCCACCCAGAGTATGTGCATATTATTACTAGGAGATATCTGAACCCCCTGCTTGGCTGCACATCTGTGAAGTCTATCTCTAGATCTTCAAAGGGGGTTGCTCCCAACCTCTGGACACCTGGCGGGGGCTGTGGTGCAGACCGAGCATTATTTTTAGCACATGTTATTTATCGTTCACTTGTTGCTCGGCATAGCGCTGGCAGCTGACTGAGGCAGTAGTGCTTCTTGAGAAGGGCCTCTAATTCAGTTTTCCCCAGATGAGTGAGTTGGTGGTATTCCTTGACTAGATGCCCTCCAGTTGCTGTTGGAACAAAGATGCGCCCATCTGGCATCATCCACCATCCCTTTTCAGTCAGGGTGGCTCCCTCAGCCATGGCCCATTCCTTTTCCTTTTTAGTGTAACTGGGTGGAGGGACTTCTTCCGGGGGTGTTAGGGCCATGGTGAGGGAAGGGGCTCTGTTCATGTCCTCACTGGCTGTGGTCTTGGCTGCCTCATCTGCCAGATGATTTCCCCATGCTATGGGGTCGTCTCCTCTCTGGTGTCCCTTACAGTGCAGGATTGCACTGTATAGATGTTGACTTGTTTGCCTTCACCGAGGGCGAGGGCTCGGACTAAGGCATGTAATTCAGCCTTGAGCTGACCATTCAGCTAGTAATGCTTAGCTTCTAGGACTTCAGTGGTTGTGGTTACTGCATAACCCGCTTTTCGGGCACCCTCTTGTAGATAACTGCTGCCATCGATGAACAGCGTGAGCTCCGGATTCTTTATGGCTTGATCCCGCAGATCTGGATGTCTTGAGTAGACTTCATTAGTCACCTCAGAGCAGTCATAGTCTGGTTCCCCCTCTTCCTTGGGGAGGAAGGTTGCTGGATTTAATGTCCTTACTGTTTCGAGGGTGACCCGCGGGTTTTCACAGAGGAGCCCTTGGTATTGTGCTAGCCGAGAATTGGAAAGGAAGTGGTGTCCCTGTGCGTTCATGAGGGACACAACTGCAGGAGGGACCTTGACGTTAAGTTCTTGCCCCAGGGTAAGTTTTTCTGCCTCCTTGATGAGTAGGACTGTGGCTGCCAGCGCCCTGAGGCACAGTGGCCATCCTGCTGCCACGGGGTCCAGCTTCTTTGACAGGTAAGCAACTGGCAGTTGCCAGGGTCCAACAGTCTGGGTGAGTACCCTGGGCACTATTTTTTCCTTTTCATGGACAAAGAAATTGAAGGGTTTCTCTACATCTGGTAGGCCCAGGGCTGGAGCCTTCCCCAGGGTGGTCTTTATCTCTGTGAAAGCGGCTTCTGCTTCCTCAGTCCAGGCAGGGGGTTTTCGATCTGGTCCTCCTAAGAGATCATAAAGGGGTCTTGCTTTTGCCGAGAATCCAGGGATCCAGATGCGGCAGAACCCTGCAGCCCCCAGTAATTCTCATAGGCCCCTTTTTGTCTGAGGCTGTGGTAGGGAGATGATGACCCTTTTCCTCTCCTGCCCTAGTTCTCTTTTCCATTGGGTGAGGAGGAAACCAAGGTATCGGACCTGTCGTTGGCAGATTTGTGCCTTCTTCCATGACGCTTGGTATCCCGAGTCTGAGAGGAGCTGTAGGAGGGCCTTTGTGCCTTTTGTGCAGTCTTCTTGTGTGTCACTGGTGAGGAGGAGGTCATCCACATACTGGAGGAGGGTGCATCGTATGGCCTCTCTTGGGAAGCTGGCAAGGTCTGCGGCCAGCCCTTCCCCAAACAGGGTTGGTGAATTTTAAACCCCTGTGGGAGGCGTGTCCAAGTCAGTTGCATCTGGCGCCCTGTATCAGGTTCAGACCATTCAAAGGCAAATAGTGGCTGCCTGTGGGATCAGTTCAACAATGATAGTGGCCCGATTCCAGGCAGTCCAGGTGGTTGTTTTCAGCCCATACTGAAGGGAAGGAGAGTCTAAACTCCGGCGGGCTGCTAGGTTGGGCCTGGGCACAGAATAGCCTCCATTCTTCTTCCCTTGGCATGGTAATTGCTAGTATTAGAGACCCTGTCTCCTTCTGCCTTGGGTTCAATCGGAGGCTAGTGTGTCCAGTGGGCTCAAAGGTTATCTGAGCCCTAAGCTTGGAGAGTATGTCTCGGCCCAGGAGAGGGATGGGGCAATCAGGCAGATAAAGGAATTCATGTCAGACCTTGTGGCCCGAGTTCACAATGGTGAGCCTGGCAAAAGGGCTGCTATATCGCCTGCATCCCAGTGGCCCCAAGGATGGTTGCAGTCCTTTTACTGACAGGAGCCACTGGGGAGGTGACAACAGAGTGCTCAGCCCCAGTATCAACCATAAAAGTCACTGGTTGGCCCCCCACCTTCATTCTGACTGTGGGCTCATGGGGGCCAAGGAGGAAAGAGCCCAGTCCCCCTTAGTCTGAGTCCATTGCCGCAAGGCTTATGAGGTCCACCTCTCGGGGTTCTTCCTTGTAGCGGCTGGGCTTTTGAGCCTTTCCCTGGTTGCGTTTCCCTGGTTCCCTCTGATGGCGGCATCAGAATGGTTTCCAATCATAAGTCACAACGATGAGACCGCTACAGCTAAGCCTCACCTAAGGGACATTCATTTTTCCAATGCCCTTTCTCTTTACAGTAGGCACATTGATCCCTTGCCAAGGGGGTTCTGGGTTTCCCCCCTTTCGGTGGTTGGTGTCTCCCCATCTTTGTGTTGTCCTTTTCTTTCAGGGTGGTGGTGAGGAGGCTGACTTTCTTTCTCATCTTTTTGTTGGCTTCCCGTTTGGCTGTGACCTCCCTGTTCACGTAGACCTTATTGGCAATCTCTATTAGTTGGGTGATGTTCATCCCGGCAAAACCCTCTAGTTTCTGAAGTTTTTTTCTGATGTCTGGGGCAGCCTGACCCACGAAGGAGGTGTTCACCATCTGTTGGCTTTCCTGTGCCTCAGGGTCAAATGGAGTTTATATCCTGTAGGCTTCACACAGTCTTTCACAGTAGTCCCCAGGGGACTCCCCTGGTTGTTGAGTGACCAAGGATACCTTAGTCATGTTCATGGGTTTCTTAGCTCCTGCCCGGATTCCCTGGAGGAGGGCCTCCTGGTATTGGCGGATGTGGGCCTGTCCCTCAGTTGTGGTGAAGTCCCATGCTGGGCGCTCTTCGGGTGTGGCCATATTAGCCCAGGCAGCAGGGTTGATGACTCCCGCTGGTGCATGCTCTTCCAGGTACTGCTGTGCACCTTTCATTATTCTCCACTTTTCCTCTGTGTTAAACAGGGTGCAGAGTAACTGCTGGCAGTCTTCCCAGGTTGGCCGATGAGTCTGGAAGAGGGATTCTATGAGGTCTACCATGGCCTGTGGTTTTTCAGAGTAGAATGGGGTGTTATGTTTCCAGTTGAGGAGGTCGGTGGTGGAGAAGGGCTGATAATACATCATGGAACGGCCGGGTTGGACCGTCCCGTCTTCATCGTGCCTCTCAGGTTCCTGCACCTCTCGTACCAGCATTTGGAGGGCGATTGCACCCAGCCTGGGGTGCAGCCTGGCTGCTGGTCCTGCAGAAAATGGATCTTTTGGGCCTGGGGGCGCCAGTGTATCCTCTGGGCCTGGGGGCACCAGTGAAACCGATGGCAGTGGAGTGTCTGGAGCTGAAGGGCCAGGTGTAGGTGGTCTTGGAGATATGTACAGTGGGGGCAGGGTCAGTTCGTCCTCGGGATCTCCGGCTAGGATTTGTGGAGGCTGGGGCTTTTGCTGATTTTCTTTAGGTCGCTTGGATGAGGCAATTAGGACTCTGGCTTGTCCCTGCCTATTGCAAGCGAATCGTACCCAGGGGGGAAGGGTCCAAGAAATTCCTAGCCAGGAGTCAATGTATGGAAACTGGTCAGGGCGTCCTGGTTCTCCTGTTACAACTCGCCATACTCGACGAATCGCTGGGACATCCAATGTCGCTTCTGAAGGCCACCCGACATCAAAGGTTGGCCATTCCAATTCACATAGGGTTCTCAACTTGCCAGGGTTTGTCCTGACTCCATAGTCTCCCGAAAACCCCTTCTTGAAATTTTTGATCATGGTCTCTAGAACTGTAGGTTTGCTCTGCCCTGACCCTATGTTGATGTCCCCATGTGCAGTGGCACAAAGACAGACAAAAGGGGGGTTACCTCCTGAGATGAGGAGACCAATCAGATGCCCATCTGGCCGTGTCCCGAAGGAGCTTCGGTGAGGCTTAGCTGTAGCAGTCTCATCGTTGTGACTTATGATTGGAAACCATTCTGATGCCGCCATAGACTGTATGCCATTCACCACGGAATCACAGACGAGCCCACTCAGACTCCATAGGCTTCTGGGGACCTTAAGCGTGCCTGCCCATGGAGTCACAGAATCAGTCTGTTTGAGCAAGCTGGGTTGGACTGCACATTCACTCACACATTCACACTCCAGAAGTTATTACATTCCCTCCCTGGGAATCCCTACCTGTGAGAACTCTAAGAGGTTTCTGGGAGGTGATCAGGCTCCCCTTCCACCCCAATGGGGGTGGGCCTTTCTGAGTCCTGGGGCCCCAGGCCTTACCAGAATTCGACGTCGGGACCAGGTCCTCACCTGCTAAGTCTCCTCGAGTCCGGTGGGAACAGCAGAGCGGGGGTCAGCCCGAGGAGACCGGGGAGGGAGACTGCCGAAAATTAGGCAGGGTGCGCCTTCTCTGTTACGATCCTTCGTTCCATCACCACCCCGCCGTTGCCCCAAACCGGTGGCAACAATGGGCCAGCGCAGTTGGGTTTCCCAGTCAGGGAACCAAATGTTACGGAACCTGAACTGGATCGCCTGATGGAAGAACCAAGCGGCACTGGGAGATGTTGGAGGATAGGAGGTTTATTTAATACCTGCGGGCCCAGAGGAGAGTGGTCTCCAAAGGTCTGAACCCTGAGCACAAACAAAGGGGGCAATTTATACACATCTACTTCTGCATACCTGGTGCTTTTGGCGTGTGCACAAAGCGGGGCAGGGAGAAGAACCCAGATTGGTCCACATGGGAAGCAGAGCAGGGAGAAGAACCCGGAAGAGCCCCGGGGCAAGGACTGGGACTCTCTCACTGGCTCGGTCGGCCATCTTAGGACACAGATTTTCCTTATCAAATTGACTTTTATGTTATCAGTAAAACTGCTGGTTAACAGTAGGTTATTTGTAGTTAAGTTTTGGGGGATTCAAAATTACATGCAAATTTTCAATTACGTGGTGGTCAGCACCCCTAGCCCCCATGTTGTTCAAAGGTCAGCTGTACATTCATTCTGGCATATTTTTTTCCAGGCATCCATTGTTTCTTTGTCTTTGTCAGTATGTGTGTGTATATAACTTATGTATGGTTAGGGGCATATATAGGTTATATAAATATACTGTGTGTGTGTGTCTGTGTGTGTGTGTACCTATATATACAGTAAATCACATACGCAAACACATAGATTTAAAACAGATCATCAGGGCGCCTGGGTGGCTCAGTTGGTTAAGCGACTGCCTTCGGCTCAGGTCATGATCCTGGAGTCCCAGGATCGAGTCCCGCATCGGGCTCCCTGCTCGGCGGGGAGTCTGCTTCTCCCTCTGACCCTCCTCCCTCTCATGCTCTCTGTCTCTCATTCTCTCTCTCTCAAATAAATAAATAAAATCTTTAAAAAAAAAATAAAAATAAAACAGATCATCAGTAAGGTGATGAACCCATTATAATTTGCCTGGAACTTAGCTTGTTTTAGCATTGAAAGTTCCCTGTCCTGGAACACTTCTCAGTCTCAGGCAAAGAAGATTGTTATCACTGTACTTCTTACCTTTTTTTTTTTTTAATAATTTTTCTAGTTTAATGGGACTTGAACAAAATTCTCCAATTTCGTTGCATGTTCTTCTCAGTCTGTAGGAATTTCAGAGTACCCCATCACATGCACACATAACACACCCAATTTAACCAATCACCTCACGTTAGATATTTCAATTATTTTTTGTCATTTTTCTTCTTGTAAGTTTGAAAATATTTTCTTTTAATCTTTGATTCAGTTGTGGGTTATTTTTTCACATTTTATCATCATTATTCATGACATAGAATTTTACCCTTTGAGAGACTAATTTATTTTATGAATTCAATAGCTTAATTTTAAAATACTTTAGTAGAAGATAAAATGTTTTGAAGCAACAACATAGTTATAATTTATATCACAACACAATTTTTACTCAAAGTTTATGTAATAGCAAATATAATCCCTTTAATAGTTATCTCAAATGCCATGAAGCCACATGTTCTTTCTATTCAATATGTAAGTCTTAGTACCTACCCTCATCTGACTTTCAAAAGAAGTGCATAAATAAAATATGCACACCTGAAAAATAAAAGTACAATGTTAATAATATGGGACATGTAAAGTATGATATTAATATCAAGTGATCCATGGTTGTGAGGAAGTAAACAAATAGTACAAGTTAGTGTGGCCAAGCAAAGCTTCCTCAAGAAGATAAGTTACAAAGTAAAGGGACACTAGATATGCTGTATGGAACTTCCTATCTATTTTTGTAAGTATTTATATGGTACAAAATGAAATTAGGACTCTATATATGTAATAAAACTGTAATTGTGCAGTTAAAGGCTGGAGTCTGTAAAGGAAAGATTCATTGGGATGAAGCAACAGGGGAACCTTTGTGAGAGAGAAGGCATTTGAGCTGGATCAGGAAGCCTTTTCCAGATCTGATTTATAAGTCATTTATATCTCCCATATCTACAAACACAGCAATAAATTAATAAATAAAAATGATGATGTTACACAACGCAGAGTACTAACCACTATACCATCACGATGAGCTACAAGGCACGTGTTGTAATGAGCACTGGATGTTATATGCAACTAATGAATCGTTAAACACTACATCAAAAACTAATGATGTACTATATGCTGGCTAACTGAACATAATAAAATAATGACGACGTTTCTGAGATGGCTTCTGAATGTGCATAAGAAGAAAATATTTCATGCAAATATCTTGATAAATAGTATTACTTTAAAAATAGACCTGTAAAGGGCGCCTGGGTGGCTCAGTTGGTTAAGCGACTGCCTTCAGCTCAGGTCATGATCCCAGAGTCCTGGGATCGAGTCCCACATCAGGCTCCCCCTGCTCTGTGGGGAGCCTGCTTCTCTCTCTGCCTCTGCCTGCCACTCCCCTGCTTGTGCTCTCTCTCTCTCTGTCAAATAAATAAATAAAATCTTTAAAAAAAAAAAAAAGACCTGTAAAAAGCCTTGTCGAAAATAGGGTTAAGAGGGTTAACATTCAAACTGTATAATTCTGTCTTTGAATCTCTTCATGAAACTTCTAAAAATTCACGTTATGTTTTAGACATGTTATCCTGTTCTTTCTGGTATCAGTAAAAGTGCTTATATGCTTTGATGTACACTAGTAAAATGGCAATTGTAAGTCATATTCCTGGAACAGTCTCATGAAAACATGATATTCCCTTTCATGGCATGACAAACTACACAAAATATAGTAGTAAACATTACCTTGCCAATTCTTAGAAAAAGGAGACATTAAAAATAAAATGCTACACTGCGTGGAGAACAAAACAAAATAGTACTCCTTTGTATCTTTATCCAAAGCAATTGTCATAGACAGGTGAGTGTTGACCATAACAAGAATGAAATCACTCCCAAACACACAATTTAAGTAAACCAACCAGCTAGTGGTATTAACACTTAAAGGTGTCACATGTGTTTCAAGAAGAAAAAATAGCTTGTATAGAATATTTTCTGGATCAGCTTGTAGATTTATTAGTCATCCTCCAATACCTTGAGACCAATTCAATTTGTCAGAGCTCAATATCATTGCCATTTCCTTCAGAATCTTGGGTTTTAAATCAAGGCCAACATTGCAAGTAACCTTGGAGGGAAAACAAAATTTATAGTATTGCTGTAAGGCCCATGTCTCAAAGGGATTTAAATCATTTGAATAATCCATTCTTATTTTTTTTCCCTAGAGGTGTGAAGAGGACAGCTACAAGTATGTTTAACATTATAAGTAATGATATTACATGAGCAGTCAGAGTGTTCAATAGAACAGTTGAATGTTTTATGTTTATTAAATTTTGAGCTTAAAGACAAAAATATGTACATATAAGTTACTTATGTAATTGCTGAGACTGTTTAACTTTGTTTATCTGCACAAACTTATGGGAAGACCATTATTCAAGGAGTATCTTAAAATCAAACCAAAAATACACATGGGGATGCCAAAGTGAGATGTGAGGTGGCTCGTAAATGTAATTGCAAATCCTCTTCTTGTTATTCTGAAAAATGCAATACATTAAAGATGTATTAATCTATTTCCATTAGGGAGTTTATGCACTGGAAGAAGTTCAATCTTAAGATCCATCTTCACATACTTGAAGAATTAGGCAGATTAGGAACATTATACACATAACAAAGAAAATGTATTTAGTCATTTGTCTTAGTTCTCCAGATTAAGTAAATTATGGAAAATTCTGAATTTTCTATTTTACTGTGTACCTGTAAGTCTTTTTAAAATCTTTTATTTATTTATTGTTCAAAGATATAGTAGGCAATCAGCTATGCTTAAAATATTCAGTGGCCGGCTTAGAAATGTCCCGTCCATCCTATTTTCTCTCTTTCCCTAACTCATTTTCCCTTTCCTTCACTCCTGCCTCCCTGAATTTGCATACTGTATTAATCAGCTCAGGCTGCCAGAGCAAAATACCATAGACTGGGTCACTTAAACGACAAATTTATTTTCTAACATTTCTGGTGGCTGGAAGTCAGAGATCAGAGGCCAGCATGGCCCAGTTCTGGTGAGAGCTCCCTCCCTGGCTTGTAGACCACTGCCTTTATGTTGTGTTTTCCTGTGGTGGAGAGAGTTCTGGTGTCCCTTCCTCTTCTGATAAAGGTACCAGTTCATCAGATCAGGCCTCCACCCTTAAGATCTCATTTAACTTAATCACCTCCTTAAAGACCCTATCTCCAGTATGGTCACACTGGGGGTTAGGGCTTCCACATACGAAATTTGGACTGACACAAATCAGTCCACAGCATGTACTTTAATAAATATTAACACAGAAACTTTTGCCTCAGAATCTGCTTCCTTGGAACCAAAGCTTAAATTCCTTCTCAGAATATATTTGAGCACTTCTATATTGTCTGTACTGGCAATAATAATATTGTAATATTTTGACATGCATATACATATAAATGAAAAAATGAAATTTGGCTCTTTAATAAATCACTACAATTAGCATACAAACAGATTCTTTCTCTTGTCCATTTTTTCTTTGTTGCCATTTCTTTTCCCATTGCCAATTATTTTTTGCTGTTTGCATAAGCTTTCTCAAAGTAATTATCTGAATTTTTCATGTCCCATTTATTTTCTCCGATTCTCCCTTAAATCACTCCCATCAAGTTTTCAGTCCACTGCTATACCAATATTGCTCGCCTTTTTCATTATAGATATTTTTCAGGATGTCTGCCATCAATTCCTTCTTTCCTATACAAGCATGCATTAACATGAATCTTGGCTCACCTTAGTTAATTATTTGATCAACAGCATTCAGCAGAAGTGACATTTTGAGACTTCTAAGACTATATTTTAATGAGCCTTGCAGCTTCTGCCTGGCTCTCTTGGATCACCTTTTCTCATGGTGCTGCCCCTTGGAACCAGCCTCAATGGTCAGTGGCACCTATGCCCAATGGGATGGTGACAAGTGATATTCTTTGACCATCTGTATTAGCTTCCTGTTATGCAACAAATTATCACAAACTTAGAATCTTAAAATGACAACAAAAATTGTTGTCTTTCAGATCTCTAGATGACAATTCCAAAATGTACTTCACTGAGCTAAAATCAAATGTTGGCAGGGCTACATTTTTTTCTGGAGACTTTAAAGGAGAATCAACTTTCTTGTTTCTTTCGGTTTCTAGAGGTCACTTGCCTTCCTTAACTGGTGATCCCCTTCCTCAACTTTCAAAGCCGGTAATGATGGTTGAGTCTTTTTCAAATCACATCCCATGAAGTGTGTGTGTGTCTTCTGCCTTCCTCGTCTACATTTAAAGACCCTTGTGATTACATTGGTGTCAGTGGATAATTCAGGAAATGTTCCCTTTCTTAAGGTCAGTGATTAGCAACCATAATTCCATCTGCTACCTTGATTTTCCTTTACCATATAACATAGCCTATTCATAGGTTATAGGGATTAGAACATGAACATCTTTGGGAGGTCACTTGTCTGCCTTCCACACAGCCTAAGCTGACCATCCAGCTGACAGTAAGCATCAACTTCTAGCCTTGTGACTGATCCATCAGGGATATTGTGACCAGTAGAGCTTTCAGATGACTAAAACTCCAACTTATACCTAATTGCAACTGCCTAAGAGACCCCAAATGGGAATCACATAACAGACAACTCAACACATAAAACCATCAAGAAAATACAAATTTATGTTTTAAGCACTGAATTTTAAGACGGTTATTGTACCACAGTAGATAATGGAAACTTTATCTTCCTTACTCAATGGTCAATTTTCTTACTCTGTTTTTACTGAGCAACAGTAAAACATCATTTGACATAGTTGATAACTTCATTTATCTTGATTTACTTTCTTTGCTTGACTTCTAGTACATCACATACTTTTGGATTTCTTTTAACTGTCTGTTTGTTTTTCTCAGGGTCTTTGTTAATTCTTTCTAGTTTACCTACCTTGTAATGTTGGAGAGACCCAATAGTCCATCCTATTCATCTTCTATATCTATATTCCATTCCTTGGTAATCTCAATCTCATTGATTTAGATACCAACCATATGCCAACTCTCATGTTTATACCTCCAGTCCAGAATTCCCTGCACAACTATACTGATAAATCCAATGGGTAATACTTGATATCTCTACTTGGATATCTAATTGCCATCTCAAACTTTAAATCACCAAAACTGCCTCTAAATTGGTCCCATGCATAGCCTTTCTCATCTTAATTGCTAGCAAATCCATTCTTCTAATTGCTCAAGGTTGTATCTTGCAACCATCCTTTTTCTCTCACATCTCATACTCAAAACAAAATTTCATCAGGAGCTATGAAAGGTAGATAGATAGCTAAATGGTTAAATATTGTCTTTTCATACTCCTGCCTCTGAATGACACATATCCCCTCTACCTAAAGCTAATTGATTAGAGCTAAGCATTTTTACCTGCAAAATGTTGGTAAATGTGGAGAACAAATGAACTATTTGGGAACTAACACTCTGTACCATAACTCCTTTAAGATCTACATAAAGAACTATGATATACAAATTTTACACACTGTTTTATTGTTTTACTTAGTTCTCCTTCAAACTCTAAGTTTGGAGGGTAGATGCTATTGTTCCCAAGGAGTATTTAAGTGAATAAAGTAAAGCTCAAGGTCCTCTACTAGTAAGTTTTAGAATTCACACATGCACCCCTGCATTGTGATTTCTATGTTAGAGTCCCTTCTTATATGATATATAGAAGCATGGTTGTATGGGAATACTGTAAAATAGATATTATTCTTTAGAATTAGGAGGAGCTCATTGACTCACTTTTAAGTGTTCCTGATAAGGAAATCAAAGAGTGAAACCAATCACTTTAAAGGACAAATAAATGAAAAATATTTGCATAGATTGACCCATATCATATGTTTCTTCATGTTCTAATATTATACTTTATAAAAAAAATCATCCTTAGTGAAGAAATGGCAAAAATATGCAAGATGCTTATACAATAAATAAAATATTTACATGTAAATATTTGCATTTTAAAAATATTCCAGAAAATTAGTTCTGAGTAAGATGAATCGCTGTCATAATGTGTTTTCAGAATAGACTACAGATATTATGAAGACTCAAGTACATAAATTTGCAAGATAACTTTTTTATGGGTAATTATATTTTGAATGTACATATTGGTTTTTATAGTTCAGCTCACTAAGTGTGTATATACACCCAACACCGAGTGTACTTTTTTAATAAAAGGAATGATCTTTAGAATATAGTTTTGGTTGGGGTGCCTGAATGGCTCAGTCAATTAAGCATATGACTCTTGGTTTTGGCTCAGGTCATGATCTCAGGGTCATGGTGAGATCGAGCCCCACGTGGGGCTCTCTGCTCAGTCTGGAGTATGCTCAAGATTCTTTCCCCTCTCTCTTCCCTCCCCCTCTGCTCCATCCCCTTGTGCACTCACTTTCTAAAAAAAGAAAGAAAAAGAAAAGAAAGAAAGAAAGAAGGAAGGAAGGAAGGAAGGAAGGAAGAAAGAAAGAAAGAAAGAAAGAAAGAAAGAAAGAAAGAAAGAAAG